>NC_137808.1:15109747-15234845 GCF_963383645.1 Muscardinus avellanarius | reverse complement strand
GAGAGAGAGAGAGAGAGGAGAGAGAGAGGAGAGAGAGGAGAGAGGAGAGAGAGAGGAGAGAGAGGAGAGAGAGGAGAGAGATGAGAGAGAGAGGAGAGAGAGGAGAGAGAGAGAGAGAGAGAGAGAGAGGAGAGAGGAGAGAGAGAGGAGAGAGAGGGGAGAGAGAGAGAGAGAGAGAGAGAGAGAGAGAGAGAGAGAGAGGGAGGAGAGTGAGTTTTACTAAGGCAATCCTGAACAGGTATGTATGGTGGCTCATTCCTATAATCCCAGTACTTGGGAGGCTGACACAGGAGGATCGCAGAGTCACAGCCCCAGCAGTATAGCGAGGACCTCGGCAACTTAGTGGCCCCCGTTTGGAGATACTAGCACCAAATAGGGCTGGGGGTGGAGCTCAGAGCGGAACATCCTTGGGTTCAATCCCCTGTACCACAATAGGGAAGAAGGAAGGAGGGAAGAAGGAAGGAGGAAGGAAGGGAGGAGGGAGGAAGGAAGGAAGGAAGGAAGGAAGGAAGGAAGGAAGGAAGGAAGGGCGAGCTAAAGGTAGTGAAAGGCAACCCCGAGGCTAGGCAGGTCTGGGGGCCGAGTGGAAAAGAGGAGGGTTTGCTGGGGTGGGGGACACCACCTTTCCAAACTGGCCCTGTCACGCATGAGCTGGTGACCTTGGGGGACACCTTCACCGCCACGAGCCCCAAGGACTCAGTTGTACTTGAGCCGGCATCTCCTGGACACTGCCTCCCTGCATCGGGGTGTGCGTCACAGGAGCGGGTCTGTGGGGACCCTGAGCCTCCCGGCCCGGGAGCCTCGCCGGCTGCGCTACCCGCCGCGCCCGCCAGGTGTCACCCGGAGCGCGCCGAGCGCCGGGCACCCGAGACCCCGCTCCAGCGCGGGCCAAGCTGCAGCCCCTTCTCTTCTGGGCTGGTAGCTCCGCAGAAGGGGGCGCGCTGCCCCTTGGTTGGGCTCCTAAGCCAGGTACACAGGGGAACCCGGGTGCACCCCTGCGCCCCCAGCTCCCCGATGGCGCAAGTGGCCGAGCCTTGACCCTCTCCACCCCTGGAGCAGCCGCGGGTTTTGGACAGGTGGGGGTCTGTACTTGGCAGCCCCCCTCCCCTGCTGCCTGCTGGGCACCCGTCCCCGCCCCAGCTCCGAGATCGGCTGGCGTGTTCTCTGTCCTGCGGGCGGGGCGCGCTCCTGGGGAGGCGGAGGCGAGGGGAGGGGCGGGCGGCGCGCCCCGCATCCCCAGCGCCTCCGACACTGGCACCCGCCGTCGCCCCGCGCCCGCCGTCGCCCCTCCCTCCCTCCGCCCTCCCCCGAGCCCCAGGCGCCCCGCGGACGGGCGCACGGACGGCCGGCTCCTCGGACGCGCGGCCCCCGCTCCGGGCGGGCGATGAGCATTGCCCTGGCGGGGCTGCCCGCGGGATCTGCGCTGCCCGCCCGCGACCCGGCGGCCTGCGGGGACTATGAACCCCAAAGCGCGGCGCTGCCTGGGCCCCCTCCTCCTCAGCCTGGGCATGGTCTACCTCCGGATCGGGTAAGCGCGCCTCGGCGAAGTTTGGGTCTTGCAGGGGAGGGGGGAGCGTTGCCCGCGAACCCCCAAATTCCCTGGCCCTCTGGAGAGGGCGGGCGCACAAAGGGCCTCCCAGGCGGACGCCCAGGGGCGCACACCTGCAGGGGATCTGAGGACGCCCCAGACACCCCCCAGAGGGACGCCCCAGGCTGGGGACTCACTCGGGCAGGGCTGGCTGGGGCGGAGGGTCGGCGCCCCAGGACCCTGCTGGCCAGCAGGACCGCAGCTCCAGCGGGAACGCGGGACCCCAGCGTCTGGGAGGAACTCTGCGCTCGCTCGCGCTCGGGCTCCCAGACACCGGCAGCCCCCGGGGCAGCCAGACAAAACAGGCACACAGGGGGCAGGTCCCCGGAGGAAGGGGCCATCGCTGGCCCGAACCTAAGCCCTGCTCAGAGCCCGACCCTGCCCCTAATCTAGGGACCCTCAGCCTCCTGGAACCCCTCTTCAAGTCAGGGACAGCTCCTCCCACCCCAACACACGCACACAATGGTAGGGCTGGGAGAGTCGGGACCCCAGGGACCAGAGCTCTGCGGCCAAAGCTGCCAGGAGCTGCACCCACATCTCCCAGAAAGTGGGAGCTTGGGGGGGCTGCCACTGCCCGGCCCTTTGTGCTGAGGAGAGAATGAGGCACCGAGGGGTGGTGGGGTTGGGGATGAGCCCTGGACAGAGGTGGGGGCGCTAAGCGGCCAGCTGGGCAGATTGTGACAACTGGCCCCTCTCTCCCGGCAGTGACCCCCCTCCCAGCACAGCTTTTGGGGAGGGCGCGCGGCAAGAGGCGCTTGCAGGGAGGATCCTTTGTGTATTGACAGCATCGCCACCAGGCGCCAAGCCTCCTGGTCCCTGTCCCCGCCTCTGGAGCGGCCGGGAGCTGGAGCTGGCCAGCAGGTGCACGCAGAGTGGGCCGGGCGGCCACCGCCGATGGCGGCCTGAGGCCACCGACCGCGGGCAGAGGCTGCTGCCGCCTGCCGCGGGTGCACCTTAAGTGCTATTGATTTGCAGCGGCTGGGCGCCCCCCCCCCCTTGATCATCATTTTCGCCCTGGCCAAACACCACCCTGTGCTCAGGCTCTCCCGGCATCCAGGAAGCCGCTGGGCAGACCGGCTCTGGCCTCCAGCGGCAGTATCTCCTTTTTAATGAGAATTGGGGTGGAGACACCCAGAGGGGAGAGAGAAAAGGAAAACAGCCGAAAATAACTTCTGCTGCTGCCTGCCTGCCTGCCTACCCCAGGGCCGCTCCCCTGGAGCCGTGAGCTCACCGGGGCTGTGGGAACACGGGGCTCCCCTCTTGTGACCAGGCAGGCCTCTGTGACACCCGGGTCCACATTAAGAGCTGGGCTTGCAGGGGGCCGGGCCAGGCCCGCTCTTCACTGGGTTTTTTATATGTAAAATGGGGTCTAGAAGTCAGGGGTGAGGGTGAAGGCCTGTATATCTGTACTTGGGAGGCTGAGACGCCAAGCCAAACTTAGCTGGACTCTGTTTCCAAGCAAAGATACAAATAGAAACGGTTATGGGCCGGGCGCGGTGGCGCGCGCTTGTCATCCCCGCGCTTGGGAGGCGGAGACAGGAGGATGGCGCAGGTTCGAAGCCAGCCTCGGCTACTGAGTGAGGGTCTCAGCAACTTAGTGAGACCCTGTTTCCAAATAAAATAGAAAATAGGTCTGGGAGTATAGTCCGGAGGTTGAAAGCCTCTGGGTTCCACCCCCAGTACCACCAAAAAAAAAGAAAAAAATCAATGTTTAACTGGGGTGGTGGCACATGCTTGTCATCCCCGTTCTTGGGATGTGGAGACAGGAGGATCGCGCAGGTTAGGAGCCAGCCGCGCTGGCATAAGAGACCCTGTTCCCAAATAAAAAAAAATACAAAATAGGTCTGGGAGTGTAGCCCGGAGGGAGAAGGTCTTCCAGGAACCCCAGTACCACCAAAAAAAAAAAAAAAAAAAGGGTTATGGGTGTAGCTTGGAGGTAGAATGTCTCTGGGTTCAATTCCCAGTACCACAAAAAAATACCCTCCAAAAATGAGGGTGAGGGGTAAAATACCAGACCCCAAGAGGGCTTCCAGTCCCCCAGGGAGGGGCGCCGAGCCCTGCAAGTTGACCAGGAAGCCTCCTTTGTGTTTCATATGACACGTTCCTGTGACCACAGCACTCGCCCCTAGAGCCATCAGATCCGAAGATATTTATAATCACAACATAGTCACTGATTACTCACCATGGTCCGGATACTTTCCACATGTTTTCCAGCCAGGCGGGGTGGCGCATGCCTGTAATCCCAGTGCTTGGGAGGCTGAGACCCGAGGACTGCAGGTTTGAGGCCAGCCTCAGCAACCTAGCGAGGTCCTCGGCAACTTAAGACTCTGTTTCCAGATGAAAAAATAAATAAGTAAATAAGCCAGGCGTGGCGGCGCACACCTGTGATCCCAATACTAGGGAGGCTGAGACAGGAGGATCGCAGGTTGGAAGCCAGCCTCAGCAACTTAGCAAGGCCCTACTTCCAAATAAAAAACAGAAGGGCCTGGGGGTGCAGCTCAGAGGCCGTCCCCACCGCTACAACATAAATAAAAAAAGGTATTGTGGCACACTGACTTTTCGCGGTACCTATGAAGTAGGGGCTAGTTGCCAACACCCTCGTTTTTGTGATGGAGACTCTGAAGGCCAGAGAGGGTGCGCAACTCGCCCAGGGTCACACAGACCTGGGAGTCTCCATGGTGATGGAGTCCAGCTTGGTGCCAGGCTCTTGAGCCCAAGAATTCCGGACCCCGATATTTCTTAGTGGTCAGATATTCTGAGGCTCCTCCAAAACAGGTCTGCTTAATTGTTCTGTACTGTCCCTTTTTAAAACATTTTCTTTGTCTTTTTCTTTTTTTCTTTTCCTTTCTTTTTTTTTTTTCCTTTTTTTCTTTTTTTTTTGGGGGGGGGTGGGATTGAACCCAGGGCTATTCTACTTCCAAGCTACATCCCAGCCTTTTTTTTTTTTTTGCAGGTCTGGGGATGGAACTTAGGGGCATTCTACCTCCGAGCTACTGCACCTGCTGCCCTATTTTTTAGTCTTTATTTTGAAACAGGGTCTCACTGAGTTGCCGAGGGCCTCGCTAAGTAGCTGAGGCTGTCCGCGAACCGCGATCCTCCTGTCTCGGCCTCCCGAATGCTGGGATGACAAGCATGCGCCACCACGCCCAGCCCTGGCCCCTTTTTGTTAATATGTTTTGTTTTGAAATACGGCCTAGCTAAGTGGCTGCGAATCCATCCATCCCTAGGCTGGAGCCTGAGATCCTCCCGTCTCAGCCTCCTAGGGGCTGGGATGACAGGTGGCCGCCCGGGCACACGTCCTGGCTGGGGGAGCCCCACCGCCTGTAGCCCCCAGGTCTCACCGTGTCTCTCTGTGTCCCCGGCAGTGGCTTCTCCTCCGTGGTAGCTCTGGGCGCAAGCATCATCTGTAACAAGATCCCGGGTCTGGCGCCCCGGCAGCGGGCGATCTGCCAGAGCCGGCCGGACGCCATTGTCGTCATAGGAGAGGGCTCGCAGATGGGCCTGGACGAGTGTCAGTTTCAGTTCCGCAATGGCCGCTGGAACTGCTCGGCGCTGGGGGAGCGCACCGTCTTCGGGAAGGAGCTCAAAGTGGGTACGTGCTCGCCCCGACGCAGGGGCTGGGGTCACACCACGCGGCGGGGTCACCGGGGTGCTCTGGGTGGGACGGCTGGATCCGGAGAGCATCGTAATTACAAGAGTCGCTGCTGACACACGGTGCGCGGCGCGCTGTCCAAACCCTTTCCAGCCGGGCGCGATGGCACAAGCTTGTCATCTTAGTACTTGGGAGACTGAGTGAGAGAATGATCATAATTCGGAGGCCAGCCTCAGCAGTGTATGGAGGCTCTGTTTCAAAATAAAGGCCGGGCGCGGTGGCGCACGCTTGTCATCCCCGCGCTTGGGAGGCAGAGACGGGAGGATGGCGCAGGGTCGAAGCCAGCCGCGCTGGCGTAAGAGACCCTGTTTCCAAATAAAAATATAAAATAGGTCTGGGAGTGTAGCCTGGAGGTAGAAGGGCTTCCGGGAACCCCAGTGCCACCAAATAAACAAACAAACAAACAACTAAGTAAATACTAGCCAGGCGTGGTGGCGCACACATGTAATCCCCATGCTTGGGAGGCTGAGACAGGAGGATCGCGCAGGTTCGAAGCCAGCCTCGGCTACTTAGTGAGGCTCTCGGCAACTTAGTGAGACCCTGTTTCCAAATAAAGAATAAAAACTCGGGCTGTTGGTGTGGCTCGGAGATAGAATCCTCCTGGGTTCAATCCCTAGCACAACAAAAAATAAAAAATAAAAAAGGGTTGGGGGTGTATACTGGCAGTAGAATACCTCTGGGTTCAAACCCCAGTTACCCCTCTGCAAAAAGAAAAATAGCAGATAATTCAAGTCAATACAAATTAAGGATATATAAGGTACCAGGCCACAAACCGAGGAAAGGGACGTCAGGAAGGTCCCACCAAAGAGGGGACCCTGTGGCTGAGTCGCGATGCATGCGTTGCTAAGAAATAGGGCGTCTCACCAAAGCTGCTGCTTATGAACACCCCCAGGTGTGGACTACGCCCGCCCTGCGCCATGACTGGTCCAACTGTCCCTATACCCTTACCAGGCCATTGTGTGTGTGTGTGTGTGTGTGTGTGTGTGTGTGTGTGTGTGTGTGTGTGTACTCCTACACCTACTTTATATTTTATTTGGAAACAAGGTCTCACCAAGTTGCTGAGAGCCTCACTAAGTAGCTGAGGCTGGCCTCGACCCTGAATGATCCGATCCTCCAGTCTCAGCCTCACACAAGTGTGCGCCACCATGCCCACCACCATGCCCAGCTCATTTTGGTTTTTTTCTTAAATTAGATTGACCCCAGGCTTTCTACCTCTGAGCTACAACCCGGCCCTTTTTAATAATTATTTATTTGTTTGTTTGTTTATCTGTGTACTAGGGATTGAACCCAGGGGCATTCTGCCTCTGAGCTATACTCCCAACCTTAATTTTTATTTTTTATTTTGAAAAGGTTCTCACTAGGTTGCTGATTCTGATCTGGAACCTGTGATCTCCCGCCCCTGCCCCCGTCTCAGCCTCCCAAGTGCAGGCATGCAACACCGTGCCCGGCAAATCTTTTTAATTTTGAAATAAGGGCCTGTTAAGTTGCTGAGACTGGTCTCTGATCTGTGATCCCCGTCTAAGCCTTTCAATGGCTGGGATTACGGGCGTGTGCCACTATGCTGGGCCCCAGGAAGATTTTATTGTTTCTGTTTTTTAAATGAAGAATGCCGGGCGTGGTGGCGCACGCTTGGAATCCCCGCGCTCGGGAGGCTGAGATAGGAGGATCGCACGGGTTCGAGGCCAGCCTCAGCTACTTAGTGAGGCTCTCAGCAACTTAGTGAGACCCTGTTTCCAAATAAAATAGAAAATAGATCTGGGGGTAGAAAAGCCCCTGGGCTCCATCCCTAGTACCACCAAAAAAAAAAAAAAAAAAAAAGAAGAAACCAAGGTCTTGAGAAACACATGAACTCATCCAAAGTCCGGTGATACAAGAAGGGGGAGCGAGGCTGTGAACCCAGGTTTCTGGGCTCCAGGGCCTGCTTTGAAGCCCCTGGGTGGCATTCGCCGCCCCTCGCCAGGCAGAGGGGACAGGAAGGACGCTTCCAGGCGTACATATAGTAAACAACACATAGTCGAGTATGGTAACACTCAGCCGGGCATGGCGGGGCACCTCTATAATCCCAGTCCATGGAGGCTGAGAACGGAGCCAGCCTCAGTGAATTTCAGCGAGACTGAGCAACCAGCAGACCCGTCTCCAAACAAAAGTGGAAAAGGGCCTGGGGTATAGCTGGGAGGTGGACGCCCCTGGATTCAAGCCTGAGTACCATAGGTAAATAAATAAGGAGACAAGGCTCCAGGGCAGCTCGAGCAGGTGGACCGCCGAGGGCCCCTTAGCAGCAAGCTCCGCTGTCCCTGGGCAGGAGAGAGGAGAGAAGGGCGAGAGGCTGGGACCTGCACATGCTCCTGCCTGCTCGCACCTCTGTGAGTCCATCTCAGGCTCCACCCAGACACGGCTCCCTGCACCCTGACAAAATGTGCCCGCATGTGGGGAGGCTCCCAAGCCGTCTGGACAGGGAGCACCAGGTGGGTGCTCTGAGCAGGCTGTGCGCTGCACAGCACAGAGCTGGCGAAAAAGGCCTTTTCCCCTCTGCAGAGTATCCAGATCATTGAAGATTTCAAAGCCGGCCGCGGTGGCGCGCGCTTGTCATCCCCGCGCTTGGGAGGCGGAGACAGGAGGATCGCGCTGGTTCGAGGCCAGCCTCGCTGGCTTAAGAGACCCTGTTTCCAAATAAAATATAAAATAGGTCTGGGAGTGTAGCCCGGAGGTAGAAGGGTTTCCAGGAACCCCAGTGCCACCAAAAAAAAAAAAAAAAAAAAAAAGATTTCAGCTGGTGTCAAAGCAGATCGCTTACTCTCTGACCTGGGGCTTGAAATCGTAAACTGAAACACACACACACACACACACACACACACACACACACACACATATTCATTCTCTCTCTCTCTCTCTCTCTCTCTCTCTCTCCACTTTGTGGTTTCCAGTAAGATTCCATAAATACACCCAGATAAGGTTCCGGTGCGAACCATTTTCAGCGGCCGCCCTGGGTGGAGGAGTGGAATCTTTCGGGCAGGCTTGGACACATGTCCATTTCCTCCGGACCTGCCGGCTCATTACAGAGCTGGAACAGAGAGGGCGTCGGCTGGGCTCCCCCGTTTTCGCCGCAGTGATAACACTGACTGTTCTTTTTGAGCGCCTTCGAGGGGCGCTCTATATTTCAGCGGGTGTGTGGGTCCTGAGGATTGAATCCAGGAGCGTTCTATCTCCCAGCTACCTTCCCAGCCCCCTTTTTTTTTTTAAATTTGGAAACAGGGTCTCACTAAGTTGCTGAGAGCCTCACTAAGTTGCTGAGGCTGGCCTCAGACCTGCGATCCTCCTATCTCAGCCTCCCAAGGGGTGAGAGTACCGGTGTAGGCGCTGCACCCAGCTTTTAGCTCCTCTTTATAGCAATTTAGCAGTGGCCTCCTCGGGGCTCCTATCTCACAGATGGGAAAGTGAGACTCAGACAGACAGAGGTCTTGCTTGCTCGGGGTCACCCAGGTGGATCAGGAGGAGGGACTGAGAAGTCCCATCTTAGCCAACTTTTTACTTATTTATTTTTGTTACGAAGAATTGAACCCAGGAATGTTCTAACTCTGAGCTACATCCCCAGCCCTATCTATCTTATTTCAATTCTTTTTTTTTTTTTTTTGGTACGGTACTGGGGATGGAGCCCAGGGGCATCCTAACTCCAAGCTCCACCCCCAGCCCAATCTTTTATTCTTTCTTTTGAAACAGGGTCTCACTGAGTTGCAAAGGGCTTTACTAAGTAGCTGAGGCTGGCCTCGAACCCAGATCCTCCTGTCTCAGCCTCCCGAATGCTGGGATGACAAGCGTGCGCCACCACGCCTGGCATTTATTGATTTATTTATTTATTTAGGTGGTACTGGAGTTCTTGGAAACCCTTCTACTTCTGGGCTAGCTACACTCCCAGACACCTAATTTTTATATTTTTATTTAGGAACAGGGTCTCTTAAGCCAGCGCGGCTGGCTTTGAACCTGTACGATCCTCCTGTCTCTGCCTTCCAAGTGCAGGGATTACAAGCGTGCGCCACCATGCCCGGCTTTTTATTTTTTTATTTTTAAAACAGGGGTTTTAAAATTAAAACCCCTTAACATCTCACTAAGTCACTGATGCTGGCCTCAAACCTGCAATCCTCCTGTCTCTGCTTCTCAAATACTGGGATTACAGATGTATACCACCACACCCAGCTTTTATTGATTTATTCCATCCATTGATTTAATTTGGTTGTGCTGTGGCATGAACCCAGGGGCGCTCTGCCTGTGAGCTACACCCTGAGCCCTCTTTATCCTTTTAGACACAGAGTCTCGCTAAATTGCTGAGGCTGGCCTTGAACTTGCGATCCTCCGGTCTCAGCCTCCCAAGGACTGGGGTGACAGGTGTGCACCGCTGTGCTGGGCTCTCCCCGCTCCTTTTTTGAAGTAACTACGTGGGCCTCTTAGAACCGGGTTTGCAGATACCTCGGAAGAGATAGATGAGGTTGTGCTCAGGAAATGACCGGGCTACCCTGGGCAGCCAAGAAGGGCCGTGTTCAGAGCAGTATGTGGGCAGGGCCTGGCGTCCTCTGGAGCGCATGGGGACAGCATGAGACTTCCCGGGGTGCATGCCGGCTCTGCCAGGAAAGGCACCTCACTTCCCCAAGCCTCAGTTTCCCCACGCCCACCCCAGTGAAGGCGGCCGAGAAGGCTGAGGTTCAGTGTGGCTTCTCAGGCTGCCAGAGCAAGGTTAAGGCCCCAGGCTCCTGTCTGTCTCATACCGTGTATCGAGCTTAGCAAGGCACCCTTGTTTTCTTTTGTTTTTGGTGCTAGGGATTGAACCAGGGGCTTTCTACCTCCAAGCTATACCCCTGGCCCTATTTTATACTTTTGTTTTGAAGGGTCTTGCTAGGTTACTGAGGACCTCCCTAAGTTGCCGAGGCTGGCCTCAAACCTGTGATCCTCCTGGCTCAGCCTCCCAAGTTCCAGGGTTATGCCTGTGCACCACAGTGTCCGGCGTCTTTTATTTTTTTTTTATTTTTATTTTTTTCGCCATACTGGCTCAAGAGGCATTCTACCTCTGAGCTATAGCCTCAACCCTATTATTTATTCTTTATTTTGAAACCGGGTCTCACTGAGTTGCAGAGGGCCTCACTAAGTAGCTGCGGCTGTCCGCGAACCGGGATCCTCCCGTCTCAGCCTCCCGAATGCTGGGATGACGAGCGTGCGCCGCCACGCCCGGCTGGTGCCCGACTTCTTAAGCCCATCTTACGAGGAGGAGACTGAGGCCCAGAGAGACCAGCGACCGGGCGGCAGCAGTATATTTGGGCTTGACCAGGGTCCTGTCTCTTCCCGCTCTCACCATCACCCTGGCAAAGGCCCTAGGGATGTGTCTGTTTTGTAGCCAGGAGATGGAGGTGTGGGAGGGAGGCCGCCAGCTAAAAGCCGCAGAGCCAGGGATGGATGTCGCAGGGCTTCAAAATTGGCCTTGGCAGGCCAGGCGTGGTGGCGCACGCTTGTCATCCCCGCGCTTGGGAGGCGGAGACAGGAGGATCGCGCAGGTTCGAAACCAGCCGCGCTGGCATAAGAGACCCTGTTTCAAAAATATAAAATAGGTCTGGGAGCGTAGCCCGGAGGTAGAAGGGCTTCCAGGAACCCCAGTACACCAAAAAAAAAAAAAAAAAAAAAAAAAAAAATTGGCCTTGGCTCCTGGAGGTCCAGGAGAGCCCACACCTGGGTGAGGGCGCTAGATCCGCGCCCGTGGCAGGTGACAGGGGCCGCATTGCGTGTGCCCAGGACGGGGCGCCGGTGGGGAGGAGCCAGAGGACGGACACCTCACCTGGGCCCCAGAGCCAGCCCCTGCCTCTCTCCTCCAGCCCTGGCCGACGGCAAGGACAGGCTGGTGGTTGTGCGCCCCGTCGGGCGCGGGCCCTTCCCGAGGAAGGCGCTGTGGGCCATGAAAGGACAGGACATAGCCAGCCTCAGGGGCTGGCGTTCACAACTCAGCCTTGCCCCATGGCCAGGCCCGGCCTGCCCCTAAGTGCCCTGGGACTCAGGGTGCACGAAGTCCACGCCACGGCAGGGTGCTGATTATAATCCCAGTACTCGGGAGGCTGAGATAGGGAGACCCAGGTTTGAGGCCAGCCTCAACCATGTAGCAAGGCCCTTAGCAACTTAGCCAAATCATGCTGGGAAAAGAAAAGCCAGCCGGATTACAAAGAGCGGCAGTGCACGTATTTGGGAGGCTGAGACAGGAGGGTCACAGGTTCAAAGCCAGTCTTAGCTACTTAGTGAGGCCCTCTGCAACTTAGTGAGACCCTGTTTCAAAATAAAGAATACAAAATAGGGCTGGGGGGTATAGCTTGGAGGTAGAACGCCCCTGGGTTCCATCCCCAGTACTGAAGAGAAAAAAAAAAAAAAGTCAGGCGTGGGGATGCATACCTACAAGCCCATACTTGGGAGGCTGAGACTGGAGGGTCACAGGTTCAAAGTCAGCTGCAGCAACTCAGCGAGGCTCTCAGCTCAGGGAGCCCCTCTTTCCAAATAAAAACTAAAATAGTGCTAGGTCATAGCTTAGAGTAGAACAAACACCCTTGGGTTCGATCCCCAGTACCAATGAAAACAAAACTCGCCTCAGATTGGGCATGGTGGTGCACACCTGTGATCGCGGTACTATGGAGGCCGAGGCAAAGGATCCCAGGTTGGAGGCCAGCCTCGAAAATTGAGCAAGGTCCTATTTCAAAATCCAAAGGCCTGGGGCGGGGGCAGCTCAGAGGTAGAACACCTCGGGTTCCATTCCCAGTGCCAGAAATAAGACGGAAGCACAACCGCCACCACCCCAGCTCCACAAAACCCCGTTGCTCTTGTGTGCCCTCAGGAAGCCGGGAGGCCGCCTTCACCTACGCCATCATCGCGGCCGGGGTGGCCCACGCCATCACCGCTGCCTGCACCCAGGGCAACCTGAGCGACTGCGGCTGCGACAAGGGAAAGCAGGGCCAGTACCACCAGGACGAGGGCTGGAAGTGGGGCGGCTGCTCTGCCGACATCCGCTACGGCATCGGCTTCGCCAAGGTCTTTGTGGATGCCCGGGAGATCAAGCAGAATGCCCGCACTCTCATGAACTTACACAATAACGAGGCGGGCCGCAAGGTAGGCGGCGGGCGCGGCGCGGCGCGGGCAGCTGCTTCCAGACATCGGGCGCGGGTCCCTAGTGAGGAGCCGCAGGGCTCGGCCCCGAGCTGCCCTGTGTGGACTCCAGCGTGGATTGGCTGCTGGGCAGGGCTGGTGAGCGGCAGGCAGCGCATTGGTTACCAGGGAGGTTGAGCCACTGAGTTTCCATGGAAACAACTGAGATGCTCCTCACAGGCTGAAAAGAGGGGCGTCCTGAGTTCTTACCCGTGGGTCCCCAAACTCAGCCCTTCAAAGCTTTAGAAAAGGGGGGGGGTTTGAAAGTTCCCTCCCCTCTCTCTTCTCTTCTCTTCTCTTCTCTTCTCTCCTCTCCTCTCCCCTTCCCTTTCCCTCTCTCTCTCTCTCTCTCTCTCTCTCTCTCTCTCTCTCTCTCTCTCTCTCTCTCTTGCTGTATCTTTCTCTCTTTTTGTCCTGGGGACTGAACCCAGGGGCACGCTACCTCCAAACTCTATCCCAGTCCTATTTATTTATTTATTTACTTATTTATTTATTATGCTGAGGATTGAACCCAGGGGCATTCTACCTCCAAACTCTATCCCAGTCCAATTATTTATTTTTTTATTTACTTACTTATTTATTATGCTGAGGATTGAACCTAGGGGTATTCTACCTCTGAGCTACACCCCCGGTCCTCTGTATTTCTTTATTTATATTTATGCTGGAGACTGAATCCAGGGGCATTCTGCCCCTGAGCTACACCCCCAGCCCTATTTTGTTTTGTTTTGGGGTTTTTTTTGGTGGTACTGGGGTTCCTGGAAGCCCTTCTACCTCCGTGCTACGCTCCCAGACCTATTTTTTTTATACTTTTTTTTATTTGGAAACAGGGTCTCTTAAGCCAGCGCGGCTGGCTTCGAACCTGTGCGATCCTCCCGTCTCCGCCTCCCAAGCGCGGGGATGACAAGCGTGCGCCACCGCGCCTGGCCCCCCAGCCCTATTTTATTCTTTACTTCAAAATAGGGACTCACTAAGTTGAGGAGGGCCTCACTCAGTAGCTGAGGCTGGCTGTGAACCTGAGATCCTCCTGTCTCAGCCTCCCAAGTACTGGGATGACAAGCGTGCGCCCCCACGCCTGGTTGCTATTTTATCTTTAACTGTTGAAACTGGGCCTCGCTAAGTAGCTGAGGCTGGCTTCGAACCTGCCCTCCTCCTCTCTCTGCCTCACAAATCCTGGGATGACAGGCGTGGGCTACTAGGCCTTGGGTCCAGGCCCCGGCTCTTACTTCCTCCAGCACTAAAGGGCCAAGGCAGGAGGGAAGGCGCAGGCAGGAACCCGGAGCCCCAGGCCCGGCCCAGCGCGCTCAGGGCTCAGGGTGGGCCTGGGTCTCAGGTGCACACGCCCTCGCTCAGGCCTCTGCGTCCACCCAGGGCAGCTGGTGCGTCCTGCGGGACCCGCTCACCTAGTTAGGATAATGTCCCAGGGTCGAGAGCAGCTCCTTCCCCCCACCTTTCTGGTCAGACCTCCTCGGGTCTTGGGTCACAGGCCACAGGTCACAGACAGGAGATCATAACTTTCTTCTCCCAGGTCAGTTTCCTTCTGGGTGGTACCTGGTTGGGCCAAAGCGAGGACGGCAGGGGTAAATAACAACCAGGGCCACAGCGAGGCGGGTTCCTAGTAGACCAGGCAGGATTTGTGCACTTGGTGCTGGTGCTGGGGCTTGAACCCAGGGCTGATCTGCTTCTGAGCTGTCTCAAAATAGGCGCCAGGCGTGGTGGCACAAGCTCGTCATCCCAGTACCTGGGAGGCTGAGACAGGAGGGTCACAGGCTCACGGCCAGCCTCGGCAACTTAAATGTTCAACAACCTAGCGAGACCCCGTTTCCAAACAAAAAAACTAAGAAGGGCTTGAGGTCGGCCAGGCTTGGTGGTGCACACTTGGAAGCCCAGTACTTGGGAGGCTGAGACAGGAGGATCGCAGTTTTGCGGCCAGCCTCAGCAACTTAGCGAGGCTCTCAGTAACCTAGTAAGACCCTGTTTTCATTCATAAATAAATAAATAAATAAATAAATAAATAAATAAATAAATAGGGCTGGGGGTGTACTTGGAGATATGATGCCCCTGGTTCCACCCCCAGGGCCTCGTGCTGGAAGTGCCTGGAAGAGGCTTGGTGGGGATGGGCTGTGGGCAGGTCTCTGCCCTCCTACAGAGGGGCGCTGGCAGCAGTGGGTACCTAAGCCCCAGGGGCTGAGGGGAGGGCATTTAGTTGGCGCTGTAGGCTGAACCCCTTGGCTTGCGTTTGGGGTGGACGGGCCCTCCCTCACTGGGGCCAGGAATGGGGCAGAGGACATCGCCTTAGGGTGCTCTCGGGCCTTGTGTGCACAATTAGGGTCCTCTCAGGCTTTGTGGGGGGGCGGCGGGGGCTATAGCTGGGAATGCCCAGGGCTGCGGGTGCCAGGACCTTGTGGGATGGGGCAGGAGAGTCCAGCCCCAGCCTGGGAAGATGGGTACGAGGTGGGGGTGGGGGGCTGGGAAGGAGAGAGCGGCTAGGGAGACAAGGGGGACCCGGGTCTTCCAGGCACCTGCAGGAGCAGGAGCATGTAGACAACCCCCAGTCTCTCCTCTCTCCCTCTCTCTATATATAGATTGAACCCAGGGCTCTCTGAACGGGGTCTTGCTAACTTGCCTGGAGTCTCATTAATGCCGAGGCTGGCCTTGAACCTCTGATCCTCCAGCCTCAGCCTCCCCAGTGCTGGAATGCAGGCATGCGTCACCATGCTTGGCTCGAGCTGTGCTCCAGTGGGTCTCTGTGAGGCCCAGCGTGCGGGTGGCACTGTGCCCGGCCTGCACTGCAGCGCCCTGAGAGCGAATCAGGCAGGGAGCTCTAGGCTGGGGTCCCCAGCAGCCAGTTCCTGGGTGTGCACACAGCGCCCGCAGAGGCAGCCCTGGGGCTGGGACAGGGCCGGCCCCGCAGGAATGTGCTGCTTGCTCCTGGGGACATGAGCTCAGGGGGATGGAATTCCAGAGAGTCACCTCCAGGCCCTGCCCAGGGTCCTGCTCGTCCACTGAGCTGCGGATCTGGACCCCTCCTGCCCTGCCCAGTCTGGTCCAGGAATTAGATTCTACCCGGCCACAGGGGACTCAGGGGCCCGGTGCCCGGCAGCCAGGGTGGGGCCCAGATAAGACGCTTAGCTAGGTCCTTTCCACCCTCCTGAGGGCACTCGCGCATGTGGCCAGCTGGAGGTCAGCGAGAGCACGCCAGGGCCAGCGGAGCAGCAAGTGGGCGGGTGGGAGGAGGTGCTGGGCTGTTCTGTTCCTGCCCATGGGATTTCCTCCCTTGGGTCTTCTCTTCTGTCACCAATGTTTGCCCGTGTGACACTGCCATGTGCATCTCCTTGGCACAGCTACCCGTGTTTATGCCGGTTACCTCCTACCACTAAGTCGGCGCCCAGAGGGTGGGCTGGCCGAAGGTCACAGCTAGCCTGTGCCGGGAGCGCTGCCCAGCACAGAGGAAGTGCTTAAGATGTGTTACCAACTGATGAACCAAACGAGAAGCGTCTGTTCTATCTCGAGTTCCTCAGAACCAGGTGTTGGCACAGGTCTGAGTTCCCAGGACTCCGGAGGCTGAGACAAGAGGACTGCAGGTCCGCGGCCAGCCTCAGCCACTCAGCCGCACCCTGATTCAAAAGAGGAAACCAAGGGAGCTGGCGGTGTAGCTCCACGGGAAAATGACCTGGGGTTCAAGCCCCAGTAACACACACACACACACACACACACACACACACACACACACACACACACGCAGGGAGAGAGATGCTTTTTGGCTCACAATTTTGGAGGCTGATGTCCAGGACTGCTCCGCCCCGTGGCTTTGGGCCTGGGGTGGCAGGCACATCATGGTGTGGTGGCAAAGCCACTCACCTCAGAGCCAGAGAGCAAAGAGAGGAAGGGGTGGGGCCTGAGGCTCTACAGTCCTCTTCAAAAGGCCCGCCCCCAGTGACCTAACCACCTCCAGCCAGGCCCTGCCTCTTAAAGGGCCCGCCCCCAATGACCTAACCACCTCCCGCCAGGCCCTGCCTCTTAAAGGGCCCGCCCCCAGTGACCTAACCACCTCCCGCCAGGCCCTGCCTCTTAAAGGGCCCGCCCCCAGTGACCTAACCACCTCCCGCCAGGCCCTGCCTCTTAAAGGGCCCGCCCCCAGTGACCTAACCACCTCCCGCCAGGCCCTGCCTCTTAAAGGGCCCGCCCCCAGTGACCTAACCACCTCCCGCCAGGCCCTGCCTCTTAAAGGGCCCGCCCCCAGTGACCTAACCACCTCCCGCTAGGCCCTGCCTCTTAAAGGGCCCGCCCCCAGTGACCTAACCACCTCCCGCCAGGCCCTGCCTCTTAAAGGGCCCGCCCCCAGTGACCTAAACACCTCCCGCTAGGTCCCATCTCTTAAAGGTCCCACACCTCCCAAGAGCGCCACAGTGGGAACCAAGCCTGATTTGTTTGCTTGCCTTTTTTCCAGGACCAGGCCTTGGTAACACGTTAGGCAAATGCTCTGAGCTATACCCCCAGCCCTTCTATTTTACTTTGAGATAGGCTCTTGCTAAATTTCCCAGACTAGCCCTGAACTTGTGGTCCTCCTGCCTCAGCCTCCAGAGCAAAGGAGCCTAAAGGCTAAAGCACATGGGCCTCTGGGGGATACTTCAGCTCCAAGCTGACGTGACGACCTTACCTATTTTTTGGGTTTTTTTTTGGTGGTACTGGGGATGGGACCTTTCTACCTCTCGCTACACTCCCAGGCATATTTTATATTATATTATATTTGGAAACAGGGTCTCTTAAGCCAGCGAGACTGGCTTCGAACCTGAGCGATCCTCCTGTCTCCGCCTCCCAAGCGCGGGGATTACAAGCGTGCGCCACCACGCCTGGCTACCATTTTTCTTTTATACCAGCGACATACAAGTCACTCAGGTTCTCCACATCCTCATCTGACTTTAGTAAAATATCACTTTTTTTTTTTTTAGTTTTGATACTATTTTTGTTTTTTAGTACTGGGATTGAACTCAGGGGCATTCTGAGCATAAGTTTAGTTTTTAATTAATTAATTAATTAACTTATTTATTCTTATACTGGGGATTGAACCTAGAGACAGGCTACCTCCAAGTTATACTCCCAGCCCAATTTTATTTTTATTTTTTTTTATTTTTTATTTTTTTGGTGGTACTGGGGTTCCTGGAAGCCCTTCTACATCCGGGCTACACTCCCAGACCTATTTTTGCATTTTTATTTGGAAACAGGGTCTCCTAAGCCAGCGCGCGGGGCTAGCTTCGAACCTGCGCGATCCTCCTGTCTCAGCCTCCCAAGCGCGGGGATTACAAGCGTGCGCCACCACGCCCGGCCCAATTTTATTTTTTATTTTGAAACAGAATCTCACTAAGTTGTAGAGGGCCTCACTAAGTTGCAGAGACTGGCTTTGAACCCGTGACCCTTCTCTCTCAGCCTCCCAAGTACTAGGACCAACTACCAGCATGAACACCACACCTGGAATTTTTTTTTTTTTTTTTGGCACTGGGGATGGAACCCAGGGGCATTCTACCTCTGAACCTCGCTCTCGCTCCCAGCCCTGTTTTATATTTTATTTTGAAACAGGGGTCTCACTGAGTTGCAGAGGGTCGCACTAAGTAGCCGAGGATGGCCGCGAACCCGTGATTCCCCTGTGTCAGCCTCCTGAGTGCTGGGATTACAGAAGTATGCCATGATGCTGGCTCTTTTGCCCATTTGCTAATTAGATTGTCTAAGTTGGGCTTGATTATTTCTTTATATGTTCTAGATGCTAGGTTTTTGTAATACAGGTGGTTTGCAAATATCTCTTCCCAGTCTGTAGTTTGTCTATATCATTCTCAAAAGGTCATTTAAGGTCATTTACAGAGCATATATATATTTATATATATATTATATATAAATATATATATGTATATATTTATTTATATTATATTTATATATAATTAATTTACATATAATTTATAAATAATCTATATATAACTTATATATAATTAATTTATATATAAATTTATATTATATTTATATATTATATATAATATATATAAATATATATATATATATTTTTTTTTTTTGCAGAATCAGGGATGAAATACAGGGGCATTGCACCTCCGAGCGACATGCCCAGGCCTATTTTTTTAGTCTTTTTATTTTTGAAACAGGGTCTCACTGAGTTGCGAAGGGCCCCGCTAAGTAGCTGAGGCTGTCCTCAAACCATGATCCTCCTGTCTCAGCCTCCCAAATGCTGGGATTACAAGTGTGCGCCACCACGCCCGGCTACAAATGTTTATAATTTTAATAAGGTAATTTATCAATTTTTCCATAAATGGACAAGGCATGCACGTGTGTGTGTGTGTGTGTGTGTGTGTGTGTGTGTGTGTGTGTACTGGGGATCTAACCCAGGAGTATTTACCTCAGAGCTACACGCCCAGCCCTGTTTTTGATTTTGAAATGGGAATTTTCTTAGTTGCCAAGGGTCTCGAGTGTTGTCAAGGCTGGCCCCAAACCTGCAATCCTCCTGTCTCAGGTTCCCAAGTACTGGGATTACAGCTGTGTGACTGCATCTGTCGTAGCACGTCTGTGATCTGTTTGAAATGGGCTTTTGTACAAGGTGTGAAGGTACATATTTTAGCCTATTCATTTATTTACTTATTCTACCTCTGAGCTATACCCCCAGCCCTGTTTTCCTGTTTTGCTGTTTTATTTATTTATTTATTTATTTATTTATTTATTTATTTATTTATTTGGTGGTACTGGGGTTCCTGGAAGCCCTTCTACCTCCAGGCTACACTCCCAGACCTATTTTTATATTTTTGAAACAGAGTCTCTTAAGCCAGCGCGGCTGGCTCCGAACCAGCGCGATCCTCCTGTCTCCGCCTCCCGAGCACAGGGATGACAAGCGTGCGCCGCCACGCCCGGCTTGCTGTTTATTTTGAAACAGGGTCTCACTAGGTTGCCGAGGCCCTTGCTAAATGGCTGAGGCTGGCAGCAAACTGGAGACCCTCCCATCTCAGCCTCCCAAGTACTGGGATTCCAGGAGAAATCGTTTGGCCTATTTATGTGCTAAATCTGAACCCTCTACCCAGTCTCTAGGATCCTGGCAGAGACAGTGGCCTCTGGACCAGGCTCAGAACCTCTGCATTGATCTGGAACTAGAGACCATTTCCTTCCTTCCTGGGCCTACGGAGTTGATGGGAGCCTAAAGGCCAGACCCAAGATGCTCTGGACCAGCACCAGGGAGCAGAGAAGCAGGAATGGCAGCGAGGGCCAGCGCTGGGCTCAGACCCTCTTCCCCGTGGCAGGCAGGGGAAGCTGGCTGGGCGAAGGGCTGGCCAGTGCCTGGGAGGTCCATGATGGAGCCCAGCCCACAGGGATGGCGGCCGGATTATGTGGTCCAGAGGGAGGAGCCAGGGCAGGACCCGAGCAAGGTCACTGAGGATGGAGGGGCAGGGGGAGCCCACGAGGCCTGGATTTCCCAGGGTCCTCCTGTGACGCAGCGAGGCAGGGCCGGCCAGGTCCCGCCAGCGGTGTGCACTGACCGCAGAGGACGCTGCCGGGCCAGCACCTCTGTACTCCGGCTGCCCCACCCACCGCCAGTCTGCCATTGACACGACACCTGGGGCATTGTGGGGGAGCTGGCCAGAAAGAGCTTGAGGGCCTGGCCAGGCAAACATTTTTAGGAAGCTTCACCATTCCCCAGTCCCAGCCGGACGCAGGGGTGTATGCTTGTCATCCCAGCACTTGGGAGGCTGAGGCAGGAGGATCACAACTTCAAGGACAGCCTTCGCAACTCAGCGAGACCCTATTTCCAAACAAAAAAATTTAAAAATGAAGCTAGGCAGGGTGGTACATGCCTAAAATCCCAGGACCTGGGAGGCAGAGACAGGAGAATCACAGCTTCGTGGCCGGCCTCAGCAACTTAGTGAGGCTGTCCACATATAAGTGGGATCCTGTTTCCAAATAAAAAAATAAAATGTAATACACCAATAATATTTTTAATTAAAAATAAATAAATAAATAAACTAATGGGGTGAGCATCTTCTCTTCTCTCTATTTTACAAATGGAAAAACAGAGAAATGTCTTTTAGCCTAAGAGGCTAAAAGACATTTGCCCAAGCTGGGATCAGTGGTGCCTGCCAGCAATTTCAGAGATTCAGGAGGCTCACAAATTTGAGGCCAAGATGGACACCCTGTCTTAAAATAACGGGCTGGGGGTGGAGCTCAGTGGCAGAGATCCTCTGCTTTCAATCCTCAGCGCCAAACGCAAAACAAAACCCTCCAGGGCAATATCTCCATAAAGTATTATGAAGATTAGCTAGGCTTCGTGGTACATGCTTGTAATCTCAGCATCGGGGAGGCTGAGACAGGAGGATCGCAGTTCAAGGCCAACCTCAGCTACTGAGTGAGGCCCTTTGCAACTCAGTGAGACCCTGTTTCAAAAGAAAGAATAAGCCGGGCGTGGTGGCCGCACGCTTGTCATCCCCGCGCTTGGGAGGCTGAGACAGGAGGATGGCGCAGGTTCGAAGCCAGCCTCAGCTACTTAGTGAGGCTCTCGGCAACTTAGTGAGACCCTGTTTCCAAATAAAGTATAAAATAGGTCTGGGAGTGTAGCCCGGAGTTGTAGAAGGGTTTCCAGGAACCCCAGTACCACCAAAAATAAAAGAAAGAATAAAAAATAGGGCTGGGGGTGCCTCCCAGAGGCAGAATGCCCCTGGGTTTCATCCCTAGTACCGCAAAAAAAAAAAAAGTAATATAAAGATTAATGTTTAGCTGCATTTCAAGTGTTTATAGTTGGCCAGGTGCGGTGGCGCACATTTGTAAGCCCAGAATTTGGGAGGCTGAGACAGGAGGATCGCGGTTCCTGGACAGCCTCAGTCATTAAGTGAGGCCCTTTGCAACTCAGTGAGACCCTGTTTCAAAAGAAAGAATAAAAAAATAGTACTGCGGGCATTGCTCAAAGGTAAAATGCCCCTGGGTCCCATCCCCAGTACCACGGATAAATAAAAAGTGTTTATAGTTATACTGTTAATGTAAACACCACAAGTCACTTGTGGGGGGTGGGGGGGACTGGGGCTTGAACCCAGAGGCATTCTAGCTCCAAGCTAAGCCACCAGCAGTTTTTTATTTTAATATTTTATTTTTATGGTATTGGGGATGGAACCCAGGGACCTTCTACCTCTGAGCTACATCCCGGGCTTGACTTTATTACTCAATATTATCTATCTATCTATCTATCTATCTTATTTATTTGCACTAGAGACTGAACCCAGGGACATTGTACCTCTGAGCCCCCAGCACTATGCTACTTTTATTTGAAAACAGGGTCTCGCTAGGTTGATGAGAGTCTTACTACTTGCCGAGGCTGTCCTTGAATCTGAGATCCTCCTGTCTCGGCCTCCCAAGTACAGGAATTCCAGGCACGGCACCACCATGGCCCATCACATGTTGCTATTTATATGAAAACAAATTCCAAATTAGATGTTACAAATTAGATGGAAAATTCAGTTCCTTGGGCACAGGGGCAGGGCGGGAGGCCGCTGTGTTGGAAGTGGTGTCGGCCTGGACTCCGATGCGGTGGGTGGGGAGGAACACCTGAGCACTCTTCCTCAGGCCCCGGGAAGGTCTCGGCCTCAGCGGCGGCGCTGCCCCTCCACCGCCCTGGCCTCCAGCTGGCCCAGGGGCTCTCAAGTCTAGGCCGGCTGCCCTCTCCTGGGATGGCTCCCGGGGCTCCTGTGAAAGCGACCCATGGGGAGAGGGCAGGTGCGGCATCGAGGCTCCGGGAGAGGGCAAGTCGGGGCTCGGTTACACCACAATGAGACCCAGTCAAAAGGCGTCACTGGGGACAATCGGCTCCTTTGTCCTGGGGAGGGGGACGGGACTCCTGGGCGTTATCAAATCTGCAGGGGGAGGGGGAGGGGACCCCAGGGACAGCGGCAAAGGCGGGCAGAAGTGGTCCTGGAGGTACGAGGCAGGGCGGCCGGGCCAGGTGACTTGGAGGGACTGGCACCAGGAGTCAGCAGCTATCGCTTCTCCTAACACTTGTGTGTATTCTTGAGGAGAAATGCCCGCACGATTGGGTCCTGGAAAAGGACCCCTTGGCCGGGCGTGGCGACGTGCACCTGTCATCCCCGCGCTTGGGAGGCTGAGACAGGAGGATCGCACAGGTTCGAAGCCAGCCTCAGCTACTGAGTGAGGCTCTCGGCAACTTAGTGAGACCCTGTTTCCAAATAAAATATAAAATAGGTCTGGGAGTATAGCCCAGAGGTAGAAAGCCTCTGGGTTCCACCCCCAGTACCACCAAAAAAATAAATTAATAATAATAATAATAATAAATAAATATTAAAAACTAAAGAAAGGGCTGGGTGGGGTGTAGCTTTGAGGTCAATATAAAAAAAAAAAACCTCTTGTCTGCCAAGGGGCTTTTTTAAACTTCACCTTTTGGTGTAGAGTGTGTGTGCGTGTGCGTGCGTGTGCGTGTGTGTGCATGCGTGTGCACGCGTGTGTGCGTGCGTGTGTGTGTGTGCACGCGTGCGTGTGCGTGCGTGTGTGTGTGTAGTACTGGGATGGAAACATGGAAACCAGGGGCATTCTACCCCAAGCCACACCCCCAGGCTTATCATTTTTATTTTGAAACAGGGTCTCAGCTGAGGGTCTTAGAAGTTGCTGAGAATGGCCTCGAACCTGCAATTCTCCGCTCTCAGCCTCCCAAGTGCTGGGATTACAAGTATGTGCCACTATGCCAGGCTTAGGTATTTGATTTTGTTTGTATGTATGTATGTATGTATGTATGTATTTATTTATTTATTTATTTATTTATTTAATTGTATAGGGGACTGAACCCAGGGCATTCTACCTCCAAGCTACACCCCACCTATTTCATTATTTTTTATTTTGAAACGGAGTCTTGCTAAATCACTGAGGCTGGCCGGGCGTGGTGGCGCACGCTTGTAATCCCAAGTACTTGGGAGGCTGAGACAGAAGGATCGGCACAGGTTCGAAGCCAGCCTCAGCTACTTAGGGAGGTTCTCAGCAACTTAGAGAGACCCTGTTTCCAAAAAAAATACAAAATTGGTCTAGGAGTATAGCCCAAAGGTAGAAAGCCTCTGGATTCCATCCCCAGCACCACAAAAATAAATAAATAAATAAACAAATAAATATAAATTGCCAAGGCTAGTCTCAAATCTATAATCCTCTTGTCTCAGCCTTACAAGTACTATTTTTTATTTTATTTTTACTTATTTATGTATTTATGTGTATATATATATTAATTTATTTATTAATTTATTATTTGTGAATATGTGTGTGGTACTGAGGATTGAACCCTGGGGCCTTCTACATCTGAGCTACACCTCCACTCCTTTTTATTTTCTGTTTTAAACCGGGTCTCACTAGGTTGCTGAGAGTCTAAGTGCTGAAGCTGGTCTCGAAATGTGCCACTCCCCGATCTCAGCCTCCCAAGGGATTATAGGTGTGCACTACCATGTTCAGTTCTATTTTTTATGCTAAGTTGCCTAGGGTCTCACTAAATTGGTGAGGCTGGCCTGGAACCTGAAATCCTCCTGCCTCAACCTCCCAAGCATTGGGATTATAAATGTGCTCCACCATGCCCAGCTCAAATATTTTATTTCGGAAACCTATCTTGCTGTCATCATACTCCAGCCACTATATTTTAAATACTTCAACTATACTGATCCCTAAAATTCTCTTAAGAACCCAGAAATATAAATACTATTATGAGTTCTACAAATGGGGGAACAGAGGCGCAGGAAGTCCAGTGACTCACCGAAATCACATGGCTAATAAACAGAAAGCCGCTTCAAATCAGAAAGTGAAGAGGGCGGAGGGTGTAATTAGAGGTAGAATATCTCTGAGTTTAATTCCCAGTAATGCGCATCCGTGCACATATGCACGCGCGCATGCACACACACACAATTTCTGCCTTCCAGGAGCTTTTATTCTTATCAAAAGTGAATTACTGCATGTAGATTTGATGTTCTGCAGGAGTGCTGGTAGAGGACTGTGGGGACCCAGGGCAAGAGATCTCTACTTGGGGATGGGTTTGGATGGATGGATGGGTGGATGGGTGGGTGGGTGGATGGATGGATGGATGGATGATAGATGGCTAAATGATGGGATGGGTAGATGGATGGATGGACAGATGGATGGCTGAATGGGTAGATAGATGGATGGATGGATAGATGATAGATGGCCTAAGGCTGGGATGGGTGGGTGGATGGCTAAATGGTGGGATGGGTGAATAAATGGATGGATGGATGGCTAAATGATAGGATGGATGGATGGATGGATGGATGGATGGATGCATAGGTGGATAGGTGGATGGATGGATGGGTGGTTGGATAGATGGATGGATGAATAGTGGGAAGGGTAGATGGATAGATGGATGGATGGATAGGTGGATGGATGGATGGTTGGATGGATGGATGGATGGTTGGATGGATAGATGATGGATGGCTAACTGGTGGGATGGATGGATGGTTGGATGTATAGATTATGGATGGCTAACTGGTGGGATGGATGGATGGTTGGATGGATGGATGGATAGGTGGATGTATGGATGGATGTATGTATGGATGGATGGATGGCTAACTGTTGGAATGGATGGATGGATGGATAGATGGATGGATAGGTGGATGGATGGTTGGATGGTTGGATGGATGGATGGATGGATGGTTGGATGGATGGATGGATAGGTGGATGGATGGTTGGATGGATGGATGGATAGGTGGATGGATAGGTGGATGGATGAATGGATGGATGGATGGTTGGATGGATGGATGGATGGATGGATGGGTGGATGGGTGGATGGATGGATGGGTGGTTGGATGGATGGATAGGTGGATGGATGATGGTTGGATGGTTGGTGGATGGATGGATGGATGGATGGATGGCTAACTGTTGGGATGGATGGATGGATGGATGGATGGATGGATGGATGGATGGTGGGATGGATGGATGGCTAACTGTTGGGATGGATGGATGGATGGATGGTGGGAAGGATGGATGGATGGATGATCGATGGTGGGATGGATGGTGGGATGGGTGGGTGGATATGTGAATGGACGTTTGAACATATGGATGGGTAGATATATAGGTATTTCAAAATATTGATAAGGCTGAACATGGTGGCACATATCTGTAATCTCAGTACTTGGGAGGCTGAAAAAGATCACAGTTCTGAGGCCAGCCTCAGCAACTCAGTGAGAATCTGTTTCAAAAAAAAATTGCAAAAGAGCTGGGGGTTGAATACCCCTGGATTCCATCCACAGTACCAAGAGCTAGAAGCACACCCTGGGTTCAATCCCTAGTATCACCAAAAAATTATACATAGAGAGACATGTAGGGAGTGCTTGGAAGGCTGGCTGGCGCTGGACATTGGCGGGCGGCTGGCTGAATGTTTGGATAGTTGGAGGGATGGATGGATGGATAGTTATTTGGAAGGACTGTTGGCTGAATAGATGGCTAAATAGCTGAGCTCATTGCTGGGAACTTGGCCATTTTCCCAGTGAGATCACCGGACCCTGCAGAAAGAAAGGGGTGGAAATCCGCACATTCATTCTTTCAACAAATATGTATTAAGCACCTATTTATGTGGCCCGGTCCTCTCTGAGGCGTTGGATTAGACATGGCCCTTGCCTTTATGGACCGGACATTCCGGGGAAGGCTAAACAACAAACAGATCATCGGATGGAGCGAGAATCCATTGTCAGGGAGGAATAGGAAATACAGGCAGGATGAGTGGGCAGAGACGACAGGAGGGGGATTCTCTGGTGGCCAGGGGAGACCTCTCTAGGAAGGTGAGTTCTAAGAAGCCAGACACCTGGAAGCTCCCACTTGAGGCGAAGGGAAGAGAGCGCTCAAGAGCCCACAGGTGGCCGGGCGTGGTGGCCCGGGCCTCTCACCACACAGTGCTCGAGAGGCTGAGACAGGAGGATCGCAAGTTCGAGGCCTGCCTCAGCAACTTAGCGAGACCCTGTTTCAAAATAAAGTAAAAAGGGCTGGAGGTGTAGCTTGGAGGTTGAACATCCCTGGGTTCAGTCCCCAGTACCGAGTAAGACGAGCCCAGAGGCACAGGGGCTGGAGTAGCTGTCCCTGAACTGGCGTGATCGGGAGGGAGGCCAGGAGGCCACAGGCAGGGTGTGCTGGTTGTGGGGTCTGGGGGCTGATCCTATCACAGGCCCTGCCAGAGGAGTTTGGTTGGGGTTGTGTCCTGAAACCAGGGGAGAACGCTGAACCCGGGGGAGCTCCCTATATCCGGGCGGGTTCACGGTTGGGAGGCTGTCGGCTACGTTTTCGGTTTTCTGAGATGATGTCCAGGCCTTTCAGAAGCTACAGGGTGGCTGAGTGCGGTGGCGTGTGCCTGTCACCCCAGAACTTGGGAGGCCGAGGCAGGAGGATCGCAGGTTTGCAAACAGCCTCCGCAATTTCGACCCTCAACAACTTAGCGAGACCCTGTTTCCAAATAAAAAAAAATTAATAAAATAGCGTTGGGGGTCTAGCCCCTGACTCAATCCCCAGGCCCACAATCAATCGATTAATTAGCAAATTAACTGATTACAATTAGTCACTCATGGTGAACACCTGGCGGCACTTGAATGCCTCTAGGGTCAAGGAGCTCTCTACCTGCCGGGACGGCCCCTCCATCCCAACAGCCCTGACTTGCGCGTTGCCCCATGGAGTAGCTGGGGCACGGCCTTTGCTCTCTGGGTCCCTGAGCCAGGGACTTTCTCTGCCAAGGACCGTTCTAGAAAACTGGAGGCTGCACCCAGGTCTCTAGAGCCCTTCCTCCACTCCCTCCCTCGGGAGAGCCGCCCTCATGGTCACATTCAGAGGCGCAGACTCAGAGAGGACTTTGAGTTTCTGGAGCGCACCTGGCCGGGCATGGGAGAGGGGCCGGCAAGGGTGCCACCCAGGGGCGTTCTACCTCCGAGCTGCACCCCCAGCCCTATTTTATCTTGAAACAGGCCTGGCGAGGTGGCTGTGCCTCGCTAAGCCGCTGAAGCTGGCTTCGAACCTGTTATCATCCTATCTCGGCCTCCCAAGTGCCAGGGTTATGGGCGTGTGCTACCACATGGGCAATTTATCATCATTATAATTATTATCATTATTATTATTATTTACTATTATTATATACTACTATGATTTGGGGACAGGACCTTGGTAAGTTGCCGCACTGGCTTTGAGCCTGCAATCCTCCTGCCTCGGCCTCCCAAGGACAGGCGCAGACCACTACCACCACCACACCGGGGCTTGCGGGGCTTGGGTCTGGTTTAGCCCCAGGGTGATAGGAGCCAGCAGTGGGATTCCAGCTGTGACCACCCAGCAGACATGGAGGGCAGGAGTCCCCGGTGTAGACCAGGGCCCTTCCCTCTGGCTCAGGGTACCCTGCCCCGGGGCGGGGCAGCCTCCGCCACCTCCAGCCCCTCCTGAGGAATGCAGCGCCCCTGCCACCCACCCAAGGAGTCCGGTATGACTTAAAGAATGGGACCAAAAGAAGCCGTCCAAGGATTTGGGGCACGTTCCCCCTCGCATCTGAGAGGCCCAGAGGCCACCCCTGAGCTGAGCCTGCAGTGCAGCAGCTCCAGCTCCCAGGTCTGCAGGCCGGAGGGGAGGAGCGGCAGGAAGAAGGGAGGAGGGAGGAAGAGGAGTGGGAGGAGGAGGAAGGGCTGCTACCTCTGTGGGAACTGCCACTTCCTTGTGTCCCTGCAGAGAAAGGGGAGGAGGAAGGGGAGGAGGAGGAGGAGAAGGAAGGGGAAAAGATATATGATGAGGAGGGAGAGAAGAGAGAGAAGGAGGAAGAGATAGAAGAGAAGGGAGAAGAGGAGGGGAAGACGGAGGAGGAGGGAGAGAAGGAGGAGGACGGTGGAAAGGAGGGAGAGAGTGAGGAGGTAGGGGAGGAAGAGGAAAAGAGAGAGAGGAGGGAGAAGAGGAGGAGGGGAGGAGGAGGGAAAGAGATGGAGGAGGGAGAAGAGGAGGAGAGGAGGAGGAGGGAAAGAGATGGAGGAGGAGGGAGAAGAGGAGGAGGGGAGGAGGGAAAGAGATGGAGGAGGAGGGAGAAGAGGAGGAGGGGAGGAGGAGGGAAAGAGATGGAGGAGGAGGGAGAAGAGGAGGGGGAGGAGGGAAAGAGATGGAGGAGGAGGAGGAGGGAGAGGCGGAGGACGACTAGTTCTGTCTTAGAGCTAGGGAAAGCTCTGGAGGAGCCAGGAGCGGAGTGTGCCTGGCTCCCAGCCGCCTGGCTTGCTAGGAGAAGGCGCTGTGGAGCCTGCGGGGCAGGGCGGAGTGGCCATGGGGCTTGGGGGAGGCCTGGGCTGGGCACACTGCTGGAGGTGGGCACGGCGCATCTGCCCCAGGTGGGAACCGTCCTCCCGATGGTGCTGAGGAGCACCCAGCACTGCGGGGCTCCATGTGGGGGCACAGAAAGGCGTGGTATTCAACATGGGGAATAGCGGGGGCGTTTGGGTTTTATTTGGCTGTACTGGGGATAGAACCCAGACGGATGCTACCTTTGTGCTACGCCCCCCCCCCCATTTTATATATATTCGTTCATTCATTCATTTTGTGGTCCTGGGAATTGAACCCAGGGACATTGTAACTCCGATCTGTACCTCCAGCCCTTTTATGTTTTATGTGGTTGAATCAGGGTCTTACAATGTTGCCCTTGAACCTGAGACCCTCCAGGCTCAGCCTCCCAAGTACTGAGATTCCAAATGTGTGCCGCCAAGCCCAGCTTCTATTTTTTTTAAATTTTCAAACAGGATCTCATTAAATTGTTGAGGGCCTCACTAAGTAGCTGAGGCTGGCCTTGAACCTGCAATCCTCCTGTCTCAGCCTCCCAAGCACCTTTGTCTGGGGTGTTTAAAATTAGATGCCCCCGCAGGCCGTGGTGGCGCACGCTTGTCATCCCAGCATTCGGGAGGCTGAGACTGGAGGATGGCGGTTCGCGGGCAGCCTCAGCTACTTAGTGAGGCCCTCTGCAACTCAGTGAGACCCGGTTTCAAAATAAAGAATAAAAAATAGGGCCGGGGCTGTAGCTTGGAGGTAAAATGCCCCTGGGTTCCATCCCCAGACCCGCAAAAAATAAATAAATTAATTAATTAAATAAAAATTAGATGCCCCTCCCCATGCTGTGGAGGGTGACGGAGCTTCCTGTCCCTGTGGTTTGGAGGGAGCAGAAGCCAGAGGTCAGTCCCCAACCTGCCCCCATCTGGAGACCCCTTTCTTCTTCCAGAAGGTTCACGACTAGTCCTCTGGCCCAAGAGGCCGACTTTGATCATATTTATTTGGCATTATGGATGAAGGAATTTTCTCGAGCCAAGTTTCCCCCCAGGCCCCTCCCTGGCCCGAGCACTGCACCCTAAGTAATTCTGGCTCGGAGCAGCACCTGGGACATTGTGGGCACTTCCCGGGAGGCCTGTCAAAAAGAGATTGATTCTTCTCCCTCCAACAGTGCGGAAAAAGCCTTCCTGCCGCTCTAGAAAGGTGTGGGGCCCGGCCGGCCGGGTGAGGAGGCTCTCAGCGGCAGCCCATCCACGTGTGCCCGGATTCCCTTACACATCCAGCCGAGGCTTGCACACGCCTCCGGGACAGGGGGCTCACTACCTCCCGCAGCCCCCTCCAGCCCACGGGCCGGGCAGAGAAGGAAGGCAGGCCCCCCTGCGCCCCCACCCCGGGATACACCTTCAGAGCTGGAGGGGTGCTCATGAACCCCAAAAAGCTCCTGCTCCTTCAGCACAAGACCCCCAGCCCCCTTGGCCATTCCCAGGAGCTGGGGCAGAGTCCAGTTCTGAACAATCCCAAAGGCAACCATGACTAAGGACACTATGACTCATTCAGACCTGTGGATAAACCTCAAAAATAGTATGCAGAGTCGCAGGGCTATAGGTGCACACCTACAATCCCAGTCCTTGGGAGGCTGAGGCAGGAGGAGCACAGGATCGAGGCCATCCTCAGTAACTTAGTGAGACCCTCTGCAACTCAGTGAGACCCTGTTTCACATTTTTCAAAAAGCCGGGCGTGGCGGCACATACTTGCCATCCCAGTACCGCAGAGGCGGAGACAGGAGGAGCATCACAGGTTCAAAAATCAGCAACTCCCTGAGGCCCTGCCAACCTAAGTAAGACCCTGTTTCCAAATAAGGAAAAAAAAAAAAAAAAAGCAAGCTGGGGGTATAACTTGGAGGTAGAATGCCCAGGACCAAAAAAAATTAAATAGGGCTGGGGTTGTAGCTCAGAGGTAGAACATCTCTGGGTTCAATCCTAAGGAAAAAAAAGAGAGAGAGAGAGAGAGAGAGAGAGAGAGAGAGAGAGAGGAAGGAAGGAAGGAAGGAAAGAAAGAGAGGGAGGAAGGAAGATGGCCATATTCGGTGCAGAGTCCTAGACCCACAAAAGGCCCCTTGCTTCGCTTCCTTTGCGATGAATGGGGAGGCCTGGCCTCTAAGGCCGGGCCTTGAGCAGTGGCCCCGGCTGGGTGCAGGAAGATGGAGGCGCGGCCGCCATGGGCGGGGGGGTCTTTGGGGGGTGATGAAATGTTCTAGAATTAGACTGGCGGTGGTGGTTGTGCAACGCTGGGACTACAATGAAAACACGTGTGTTATACACTGAACCGAGCGAGCTGTTCAGGACATGGACGGCCTTGCCACAAAGCTCTTGAGCTTTGCGAATAAACAAGGGAAAGGACCGGCCCAGGGAGGTGGACAGGAGCCCCGGGGCTCGCAGGGTGAGCTGCCCCGGGGCTGGGACTTGTCCCAGGGACCGGCCATCCTGAGGTCACCCTGGGGGGGGCAGTGGGCAGCAGCTCCAGAACCTTCTCCCCGCCTGACCTCCCCCAGCTCGCCCCTGCTCAATCCTGGGGAAGGGCTTGCAGAGGCCGGACCCCCGACTCACACGTGCACACTTACCTATGTCTTTCCTTTTTTTTTTTTTTTTTTGTGGTACTGGGGATTGAACCCAGGGGTATTGTACCTCTGAGCTATACTCTGAGTCTTTTTATTTTTATTATTTATTTATTTATTTATTTATTTATTTATTTATTTATTTATGTGTGTGTGGTACTAGGGGTGGAACCCAGGGGCTTTTCTACCTCCCGGCTACACTCCCAGATCTATTTTACACTTTATTTGGAAACAGGGTCTCACTAAGTTGCTGAGAGCCTCACTAAGTAGCTGAGGCTGGCTTCGAACCTGTGCGATCCTCCTGTCTCAGCCTCCCAAGCGCTGGGATTACAAGCGTGCGCCACCACGCCCAGCTCTTTTTAGTTGTTTGAAGTAAGGTCTCCCTACGTTCCTGAGGGTCTGGTTAAGTGGCTGAGACTGGGCTCTACCTGCGATCCTCTTGCCTCCGCCTCCTAAACGCTGGAATTTACAGCCGACAGAGCTGCTCTTGAACTCAGGTGCACCACCAACATAAAAATGTCGCCTTCTTGCCGGGCGTGATGGCGCACACTTGTAATCCCAGCATTTGGGAGGCTGAGACTGGAGGATCACGGTTCGAGGACAGCCTCAGCTACTTAGGCCCTTTGCAACTCAGTGAGACCCTGTTTCAAAATAAAGAATAAAAAATAGGGTTAGGGGTATAGCTCAGAGGTAGGAAGCCCCTGGGTTCCATCCCCGGTACCACCAAAAAAATAAAAATAAAAATAAAAATAAAAATAAAAATAAAATAAAATAGAGCCGGGCATGGTGGCGCATGCTTGTAATCCCAGCATCTGGGAGACTGGGACAGGAGGATCGCGGTTGGAGGACAGTCTCAGCTACTACTTAGTGAGGCCCTTTGCAACTCAGTGAGACCCTGTTTTAAAATAAAGAATAAAAAAAATAGGGCTGGGGGTGTAACTCGGAGGTAGAATGCCCCTGGGTTTTCTTCCTATAGTAAGGACTCCCAAGTTCCTGCCTCCGGCATGGCTCCTCTTGAGGCCTCTGGACAGCAGTACCAGGTGGCTGCCGGCTGGCCCTCAGGGCGTCCAGGGCCCCGGCCATTCAACCAGCCACAGCCCAGGCCTGGGAGACCCAGGCAGAGCAGAAGCCGGGAGCCAGGCTGCCCGCAGCGCCCAAAGCAGCCCTGCCCCGCACAGGCCTCCTCTGGTGGCCGCGGGGTCACCGGCCCTGGCCCGGGCAACTGCGATTACGCCCGGCTTAACGCGGACATAATGGCAATCGCCCGGAATGCAGAATTATCAGGGCTGGGCGGGCTGTCACCTGATTAAGGGCCCATTCAACGCCGCCATGGCCCCTGGCGCCAGAGCCACAGAGCCAGGGCCTGCCCGCTCCAAAGGTGGGGGGCGGCGGCCACACCGCAGGCCCGGGCACCCCGCGGCCACTCGCAAAGCCCCTCTGAATCCTTCCAAGGCCTTCCTTTGACATTTGACATACAACTTGACTGAAGTCCAGGTCAACACACCGCGATGTGTTACTTTTTCATCTTAATGCCCATTTTTATCCGTTTTAAGGCATTTTTCTTCTGAGCTACACACCCTGGCCTTTAAAAAAATTTTTTTTTTTTTTTGAAACAGGGTCTTGCTAAGTTCCTTTCTAAGTTGCTGAGGCCGGCCTCAAACCTATGATCCTCCTATCTCAGCCTCCTAAGTACTGGGATTACAGGTGTGTACCACCACATCCTGCTCTCCTTGTTTTTAAAAATACATTATGATAAAAAAAAAAAAAGACGGGCGTGGGGGCGCAAGCTTGTCCCTGTGCTTGGGAGGCTAAGACAAGAGGACTGCACAGGTTCGAAGCCAGCCTCAGCTACTTAGTGAGGCTCTCAGCAACTTAGTGAGGCTCTCAGCAACTTAAGTGAGACCCTGTTTCCAAATAAAATAGAAAATAAGTCTGGGAGTATAGCTCAGAGATAGAAAGCCCCTGGTTCTATCCCTAGTACCACAAGAAAAAAAAAAAATGTTGATTTTAAACTCACATGGGCCCAAGAGGCCCTGTGCCCTGGGGTGGGCCGGGCTGGTCTCGTGGCCAGGGAAGGCAAGCGGGGCTGGCAAGCCCGGGGTAGAAGGGAGGGAGGAAACCCAGGTGTAGTAGCGCACGCTTGCGAGGCTGAGACAGAAGGACCCCAGGTTCGAGGCCAGCCTCGGCAAATAAAGAGCCTTTCGTCAACCTAGTGAGACCCTGTGTCCAGATAAAAATAAAACAGGCTGGGGCTGGAGCTCAGAGGTCGAACGTCTCTGGGTTGCATCCCCACCAAAGATGAACGGGTCAAGGCCGGGGCTGACCCGCGCTCTCGCTCCCGCCCCGCAGATCCTGGAGGAGAACATGAAGCTGGAGTGTAAATGTCACGGCGTGTCCGGCTCCTGCACCACCAAGACGTGCTGGACCACGCTGCCGCAGTTCCGCGAGCTGGGCTACGTGCTCAAAGACAAGTACAACGAGGCGGTGCACGTGGAGCCCGTGCGCGCCAGCCGCAACAAGCGGCCCACCTTCCTCAAGATCAAGAAGCCCCTGTCCTACCGCAAGCCCATGGACACGGACCTGGTGTACATCGAGAAGTCGCCCAACTACTGCGAGGAGGACCCGGTGACCGGCAGCGTGGGCACGCAGGGCCGCGCCTGCAACAAGACGGCGCCCCAGGCCAGCGGCTGCGACCTCATGTGCTGCGGGCGCGGCTACAACACCCATCAGTACGCGCGTGTCTGGCAGTGCAACTGTAAGTTTCACTGGTGTTGCTACGTCAAGTGTAACACGTGCAGCGAACACACCGAGATGTACACGTGTAAGTGAGCCCGCGCCCATCGCCATGGACGCCGGCGGCGAGTCAGACCGCGAGCGGGCCCGGCCGGGGCGCCCAGCTGCGGCGGAGCACCTGCCTGGATCTCGGCCGGGGAACCCCAGAAACACGGAGCTCGTCCCTCCTGCTGAGGGGGGGGGGCTCGCTTCTGAGGGCGTCCCGCTTAGGACACCCGTGGGAAGGCGCTCGGTTCCACCTGAAATTCGGTTCCACCCTCTCCTGGACACCGCCCAGGGCCCTCCGTGGCCGGAAGGCAGACCGGCGCAGCAGGAACTTGGGACCCTTGGGCCTTATCATAGCAATATTTAACAATTTATTCTGATAAAAAATAATATTAATTTATTTAATTAAAAAGAATTCTTCCACCTCGGCGGGATCCGTTTTCTGCAATCAAAGTGAACTGCTTGCTTTTATGGAGGGATGATTTTTTTTTTTTTTTTTTTTGGTCTCTAGGACCGAAAGCCGAGTAGAACTGTACATAATTATCTTTGGTGCAGAGTTCTACTGGTTCGTTTCAAAAGTACCCTCCCCCGGCAGTGCTACGTGTTAAGTACAGAGTGTAGGCATCCTTTATACATCGATAGATATATAGAGATATCCAAACACACATTTATATCTTTTGTTCTTTGCTCTATTTACCCAGAAATGTATGCTCGTCCAACAGTTTATGCTTCCTATCCAACTGCCATCCCTACTTTAAACTTTGCCATTAGAAAAGTCCAGTTTGGGAGAGAGAGAAAGAGAGAGAGAGAGAGAAGGAGAGAGAGAGAGAAAGAGAGAGAGAGAGAGAAGGAGAGAGAGAGAGAGAGAGAGAGAGAGAGAGAGAAGAAGAAGAATAATAATAAACTTCCAGCAGATTCTACCTTTTTTGGAAAATGAGCCACTGGATAAGAGAATATTTTGTAAGAGAATATTTTTATATGAATATTTTATTTATACTGAGTCTGCCTGTATCATCCTGTGACCTGTGCTTCTTCTTAACGCTGGGACTCGTCCTGGGGCGTGGAGGGCGAGGCCCAGGGCGCCGCGAGGTCCCCCAGGCCCCTCGCACAGCTGGGTTCTGGAGCTCTGTTTGCCAGGGGGGCCGAAGCCGCCCCAGGGGCCCAGGGACGTGTCCGGCTTAACGTGCAAGAAGCCAAATCCTGGCCTTGAGCGGGGCCTCGGCTGAGCCGCTCTGGAGCCAGGCCCAAACCCTCCATGCGGCGTGACCATCACAGGGGCCTGGCCGCTGTCACTGGGCAGAGGCTAGCTCAGGGACCCTGCCCCGCACCAGAACATCCCTCGCTATGGGCTGGGCCCCGGGAGGTGAGGTACTACCCTCTGAGGAGCAGGGGCAGGACACTCTGAGCGGGGTGGCCACAGCCGCCCTGCCGCAGTCCAGCTCCAGCCAGCGCCTTGAGCCTGGGAAGCCCTGCGCACGCCGGCCCTCCACCTGTGTGTGGGTGTGGGGTTGAGTGTGCACTCGTGCACGCCTGTGACCTCAGGGCAGCTGAGCTAGCCGGGCCACATGGTGTTTGTGATGCCTCTGCTGTGCGCGTCTGTGGTACCCCTGGCACTCCTGGCGCTCCGGGGACCCCTATTGTGTCGCCGTGCACCGAAGACCCGGCCACGCATGTGGAGCTGCGAGCCTCGGCCTCCACTGGACCCCAGGGTGTCTCTGGGGCCGCAGTGGGTCTAGCGAGGGCCTGCGTGTGTGCACAGCAGGGGCCGTGCAGGACCGGGGTCAGCACCAGGATGGCACATCTGAACTCGGTCCCCACGGCCCCCGGTGAAACCACGTGCCTCCGAGACTATGATCCCACGGCCCGGGTGCCGAGAGGCACCCAGCACCGACGCCGTGGCTGGCGCCCCAGCACGGGAGCCCGGATCACAGCACGGCAAACAAAAGTGGCCAGGTGGCTGCCCTTGGATATATTTCCCGAGTTTTCCCTTGAGTTTCTGGTGGGTGGGCATATCAGGAAGGATGGAGTGCATGGGTAGCTGGAGGTGTGGGGTGTGGGGGTAACTGGGTGGAGGGATGGAGAGATGGAGGGAAGGAAGTGAGTGTGGGGGTGGGTAGGTGAGCAGTGACAAATAGGTGAGTGTGTACATATGTGGGTGGGTGGGTGGGAAGATGGATGGATGGATGGATGGATGGAAGGATGGATGGATGGGAGGGTGGATGGATTGATGGATGAGAGGGAGGGGGGATGGATGGATGGATGGATGGATGGATAGATGGAGAGATGGGAGGGTGGATGGATAGGAGAGTAGATGGATGAATGGGAGGGTGGACGGATAGATGGGAGGATGGATGAATGGATGGGAGGATGGATGGATGGATGGATGAATGGGAGGGTGGATGGATGGATGGGAAGATGGATGGATGGATGGATGGATGGATGGATGGATGGAATGGCAGATGGATGGATGGGAGGATGGGAAATAAATGAATGGGAGGATGAATGGATAGGAGGATGGATGGATGGGAATATGGGAGGGTAGATGGATGGATGAGAGGGTGGATGGATGGATGGGAAGATGGATGGGAAGATGGATGGGTGGGAGGATGGATGGATGGATGGATGGAAGGATGGATGGATGGATGAATGGATGGGTGGAAGGATGGATGGGTGAAAGGATAGATGGATGGGAGAATGGGAGGATGGATGGGAAGATGAATGGATGGATGGGAGGATAGATGGAATGGAGGATGCATGGATGGGAAGATGGATGGATGGGAAAATGAATGCATGGATAGGAGGATGGATGGATGGGAAGATGGATGGATGGGAGGATGGGTAGATGAATAGACTGGAGGATGGATGGATGGGAGGATGAGTGGATGGAGGGAGGATGGATGGATGGGAAGATGGATGGATGGGAGGATGGGTAGATGAATAGATGGGAGGATGGATGGATGGGAGGATGAGTGGATGGAGGGAGGATGGATGGGAAGATGGATGGATGGGAGGATAGGTAGATGAATGTATTGGAGGATGGATGGATGGGAGAATAGATGGATGGATTGGAAGATGGATGGATGGGAGGATGAATGGATGGATGGATGGATGGGAGGATGGATGGATGGGAAGATGGATGGATGGGGGATGGATGGGAGGATGAATGGATAGATGGGAGAATGGGTAGATGAATGGATGGAAGGATGGTTGGATGATGGGAGGATGGATGGGAGGATGGATGGATTGGAAGATGGATGGATGGGAGGATGAATGGATGGATGGGAGAATGGGTAGATGAATGGATGGAAGGATGGTTGGATGGATGGGAGGATGGATGGATGGATGGATGGTTGGATGGGAGGATGGATGGATTGGAAGATGGATGGATGGGAGGATGAATGGATGGATGAATGGATGGGAGGATGGATGGATGGATGGATGGGAGGATGGATGGATGGGAAGATGGATGGGAGGATGAATGGATGGATGGGAGAATGGATGGATGGAGGATGGATGGATGGATGGGAGGATGGATGGATGGATTAGAGGATGAGTAAATGGATGGATGGGAGGATGGATGGATGGATTAGAGGATGAGTAGATGGATGGATGGGAGGATGAATGGATGAATGAGAGGATGGGTAGATGGATGGATGGATGGAATGATGAATGGATGGATGGGAGGATGGTTGGAGGGAGGGAGAATGGATGGATGGGAGGATGGATGGATGGGGGATAGATAAATGAATGTGAGGATGGATGGATGTGAGGATGGATGGATGGATGTGAGGATGGACGGATGGGAGGATGGATGGATGTATGGGAGGATGGATGGGTCAGAGGATGGATGGATGGATGGGAGGATGGGTAGATGAATGGATGGGAGGATGATTGATGGGAGGATGGATGGATGGATGGGAGGATGGATAAATGGGAGGATGGATGGATGAATGGATGAGAGGATGGATGGATGGGGGATGGATGGATGGGAGGACGGATGGATGGGAGGATGGATGGATGGATACGAGAATGAATGGATGGATGGGAGGATGGGTAGATGAATGTATGGGAGGATGGATGGATGGGAGGATGGATGGATGGGAAGATGAATGGATGGATGGTTGGATGGATGGATGGGAGGATGGATAGATGGGAAGATGGATGGATGGGAGAATGAATAGATGGATGGGAGGATGGGTAGATGAATGTATGGAAGGATGTTTGATGGGAGGATGGATGGATGGATGGGAAGATGGATGGATGATGGATGGGAGTTGGATAGATCAGAGGATGAATGGATGGATGGTAGGATGGGTAGATGGATGGATGGATGATGGGAGGATAGATGGATGGGAGGATGGATGGATGCAAGGGTAGATGGATGGGAGGATGGATGGATGGATGGATAAATAAATGAATAGATGGATGGATGGATGGTTGGGAGGGAGGTAGGATGGATAGATTCATGGATGCATGGATGCATGAATGGGTAGGTTGATGGATGTATGGACAGATAAATGGGTAGATGATGGATGGATGGATGGATGGATGGATGGATAAGTGGGTGGGTGGAAGATGATGGGCAAATGGGGAGGATGGGAGGATGTCTAGGTGGCAGGTAAACGTGAGGGCAGGTAGATAAACACGAAGGTACGCAGAAAGCGCAGGGTTTCCGTGCAGCCCCCATGCCGTGTTACTCTCCACGCATTACAAGACCTCCAGAGTGTCCATGAGCGGCGCTTTCCGCGCCCACAGCCTCCTGGCTGGGAGTATAGCTCAAAGGTAGAATGCCCGAGTTTCACCCCCAGTACTGCAAAAAAAAAAAAAAAAAAATGGAGGCAGTTACTATGGTATCGCCCTCATTAGAGAAGTTGACGCAGCCCAGCAGCCCAGGACACGCGGGTGTGCAGCCGGAGCCAGGCTGATTGGTCACGAGGATTCACGCGCTTTCAAGCTGGATTCCATCCTTGGAGGCTGCTGGGTCCCCAGTGCCCAGCACCCAGTGTGGGTTAAGAGGTATTTGTTGAAAGCCGGGCGTGGTGGCGCACGCCTGTAATCCCAGCATTCGGGAGGCTGAGACCAGAGGACAGCCTCAGTTACTTAGTGAGGCCCTCTGCAACTCAGTGAGACCAGGTTTCAAAATAAAGAATTAAAAATGGGGCAGGGGGTATAGCTCAGAGGTCGAATGCCCCTGGGTTCCATCCCCAGACCCGCAAAAGAAAAAAAAAAATATATATATATATATATATAATTTTTTTGGTGGTACTGGGGTTCCTGGAAGCCCTTCTACCTCCGGGCTACACTCCCAGAACTATTTTATATTTTGAAACAGGGTCTCTCTCTCTCTCTCTCTTTTTTTTTTTTTTGGTGGTTCTGGGGTTCCTGGAAGCCCTTCTACCTCCGGGCTACACTCCCAGACCTATTTTTATATTTTTTATTTGGAAACAGGGTCTCCTAAGCCAGCGCGCGCGGCTGGCTTGGAACCTGCGCCATCCTCCTGTCTCCGCCTCCCGAGCGCGGGGATGACAAGCGTGCGCCACCACGCCTGGCATATATATATATATATATATATATATATATATATATATATATATATAATTTGTTGTAAGCCGGGCGTGGTGGTGCACGCCTGTAATCCCACTACTTGGAAGGCTGAGACCAGAGGATCCCAGGTTCGAGGACAGCCTCAGCAAGTAGTGAGACTCTCATCAACCTAGCGAGACCCTGTTTCAGAATTTAAAAAAAAAAAAAAAAAAACCAGGCTGGGAGTAAAGCTCAGAGGTAGGATGTCCCTGGCTCAAAAAATATATACTTGCTGTTTACGAATGTATTCAGTACCGTAGCCGGTCTCCAGGGTCCCCAGGCTGCGGCCTCTGCACTGAAGGCGCTCGGGAGGAGGCGGGCCTGTCCCAAGGGCCCCTGCCTGTTCAGGAGCCTGCAGGGAAGCAGAGAAAGACCAGGTCCCTCGCCCTGATCCCAGACACATATGCCCCACCGACAGGGCGGCCACTGGTTACCACAACAACACGCCTGGCCCCAGAAGAATGTGGTGGAGACTAGGAAGAGCGGGGCCGCCACCCCCAGCTCAGCCCCCGAGGTGGCCCAGGGCGTGCACGCATGCGCACAGACGTACAGCGGAACAAAGCCCCTGAGCCGCAGCCTCGCGGAGGGGAGTGTGGACGCCCACCCTCGCCCTGCGCCGGCCCCAGCCAGGGTCCAGGAACGCGCAGCAGCAGCAGCTGGAGGTGGGCAGGGATCCGCAGGCGGCACGCACATCTGCCCAGATGTGGGCGAGCCTGGCAGGTGGACCCTCACCACGCACCTGTTGTCCCCAGCACCTGCCTCAGCGGCCCAGTATTTGCACACATGTAGGTGTGTGTGCTGGGGTTGTGCAGTCGGCGGTGCTGGAATGTCTGGTCAGAAGGAGACCCAGGGCCACCTGAAGCCTGTGTGTGGTGGGGTACACCCGGCATCCCAGGGCTTGGGAGGCTGAGGCAGGAGGACTGCAAGTTCAAGGCCAGCCTCAGCAACCTAGCAAGACCCTCGGCAACCTCGTGTGACCCTGTTTCAAAAGAAAGAATAAAATAGGGCTGGGGGTGTGGCTCAGAGGTAAAATCCCCCTGGGTTCCATCCCCAGGATAGATAGATAGATAGATAGATAGATGGATAGATAGATGGATGGATAGTACATAGATAAGCACGCAAACTAGTCAGGTAACCTACACCTATAACCCCAGTACTTGGGAAGCTGAGACAGGAGGATTGCAGGCTTAAGGCCAGTCTCAGAAAGTTAGCGACAAATTAGTGAGACTTTCAAAAGGAAAATCAAATAGGACCGGAGGTACAGCTCAGAGAGAGAACGCCCCTGTGTTCAATACCCAGTACCACATGCACAAATGTCACAGAGCGCCCTGGATAACCCGGGAGGCGGTGAGTCCCTGGTTGGACAGGGGCAAATCACCACGCACTGGGACACCCCAAGGGCAGTTCTGGGTCGCTCTGAATGACCTTCCACTTTTCCCGCTAGCAGACCTGATCCGTCTGGATCGGCACACGGGTCCTGGGGGCTGCGCCCGCTAAGACCGTGAGGCTCCCGGGCAGCGCTCCTCCGAGGGGCCCTGGGGGTGCGTCCTGGGGCCAAATAATAATCCACTCAGAGGTGACCCATCGCATCCTCCCCAGGAACGCCAGAAATACAGTTATCTGTCAAGGTCGGTGCCGAGGCGCAGAGGCGGGCGGATCTAGGCAGGCAGGTGGGGAGCAGGGAGACAGGAGGGAGTCCGGAGACCTGGGAGCAGCACAGGGAGGCTGCGGGCAGGTGCGTCCAAAGCCCAGACTGCGCAGGCGCGGCCGAGGCCGGCCGAGGGGCTCCCCAGCCACGAGGTGAGAGGAGCCGGGAACGCGGCGAGCATCTCTGCCGGGTGTGGCGGGGCACAGCTGGAACCCAGCAAAACACGCTTGCCCGTGTCACTCGGGCGTAGAAGGCCCCTGGGCTCGATCTCCAGGACGAAAGAAGGGAGGGAAGGAGGGAGAGAGGAAGGAGGGAGAGGGAGAGAAGAAAGAGAGAAAGAATATTTTATTTTTGATCCTAGGCATGAAACCCGGAGGCATTCTACCTCCAAGCCACACCCTCAGACCTATTTTATTTTTGGTGGTACTGGGGGTGGAATCCAGGGGCTTTTCTACCTCCGGGCTACATCCCCAGACCTATTTTATGCTTTATTTGGAAACAGGGTCTCACTGAGTTGCCGAGAGCCTCGCTCAGTAGCCGAGGCTGGCTTCGAGCCTGTACGATCCTCCTGTGTCAGCCTCCCAAGCGCGGGGGTGATAAGTGTGCCCACCACGCCCGGCTGACCTATTTTTACTTGGAAACAAGGTCTCACTGAGGTCACAGAGAATCTCACGACTTGCTGAGGCTGGCCACGAACCCACGATCCTGTCTCAGGACTGCCACGCCGGCTTGTGATTCCGTATTACAGTGTTCTCACTCCATACACTGGAGCCTGTTTCTTTTTTATTATCAAAAAGGGGAGGCTGCCAGGCCAGAAGGAATTTTTTTTTTGGGGGGGTTGTTTGTTTGGTTGGTTGGTTTTGGTGGTACTGGGGATGGAACACAGAGGCTGTCTGCCTCCGGGCTATACTCCCAGACCTATTTTCTATTTTATTTGGAAACAGGGTCTCACTAAATTGCCAAGAGCCTCACTAAGTAGCCGAGGCTGGCTTCGAACCCGTGCGATCCTCCTGTCTCAGCCTCCCGAGCACGGGGATGACAAGCGTGCGCCACCACGCCCAGCTCGGAAGGCATTTGAATAAGGCCACCAAGGACCCAATCCCATCCTTTTGCTGTTGAAGCTATTGGAGATTAAACCCAGGATTATTCTACTTCCAAGCCACACGCCCAGTACTTTTATTTTGAAATTAGGTCTCTCCAGGTTGCCGTGGGTCTCACTAAGTTGCTGAGGCTGGCCTCGAACCTGGGATCCTCCTGTCTTAGCTTCCCAAGTACTGGGATGACAGGTGTGCGCCAGGACGCCCCTTAGCTCGGCATCAACAGTGCTGAGTCCCAGAGCAGACCCGGGGCCAGGCTGTTCTGGGATTCTTCCCCAGCCTGGTGGCACCCGGGGTTCCAGGGCCCAGGTCTGCCAGGCGGTCAGCCCTCCACTGCAAGTTACTAGAAAGCAAAACAAACACGGAAAGACTGCCCGAAAACAAGCAAGAACTGCCTCCTCCGGCCACAGCGCGGCCGGCCTGTGTTTAGACAGCTTGACAGGGCGCGGGGCAGAGAAGGCCGTGAGGCAGGAGCCAGACCTGGCCCGGGGCACCTGGCCCGCCACGCCTGTGCCCGCCCACCCTCTCCTCTGCAGCCTGACCTGACAGCTGTATTTGTCAAGGCCTCAACCTCAGCGCCAGGAACTGAATTCAGAAGTCGGCCTGAGGCCCATGGAGAATGCCCCTCACCTCGCAGGACGCCCGCCTGGCCAGGCCCGAGCACCACAGCCTGAGCACGCACAGGCCGCCCTGCCGCGGACTCTGGGCTCAGGGGCTCCTCTCGGCAGATGAGGAAGAGAAAAAGATTGGTCAAAAAGGGGGCAGAGGCCGGGCGTGGTGGCGCACGCTTGTCATCCCCGCGCTTGGGAGGCTGAGACAGGAGGATCGCGCAGGTTCGAAGCCAGCCTCAGCTACTGAGTGAGGCTCTCGGCAACTTAGTGAGACCCTGTTCCCAAATAAAATATAAAACAGGTCTGGGAGTATAGCCCAGAGGTAGAAAGCCTCTGGGTTCAAACCCCAGTACCACACACACACAAAAAAGGGGCAGAGGATCCCCCAGACTGTCCAGGCAGACACGGGCAGCTCTAGGCTCCAAACCCAAGCCGATATGATTTTCTAGAACAAAGGAGCCTCGCATCTGGGTGCAGGGCTGCCCGGTGTGGTCTAGCACCCCGTGCCCGTGGTCACCACCCCTGAGCCACTGCCCACGCGGTGGGCCAGGCCCCTGGGCCTGCCTATGGCAGAGGGCTCCATGACAGCGCAGGGCCGCGCCTGGCAGTGCCAAGCCCACTTCTGCCCAGGGCTGAGGAACAAAGGGCTTTCACGGCGTGTAATCCAGGCTATGGGGAGGAAGAATGGCGGGCGTATTGAGAAGAAGGTTCACATGGAGAAGAGCGAGCCCGCGGCCGGGTTCCGGTGCGCGCTCCCAGGGCGGCGGCAGGTCGCTGGCAGCCGCTGAAGGCGCCGTTTGTGCGCTGTGCCGGGCAGGGAGGGCAGGCCTTTTAAGAGGAGAGATCGTGCGGCCCGATAGCATGCCGGGCCTCTCCCTGGGGGGGCCAGGCCCCCTGTGAGGACTGTCGGCCATTGTTAGCAGTGCCCTGTGTGAAGGAAAGCGGGACACTGGTGGTCAGCTGATACCTGTGCGATCAGGCCACCGGGACGAGGCTCCATCGCGAAGCTCCGGTTACATGGGGACAGGCGAGGGGGGCATGCTGGCTGGGGCAGGCGACACGGAGAGCCCCGGGCAAGTAAAAGGGTCACGAGCTCGAGGACCCGGATGTGAGAGCATGCACGATCCCAGGCCGCTTTGCACACCTGTCATCCCAGCACTTGGGAGGCCGAGACAGAGGGTCTCAGGTTCGAAGCCAGCCTCAGCAATTTAGCAAGGCCCTCAGCAACTTAGTGAAATCCTGTTGCAAAAAGTTTTAAAACAGCCAGGCGTGGTGGTGCATGCCTGTAATCCCAGTACTGGGGAGGCTGAGACAGGAGGATCACAGTTCGTGGCCAGCCTCAGCTACTGATGAGGCCCTTTGCAACTCAGAGAGACCCTGTTTCAAAATAAAGAATAAAAAATAGGGCTATGGGTATAGCTCAGAGGTTGAATGCCCCTGGGTTCCATCTCTAGCACCGAAAAAAAAAAAAAAAAATTAAAACTAGCCAGGTGTGGTGGTGCATGCCTGTAATCCCAGTACCAGGGAGGCTGAGATAGGAAGATCACAGGTTCAAGGACAGCCTCAGCAATTTAGCAAGACCCTGTTTTAAAAAAAAAAAAAGTAAAAAGAGCTTGAGGTATAGCATAGAGGTAGAATGCCCCTGGGTTCAATCCCCAGCACCAAAAAATGAAGAAACCAAAATAGGGTGGGTCTTGGAGGTATAACCCCCTGAGTTTAACCTCCTGTACTACCTATGAATGAATGAATGAATGAATGAATGAATGAGCAAATAAATAAAATGGCTTAGTCAGGCGTGGTGGCGCACGCTTGTAATCCCCGCGCTTGGGAGGCGGAGACAGGAGGATCGCGCAGGTTCAAAGCCAGCCTCGCTGGCATAAGAGACCGTTTCCAAATAAAAATATAAAATAGGTCTGAGAGTGTAGCCCAGAGGTAGAAGGGCTTCCAGGAACCCCAGTACCACCAAATAAACAAACAAACAAACAAATAAATAAATAATAGCCAGGCGTGGTGGCGCACGCTTGTAATCCCCGCGCTTGGGAGGCTGAGACAGGAGGATTGCGCGGGTTCGAAGCCAGCCTCAGCTACTTAGTGAGGCTCTCAGCAACTTAGTGAGACCCTGTTTCCAAATAAAACATAAAATGAGTCTGGGAGTATAGCCCAGAGGTAGAAAGCCCCTGGGTTCCATCCCTAGTACCCCCCCAAAATAAATTAATTTTAAAAATAAATAATAAACAATAGGGCTGGGGGTGTAGCTTGGAGGGAGAATGGGTACTGGGTTCAATCCCTAGTACCAAGGAGAAAAGCAAAGCAAAGAAACTTTGTCCCAGTTATGTATGTATAGGTAAAACCATAGTTATCAGCCGGACATGGTGGTGCACACTGGAATCCCAGAACTTGGGGGTTGAGACACATGAGTCACAGGTTTGAGGCCAGCCTCAGCTACTTAGGATACCCTCGGTAACCTAGGGAGACCCTGTTTCAAATAAATAAGTAAATAAATAAATAAATAAATAAATAGGGATAGAGGTATAGCTCAGAGGTAGAGTGCACCTGGGTTCAATCACCAGTAACACACACACACACACACACACACATACCAAACACACATCACCAAGCAATGGACCCTGGGTCTGACACTCATAGTCCGAGTGGGGAAGCCAAGACCCATGGACTCAATGCAAACCAGTCGGAAAGGGGTGATGGACCCTGGAGGCCGGCGGGCCAGGCCAGGGCCAGGAGGGACGCTCACGGTGTCCTCGGTGGGGTCAGTGAGGGCCACGGGAGGGAGGCGCATCTACGGAGGTGCATGCTCAGGGACCCCAGCAGGGACAGAACCTTTGCCTAGAAGCCATCGCCACCCTGGGCCCATGCGGCAGGGGAAGACAGGGTCACAGAAGCTGGTAGGAGCCGGAGGGGCCTCCAGGCAGGAGCTGGGTTGACGGGCCAGCTCCTGGGACAGAGGCCCAGCTCCGTAGGAAGCGGGAGACACGTGCAAGCCGAGGAGGCCGGATGTCCTGACCAGAGGGCAGCGCCTGGGTCTTGGCCTAGGCCTGGGGCCCCCAGCTAGGGAGCCACGGCCGTGCTGCTTCTTCCTGGGGACCAGACACACAGGCATGCCGTCCAGCACGGACGTGATCAAGCCAGCGTTCCCCGGGGACGGGCCTGTTGTCCCCTCTGGGTGACCATGGTCTGACACCTGGATGGTGCCTGCCCCTGCTACGGACCCGAGAGCCTGCCTAGAACTGCGCCGACCACGCCGGGCAGCTCTGGATCCTCCGGGACCTTCCTTAGCCTCCAGGAGCATCTGTCAGGACGAGGAGCCTGCTGCCGCCGTGAGGCACGCGTCACCGCGAGCCGCCAGTCGCGACGCAGGATGCAGCCGGTCTACAGACGGCCAACGGGGCTGCACTCGCCCTGGATGCTCGGCGCACCTCCACCAAAGTGACCTGACCGCCACTTGCAAAAAAATAAAATGCATTCTATATTTTTTATGGTAACTAGGGTTGTACCCAGAGACATTCTGATTTATTTATTTATGTATTTATTTATTTAGGTATTTATTTATTTAATGCGGTAACGGGATGCAACCCAAGGGCATTTTACCTCTAAGCTACACCCCCAGCCCTATTTTTTATTCTTTATTTTATTTCATTTCATTTATTTTTTATGTGTGTGGGTCTAGTGATGGAACCCAGGGGCAGTCAACCTCCAAGCTACACCCCTTGCCCTATTTTTTTTTTTTATTCTTTATTTTGAAACAGGGTCTCACTGTTTTGCAAAAGGCCTCACTAAGTAGCTGAGGCTGTGAACCGAATGTGTCTCAGCCTCCCGAATGCTGGGATTACCAGCATGTGCCACCACACCCAGCAGTTTGGTGTGTGTGTGTGTGTGTGTGTGTGTGTGTGTGTGTGTGTGTGTTTTAAATAGGATCTTGCTCAGTTGCTGAGGACCTCACTAAGTTGCTGAGGCTGGCCTCCAACCTGCGATCCTCCTGTCTCAGGCTCCCAAGTACTGGGATGACAGGTGTGCACACACCACCCCTGGCTAATACATGTTTCTTAACTCAATATATCCCAGATATCAAAAAAATAATAAAAATAAATAAAATACAAAATAGGGTTCAAGATGTGGCCCGGAGGTAGAACAGCCCCTGGGTTCCACCCCCAGGACCACACACAAAAAATTATATATATATATATATATATATATATATATATATATATATATATATATATATATATATCCCAGATATTATTTCAATATATACTGCAGGTACTCAGTAAGTTGCCTATGGTGAATTAATATAGGAGACTTTGTTTCAAGCTGGGGAGGAGAGGAAGTCTGGGCACTGGATTCCCAAGGTGACGTGGACTTGGGTCGTGTCAGGATGGAAAGGGTTTCCCAGGCTCATACCCTTCCTGTCCTCTGGATGGGGAAACTGAGGCCCTGAAAGCTTATGAGCAAGAACCCTTGGCCTGCGTGAGGAGAGAGGGGGCCCAGAACCTAGAAGGTGGAGGGGGATGGAGAGAAAGCCTGAAGGGCCCAAGGGCTTTGAAAGGTCCAGCTGCAGCCACCACTGCTTAAGAGGCTGAGCCCACTGTTGCCATGGTAACGGGAGAAGACTCCGAGCAATTGGTAAGCAGCGGGGGTGGCGGCTGCTCCCCGGGAACATTGTTCCTGGTCCCTGGCGCCTGCATCTCTGAGCAGCGAGGGTCTTGGGAGACCCAGAGCCCAGCAGTCGAGACCCTCTGCAGCCCCTGCACGTGACGGTGTCTGTCCAGGGCTTCTGCAGCTCCCAGAATGGGACCTCTGTCCTCTGCTGGGCCGCCGGGAAGCTCTCCTCCCCAAACTGGAGCCAGCTCTGCGCTCTGGGCCCGCAGCCCCACCTCCTGCCCCTGACCTGGAAAGTCCTTCAGAGACTCCAGCACGGCCTCAGTCTCCAGCTCCGCCGGCCCATTTCTCAAATGACACCTGCACCATCCTCTCCCGCCAGGGGGGTTCCGCTCAACCAGCTCCAGGGACAAGACCCAGGAAAAGTCTGAGCGGCAGAAAGACAAATTCACCTCCCTTGTCCTGGCACAGGCCTTGGTGAACAAGACCGAGACCGAGTTCAAGCGGGCCCAGCTAGGGACCAGTGTCCTGCCCGTCAGCATCCGGTAGCCGGCTCCAACAGAGGCCAGCATGGAACTCCTGGTCTGAAAAGTGACGGGGGCCCAGGTCACACATCACAGAGAGGAGAGACGCAACCAAGGCAGTCTCTCCATGCAGCCACACTCAACCTGGGCCTGGGAGCTCAGGCTTGGAGGCTGGGTAGAGCATGGCGCTGGGGCAGGAGGGCCGTGCAGAGGGTCTCCAGATCCTCGAGACCTGAGGACCAAGCGCTCAGACAGCATCCCTTCCTGCACCATCACGCGGCCTTAAGAAAGCCCCTTCCCTCTTCTGCGGCTCTGCCTGGCAATTGGAGCTTTCCGGGGCTGGAGAGGCAGAAGGCGGCCACACACCTGAGCCGCGCGGCCCTTGGCCGTCTCTGAGGTCCCGCTCCCGGCTCCACAATCCAACCCGCGACCCATTACGGCCTGCCCAACTCCGGCCCTGGAAAGAGGCCAGCCACAAATGGAAAGGTGCCGGGACTTGGCAGGGCAGGCATCCGTGGCTTTGAGGACGGGCCTCCACTGATCGATGGGCCTTCTGGGAGGAAGGAGGCCCGCCTGAGGACCCCACATCTTTCGGCGAGCACAGAAAGGCAACAATCTTTGGGGCATTCACCACCACCCGCCAGCCCCATTGCCCACTCCCTGTCCATCCCCCAAGGGCCTCTACATCAATCAGTCTGCCGCTATGACCAAATACCAGCTTTTCGGTGTGTGCCAGGTACTGCGGGCTGAACCCGGGGGCGGGAGAGGCCCCGGCCACATCTCCAGAAAGCCCTGCGCGGCCCGGCCCTGAGCAAGCCGCCAGCCAGCGCCCAGGAACGGCTTGCTGCCCCGCATTGCTCTGTGAGGAGAGCTCTAGGGAAACTGGCTCCCAGGGGCAGAGTGGCCTGCGCAGACTCGCAGGGATGTGGCAGCCCAGGTGGGGGACGAGCGCCTCAGTGGGTCCCCGTTAGATCTGTGGGGCCCAGCACCATCTACACCAGCTGTGTGTGTGTATGTGTGACTGCCGATCGAACCTCCAAGCTACGCCACAACCCTCTTCATTTTTTATTTTAAAAGGGCATCTAAAGCCGGGCGTGGGGGCGCACGCTTGTCATCCCCGCGCTTGGGAGGCTGAGACAGGAGGGTGGCACGGGTTCGAAGCCGGCCTCAGCTACTTAGTGAGGCTCTCAGCGACTTAGCGAGACCCTGTTTCCAAATAAAATAGAAAAAAGGGCTGGGAGTGTAGCCCGGAGGTCAGAAACTCCCTGGGTTCGATCCTCAGTACCACACACAAAAAAAGGGGGGATCTGGCTAAGTTGTTGAGGGTCTCCCCAAGGAGCGGGGGCCGGCCTCAAGCCTGCCATCCTCCTGTCTCCACCTCCCAAGTCCCAGGATGAGCTGAAGGTGCCACCGCGCCCGACTCAGGGGGCTCCTGAGTGTTTGGAATGTGGCTGAGCCGTGAGCTGAGGTCGAACGGCCAGCGGACGGCAGGACTCGGCACAAAAGGAAGGCCAGATGCCCCGTGATCTGCGTCTGGAATAGCAAGTAGGAGACAGGATTGCAGAAATTATATCCCTGCCTCGCCTAGCATGCAGGAGGCCCTAGGTTTGGTTGCCTGTGCAGGGAGGGAAGGAATTATACCACTGCAATTCATTCCGTCCTTTTCTGCCTTTCTCCAGGCGACCATGAGAAGGGTCGCAGGCACCAGTGGCCCGCACACCATTCCTGCCGGGCGGTACCCCACTCTGCAATCCAGCAGCCCATCTCTGGGTCCCCCTGGGCCCCGGATGCCTGGTGCCTCGACTTCCCTCTGGTGTCCCCATGGCACTGTCCCCAGCAGGGGTGAGGACAGCCCTTGCCGGGCTCCCCTGGGAACGCATGCCAAGCGCCTCAGCGAAGCTGAGAAATGCCCGCTCTCTTTTGGCCAGCCGAGGCCCAGAGAGGGCCACGGTCATCCTGGAAACGCCCAGCACCACAGGGGCCCAGCAGCCTGCCCGAGGGGGGAGTCCAAGGGCCCTGCCAGCTCCGCCCCAGGTCTCTGTGGCCAGGTCTCAGCCCTCGCACAATGGAAGCGCAGCCAGGCGGGCGTGGCGTGTGTCTGCTTAGCATACCAGCCGGAGGCCCCAGCCCTTCCTGGAGTGGGTCCCAGCACCAACTATAATGTCCTGATTGTCGCTCGATACCATGATGGAGGGCCCTGTCACATTTTTGTCCCCGTTACTCGGGTCCCCATTCATGGCCACTGTCACCAGGCTCAGAAGAAGCCAGGCCAGGCGGCCTCCTTTGCATTAAAATGGCCGTGCAGCTGGGCAGAAAACCGGATTAGGCCCCCGGGGAGGCTGAGGGCCCCTGGCTGGGCCGCCCCCCCGGGGGGCCAGAGTGAGCCCCCACCCGCCTGGCTGGGCCTCAGGAATCCAGCAGCCCTTCCGCAGGCCTCAGTCTCCCCATCTCCCAAGCAGAGCAGGGAAAGGGGGTCCTACATAAAACCCCTGCCCTTGGACTTAGCCGAGCTGCCCTTCGCCGAGGAGTCCACGTTTAGAATACAAATCTCAGTGAGATGGGGCCCAGCTGCCCCAGCGGGAAGGAAGGAGGACAGAGATGTGCCTGTCCATCCACCTCTAAGAGTGTCTACATCAATCAGCTCTGCTCTATAACAAAATAACCCGAGACCGCCAGGTACGGGGGGCCGAACCCAGGGGCGCTCTACCGCCAAGCTACACCCCCTTTTTTTTTTTTTTTTTTGAAACGGTCTTGACAGGTTGCTAAGGGCCTCACCAAGTTGCTGAGATGGGCCTCGAACCTGCGATCCTCCTGTCGCAGCCTCTCAAGGGCTGGGATTACAGCTGTGTGCCACCGCACTGGGCTCAGGCTTGTGCCTTTTTTTTTGGTTTCTTTTTTCTTTTTGCGGCACCAGGAATGAAACATAGGTGTATTCTACCTCCGAGCTCCACCCCCAGCCCTATTTTTTTATTCTTTATTTTGAAGCAGGGTCTCACTGAGTTGCAAAGGGCCTCACTCAGTAGCTAAGGCTGGCCTCCAACCGCGATCCTCCTGTCTCAGCCTCCCAAATGCCGGGATGACACACACGCATGTGCCATCATGCCCGGCGTAGGCTTGCGCCTTTAGGGCACACAGTGCCCGAGTAGACCAAGGCGGCCATCCCTCCCACCTCCCGGGCCTTTCCAAGATCAGTGTGGGTTTGACCCGAGTTTCTCAGTGCGTAGCAGGCTGGGCCCACGAGGCAGCCTCGCTGCGTGGACAGGGATGAGAGGTGGGCAAACGTGTGGTGGTCCAGGCCCTCCCCCTCGGCTGGCACGGCGAGCTGAACGGCGGGCGTCCTGTGCGCCCCAGAAAGGCCGGCAGGGAAGGTCCCTGCCCGGCTAAATGGTGCGTAGAGCAGCTGGAAGCCCGTTGGAGTTGATCACTCTATAATTTGTATGCAGTTGCAGATTATTACCAAAATTACAATTAAACACCGGCTCCCTGTAATTAGACGCTTTTATGAATTAGGTCCTGAGCAGTAATGGCCAAGCTGTACGTTCTGCCCCTCCTCCCACCCCTTCGCCCTCCCCGAGCTGGCCCGGGGCCCCGGGGCCCCTTTTCCTCTTCTGAGGACCTCAGCTTGCTTTATTTATTTTTGTAGTACTGGGGATTGGACCCAGGGGACTCTACCTCAACTATACCCCTAGTCTCCTATTATTTTATTTGAGAGAGAGAGAGAGAAAGAGGCAGAGCCCAGGTGGAATTCCACCTCCGAGCTACACCCCCAGCCCTATTTTATTTTTTTGTTATTTGGAAACAGGGTCTCACTAGGTTGCTGAGGGTTTCAGCAAGTTACTGAAGCTGGCCTTAAACCTGCGATCCTCCCGTCTCAGCCTCCCATGGACTGGCACGGCAGGTGTGCACCATCAGAAGACACAGACACTTGCATAACCAGAGCTCTGCTGGTTTCGAATTTTCTATAGAGGGAGAGCAGAGAGATGCAGAAGCCGTGGGGCCCGCCTCCCGGGGAAGACCACGGCAGGGGAGCACCACAAAGGCCGGTACAGGTTGCCACAGCTGCGGCCGCCATGGCCGACCCGCCTCGCCACAGTCTGAGTCCTGAGCGCCGCTCACCGGAACCCGTCGCTGGCCCTAATACAACACCGTGCCCCGTTTCTGTAGCTGGCGAAGCGGAACAGCCGATACTGACACTCTGTCCAGGGGCCCACGATGCCCGTTTCCAAGCACGTTTACCTTCTGGACAAAGACAGGACGCGGGCGCGCTCAGGTCTAACCCACCGGCCAGTGGCGGGCGCGCTGCCCTCCCCGGGGGAGGCGCGCCTCGCACGGTTCGCCTTTCTAGCTCGGTCATGTGGCCCCTTTAATGTCAAGCCGGTGCAAGGGGCACGGGAGGAAGCAAAGGCGTAGAAAGGGGATATTTCTAGAAACTTCTAGAAATGTCATGGCCATTTCGAGTGCTTGGGTGATGAGACCCGGGCAGCACCCTAGTCTGTTCAGCAGTATAGGGACGAGGAGAAAGAAAAAAATAACAGCTTAATATATAGACACTCCTCGACTTACGATGGGGTTATGAGCCAATGAGCCCCTCATGAGTTGAAAACACCATAGACCGGAAATGCAAGCTGCGTGTGGTGGCGCACGCTTGTGATCCCAGCACTTGGGAGGCTGAGACAGGAGGATCGCAGATTTGAGGCTAGCCCCCGCTACTTAGCGAGGCCCTCTGCCTCTTAGTGAGACCCTGCTTCAAAATAAAAAATAAGAAGCAGGGCTGGAGGCCAGGCGTGGTGGCGCACCTTGTCATCCCCGCGCTTGGGAGGCGGAGACAGGAGGATCGCGCAGGTTCGAAGCCGGCCTCACTGGCTTAAGACACCCTGTTTCCAAATAAAAAAAATTTTTTTTTTTTTTGGTGGTACTGGGGTTCCTGGAAGCCCTTCTACCTCCGGGCTACACTCCCAGACCTATTTTTACATTTTCATTTGGAAACAGGGTCTCCTAAGCCAGCGCGCGCGGCTGGCTTCGAACCTGCGCATCCTCCTGTCTCTGCCTCCCAAGCGCGGGGATTACAAGCGTGCGCCACCACGCCCGGCTCCAAATAAAAATATTTTTTAAAAAATAGGTATCTGGGAGCGTAGCCTGGATGTGGAAGAGTTTCCAGGAACCCCAGTACTACCCCAAAAAAAAAAAAAACAGGTCTGGGGGTGAAGCTCAGAGGTCAAATCCCCCTGGGTTCCATCCCCTGTACCCTGCACCACTCCAAAAAAAAAAAAAAAATCAGAAAGAAATGTATGTACTGCCCATGACCTACCTTGCCGCCCAGCTTAGTAGCAGGACTCTGGATCAGCCAGCGTCTCCCGCCTCGCTGCAGGGTCCTGGGAGCGACTTTTACCGCAACTCAAGCCTGGGGGACGAGAATCAAAATACCAAGTTGATGAATCATATGTACTTTGGGGGGGGGGTACCGGGGCTGGAACCTAGGGGCATTCTACTTCCAAGCTATATCCCTAGCCCTGTGTTTATTCTTTATTTTTTGAAACAGGGCCTCACTGAGTTGCGGAGGGCCTCACTAAGTAGCCGAGGCCGTCTGCGAACCGCGATCCTCCGGTCTCAGCCTCCCGAGTGCTGGGATGACGAGCGAGCGCCACCGCGCCCGGCAGCCCTGGTCCTTCCTGGTCCTTCACATCTCGCCCTTCTCCATGACGCAGCGCGGCTCGCAGTCCTTCTAGGCGCTGTCCTGGGCACCTCGCTGTCATCTGCTCCAGCTGAGCAGGGACAGGCGGGCAACTGGAAACCAGCTGCAAGCTAAGTTTGGGGGGATCCTCTCGAAGTGTCACAGACCGAGTTATACGCCAAAAGTGTCAGACCCCAAAATCTGGGCGGTTCCCCGACAGCCACTTCCAGACCTGCTTTATTTATACCAGACTCCATGCGCAAGGTCTGGCCGAGCCCGGGGCCTGGAGCCTGTGCCCCCGGCAGGACCCAGACCCTGACCAGACCAGCCCCCTCGCTCCTGCTCATGCTGGGGAAACTGAGGCTGAGCAGGTGTGCGGGACGGCAAACCGCGCACTGGGAAAGACCCTCTAAAGCAGTTAGTATCGGGCCACCTCCTGGGTCAAGGGCGATTCCCAGGGTCAAGGCCAGCCTCAGCAACTTAGTGAGACCCTGTTTCAAAATGAAAAATAAGCCGGGCGTGGTGGCGCACGCTTGTCATCCCAGCATTCTGGAGGTTGAGACCGGAGGATCGCGGATTACGGCCAACTTCAGGTACCTAATGAGGCCCTTTGCAACTCAGTGAGACCCTGTTTCAAAAAAAAAGAATAAAAAATAGGGATGGGGTGTAGCTCGGAGGTAGAATGCCCCTGGGTTCCATCCCCAGTACCACACAAATAAGTGAAATGAAATAAAATAGGCCTGGGTGTAGCTTGGAGGTAGACCATCTCTGGGTTTAAAATTCCCTTTTTTGTGTGTGTGTGGTACTAGGGATGGAAGCTAAGGTTCTACCTCCAAGCTACACCCCCAGCCCTATTTTTTCTTTATTCTTTTTTTTTTTTTTTGTGGTGGTGGTACTGGGGGTGGAACCCAGGGGCTTTATACCTCTGGGCTATACTCCCAGACCTATTTTATATTTTATTTGGAAACGGTCTCACTAAATTGCTGAGAGCCTCACTAAGTAGCTGAGGCTGGCTTTGAACTTGTGCGATCCTCCTGTCTCAGCCTCGCAAGCGCTGGGATTACAATCCTGTGCTACCATACATGCCAGGCATAAAATACCATTTAAAAAAGAAAAGTCGGTGTGGTAGTGCAGGTTTGTAATCCCAGCATTCGGGAGGCTGAGACAGGAGGATCGCGGTTCGCGGACAGCCTCGGCTACTTAGTGAGGCCGTTTGCAACTCAGTGAGACCCTGTTTCAAAATAAAGAATAAAAAATAGAACTGAGGGTGTAGCTCGGAGATAGAATGCCCCTGGGTTCCATCCCCAAACCCGCAATAAACAAACAAACAAACAAAACAAAATAAAATAAAATAGGGCTGGAGGTTTAGCTCGGGGGTAGAATGCCCCTGGGTTCCATCCCCAAACCCGCAAAAGATAAAATAAAATAAGTAAAATAGGGCTGGGGGTGTAGCTTGGAGGTAGAACGTCCCTAGGTTCAATCCCCAGTACCTCCAAAAAATAAACAATAAAATAAAAGAGGGGGGGGCCTACAGCTCGGGTTTCCCAGGAGGCTTCAGTTGGAGCTGGGCCCCAGGTGGGGCGCAATAGAGATGGGGTGCCTCTGGCCTTTCATCTGGAGCCCACAGCCGCCCCCCTTCCCCACCCCTCAGTGGGGGGCCTGCTCCTTCACCTGGGGCTCTAAATGAGCTGGTTCCTGGGCCACCTGGAGCCCGGCAGGCATGCCCGACGGAGCGGGGCGGGTCCCCAACAAGGAAGCGCTGGCCCATGCCAAACTTTTGAAGCTTCTGAAAGCTCCCGGCCCCCTTTTCGCTGCCAAACCTCACTTGCTAGCTGGCAACGCCTGGCCCAGCTGGGCATGGAGGCGGGGAGCCCAGCTGGGCGGCAGTTAGCCGGAGATTGGCCCCCGTTTTGGCTTTGGGAAATCCAGGGGTAACATCCCAGGATGTATCCAAGAAGAGATCCAGGCGCAAGGAGGCCGGCACGCCACCATCGATTTTGCTGGCAGCTGAGGGTGGCACCCTGGCCCCTCCGGGCGGGCTGGGTGGCCCCCCAGCGAGGCAGCTAGAAACCTGCTCAGACAACAGGCCAGCTCCTGCCGGGAGCCGTGGGGACTTTGCTCCGTCCAAGACACTGAGCTGGGCGCTCTATTTATTTTTTATTTTGTTTTTGTGTGTGTGTGTGTGTGGGTCTGGGGATGGAACCCAGGGCCAGTCGACCTCCAAGCTATATCCCCTGCCCTATTTTTTATTCTTTATTTTGAAACAGGGTCTAAGTTGCGGAGGGCCTCTCTAAGGAGCTGAGGCTGGCCGCGAACCACGATCCTACAGTCTCAGCCTCCCGAATGCCGGGATGACAAGCGTGCGCCACCACACCTGGCTAGGGCGCTCTGTTTATTAAGCACCTATTATGCGCTGGAAGCCTACATTTTGCTAATCCTTATTTTTTTTTTAAACTGGGGATTGAATCTAGTCGCATTCCACCTCCTAGCAATACCCCAACCCTATAAACAGACAGAATCTCGTAAAGTCGCCCACCAAGGCTGGCCTCAAACCTGCCATCCTCCTGTCTCAGGACGACAGGATGGCGCCACGCGGCCCAGCAGGGATCGTCGCTGTCCTAAGCTACTGAGGCCCGCACAGGCCCGCGCCAGGCCGGGGTCCTAACCCGCTGCAGCCGTCAGCCCCAGCGACACGGGCGGCAGTCTGCAGCAGCTGGGGAGAAGCAAACGTACTTTTTCCTGCACCGTGCACCAGAGCACCTGGGTCTCCCCAAGTTAAGATTTTCTAGAAAAGCAGGCAGAAGTGGGCTGGGCGCGTACCCTGCCCAGCAAAGGAGAAAGCAGGCCCCTGGGTAGTAATTGTCTTGATAAGCGCAGGGAGTTTCTCTTGCTTTCTTTTTCTTTTTTATCTTCAAAGTGATTTGCGGAGCCCAGGCTAATTAATTTTCCCAAGAACAGGAGGACATCACCTGTCTGCTCCCCGGCCCACCCCCAGCCCCAGGGAAGGAGATGGCGGAGAGGAGAGCTCAGCTCCCTGGCCCAGGCCAGGGGGAGGGGAGGAAGCCAGGGCAGAGGCTGGGCGGCCCGGCGGGCAGGCCTCCACCTGCCTGCAGCCGCCTGGCTCACCTGCGGGATCCCCAATCCCCCACCTGGCCCTCGGTCCTTGACCCATCCACCCCCTCCCCGTCTTGCTTATTTAAAGAACCTACAAGGGCCGGGCGTGGTGGGCACGCTTGTCATCCCCGCGCTTGGGAGGCAGAAGCAGAGGCAGGAGGATCGCGCTGGCCTAAGAGACCCTGTTTCCAAATAAAAAATATTAAAAAAATAGGTCTGGGAGTGTAGCCTGGAGGTAGAAGGGTTTCAGGAACTCCACTACCACAAAAAAAAATTTTTTTAATTAATTTAAAAAAGTACGGCCGGGGTTTAGCTAAAGGGTAGAATAACCCTGGATAAATCCCTGGTACCATATACACATACACATAAGCTATATACAAAAGGCAACTGTATTTTATAAACCAATAAAAAAAATGCTCCAACCTATTATCTTAGAGCCAGGCTTGATGGTGCACACCTGGAATCCCCGCGCTTGGGAGGCTGACACAGGAGGATCGCACGGGTTCGAAGCCAGCCTCAGCTACTTAGTGAGGCTCTCAGCAACTTAGTGAGACCCTGTTTCCAAATAAAGTATAAAATAGGTCTGGGAGTAAAGCCTAGAGGTAGAAAAGCCCCTGGGTCCCACCCCCAGTATTATACACATACCAAAAAAAAAAAAAAAAATCAGGCTGGGGATGTAGATAAGAGGTATAATGTCCTTGGGTTCAATCCCCAGTACCATATAAATAAATAAACAGGGCTGAGAGTTCAGCTTGGAGGTAGAATGCCTCTGGGCTCAGTACCCTGTACCCCTCAAATCCAAAACAAAACAAAAATATTATCCTCTAAGATGTATGTATAGTATCAGTAAGACAATATACAAATACAAGCTACCTAGCAATAAATATAGGAAAAGAAATGCCAGGCGTGGTGGCGCACACCTGTAACCTCAGTACTTGGGAGGCTGAGACAGGACTGCAGGTCTGATGACAGCCTGAGCAACTCAGAAAGGCCCTCGGCAGCTGAGCAGAAATGTGTTTCAGAATAAAACAAAACGGGGCTGGGAGTGGAGCTCTGAGATTGAACGTCCCCAGGGTCTACCCCCGGTATCAAAGACAAAACAAACGAAAACAAAACAATTCATGCATAGGAAATTAAAATTTTAGTGAGATATACTAAGGATGACCTAACGAACAGATACTTTATACTTTTCTAGATAGGAATATTAAATATTACAAAGATGTCAGTTCAACCCCAAATTACCTATAAATCCTATACGCCTCTAATCAAAATCGCAACAGATTTATTTGAGGTCTTGACAATTCTTTTTTTTGTGTGTGTGTGGTCCTGGGGATGGAACCCAGGGGCTTTTCTACCTCCCGGCTACACTCCCAGACCTATTTTATACTTGATTTGGAAACAGGGTCTCACTGAGTTGCCGAGAGCCTCGCTCAGTAGCTGAGGCTGGCCTCGAACCCGCGCGATCCTCCTGTCTCAGCCTCCCGAGCGCGGGGATGACAAGCGTGCGCCACCGCGCCCGGCTAGAGGATCTTGACAATTCTAAGTTTTCTTTGATCCACCAAAACACATAGAGATAATGAACAAACCAAGTTCCAGGAAGCATGATCAATATATAGAAAGCTGTTCTGTGTCCATGGACCAGCCATGAAGAATCCAAAGATGAAACTAAAAACTCGATCCCATTGCCGACAGCTTCAATGGGGATGAAATACAGGCTGTTACAACCCGAGTTTTTGATCCTGGGCAACGTGTAGCCACGGCCCAAAGGAACGACCTTCTGTGCCTCGTCTAGTCTTCACACTGACTGTGAAAATGGCGCAAGAATGGCCCACTCCCTCATGTCAGGGCCCCGCACACGCTACGTGATGAAGACCGGGTCCCTCGTGCAGCAGGGTTCAGAGGCGGCCCGGAGGCCGAGCCCGGGGCCTCAGTGGACCGGTCCTGGCCGCATCCCTCCCTCGTGTAAGGGGCTGCTGGGCAGTGATGGGGATGGGGAGACAGGACCGCGCTCAAGGGATGGGTCCTTGGGGTAGCATCCTGTCCCTGCCCCTTCCCATATCCATCCATCCATCCATCCATCCATCCATCCATCCATCCATCCATCTCTCTCTCTCTCTCTCTCTCTCTCTCTCCCTCCCTCCCTCCCTCTCCCTCTCTCTCTCCCTCTGCTTCCTGGCTGTGAGTATCTCTGGTCTGTCACCACAGCCCCCGGAGATGGCCACAGACCACAAGCCCACGGCCATGGGGCCAAGGGACTCAGCACTGAATCTCCTGAAACCATGACCCTGAATAAACCTTTCCATCTCTAAGAGGATTTTCTCCGGTGTGTTGTCAAATAAAAAAATATATAAAAATAGGTCTGGGAGTGGAGCCCGGAGATAGAAGGGTTTCCAGGAACCCCAGTACCACCCAAAAAAAAAAAAATCTGTATATGTGTTCATAACAGAACTATTCACAGTAGTCGAAAGAACAGAAAGTCAAATGTCCATCAGCTAGCCGGGCGTGGTGACGCACGCCTGTCGTTCCGGTTCTTGGGAGACTGAGACAGGAGGATCACGGGTCCAAGTCAGTCTCACAACTTAGTTAGTCTCTCAGCAACATAGAAAGACCCTGTTTCCCAGTGAGAAATAAATAAGGCTAGGGGTAGAGTTTGGAAGTTTTTGCCTTTGGGGTCAGTCCCCGAAACACACACGCACGCACGCACGCATACATCTATCAACTGATTTAATGGGGGGGAAACTGGCTTGTCATTCCAGGACTTGGGAGGCTGAGAGAGGAGGAGTGAAGGTTTGAGGCCAGCCTCAACTACTTAATGAGTCCCTCCACAACTTAGTGAGACTCTGTTTCAAAATAAAGACTATAAAATAGGGCTGCAGTTGTAGCTCAGAGGTAGAACCCCCTGCGTCCAATTCCCATAACCGCAAAAATAATAATAAAATATATTTCCATTTTTAAAAATAAAGAATAAGCTGGGCGTGGTAGCGCACGCTTGTCATCCCAGCATTCAGGAGGCTGAGACAGGAGGGTCGCAGTTTGCCGCCAGCCTCAGCTACTTAGTGAGGCCCTTTGCAATTCAATGAGACCCTGTTTCAAAATAAAGAATAAAAAATAGGGCTGGGGGTGGAGCTCAGAGGTAGAAGGCCCCTGGGTTCCATCCTCAGTACCACAAAAATAAAATAAAATAAAATAAAATAAAATAAAATAAAATAAAATAAAATAAAATAAAGCAGGGCACGGCGGCGCACACTTGCAATCCCAGAATTCGGGAGGCTGAGACAGGAGGATCGCGGTTCGCGGCCAGCCTCAGCTACTTAGTGAGGCCCTCTGCAACTCAGTGAGACCCTGTTTCAAAATAAAGAATAAAAAATAGGGCTGGGGGTGGAGCTCGGAGGTCAAATGCCCCTGGGCTCCATCCCAGTACTGCATAGAAGAAGAAAAAAAAGTCTCTCCCTCTCTCTCCCTCCCTCCCCTCTCTCCTCTCTCTCCCCCAGCGCCCGGGCTGCAGGAGCCTCGGGCTTGCCTGCTCCGTGGTGAGGACGGGACGGGGGCTCCGCTCGAATCCCGCGTTGCCTCGCGCTCCTGTGCATATTTCCTTCCATGATGGGCCCATCAGCATACCATGGGTGACATTCCACACATGTCTGCGAGCATCTCGGCGGCCTGGCCCCTGAGTAATAACTCATCCTGTCAGTGCGCGGCGGGGCAGCCAGCACCCAGAAGGCCCCGCCCCGCGCCCACCGGGCTCTGGGCCTCTGCGGGGCTCCGGGGCGGTGAGGATGGCAGCGGGTACCACGGCCCCCACTCTGAAGGTCATGGACGGCCTGGGCACCCCAGAGGGGATTCCTCTCAACGGCATCTCAGAAGAGTGGGAGCCAGGTGTGATCCCAGCCCCTGGCGGAGGTGGCGGGCACGCGTGTCATCCCCGCGCTCGGGAGGTGGAGACAGGAGGATGGCGCAGGTTCGAAGCCAGCCCCAGCTACTGAGTGAGGCTCTCGGCAACTCAGTGAGACCCTGTTTCCAAATAAAATATGAAATGGGTCTGCGAGTATAGCCCGGAGGTAGAAAGCCTCTGGGTTCCACCCCCGGTACCACACACACACAAAAATCAATGTTTAGCCGGGCGTGGTGGCGCACACTTGTCATCCCCGCGCTTGGGAGGCGGAGACAGGAGGATCGCGTAAGAGACCCCGTTTCCAAATAAAAATATAAAATAGGTCTGGGAGTGTAGCCCGGAGGTAGAAGGGCTTCCAGGAACCCCAGTACCACCAAAATAATAATAATAATAATAATAATAATAATAATAATAATAATCCCAGTCCTTGGGAGGCTGAGACAGGAGGATCGCAGGTTCAAAGCCAGCATCTGCAACTTAGCAGGTCCCCCACAACTTAGTGAGACCCTGTTTCCAAATAAGAAATAAAATAGGGCTGGGGGTGTAGTTCAGAGGTAGAATACTTAGTGAGGTTCTATCCCTGGGTTCCATCCCCAGCAACACACACACACACACATACGCACACACACACACACACACACACACACAATTGTTTTTACGGTTACATACAGATGTGCTACAACCTAGTGCATTCGGTGTTTCTCTGGCGCTTGAAACTAGAAAATGCATAAAATAAAAAAAGGAAGTGCTTGTGCTACGTCCTGATGGGTAGAAGGCAGAAGGTCAGTGCAATGATAAAGACAAAACTCAGGAGGACCCCGCTCGAGCCACGACTGCAGGGGCCAGTCGCCCGGGAGAGCCTCACTCAGCCCCTTGGGGCCTTAGCACCTTTTTTTTTTTTTCCTGTGGTGCTGGGGATGGAACCGAGGGACATTTTCCTTCTGGAGTATCACCCAGCCCTATTTCTTTTTCTTTTTTTTTTTTTGCAGTCCTGGGGATGGAACCCAAGGGCATTCTACCTCCGAGCTACATCCCCAGCCCTGTTTTTTATTCTTTATTTGGAAAAAGAGTCTCACTGAGTTGCTGAGAGCCTCACTAAGTAGCTGAGGCTGGCTTCGAACCTGTGCGATCCTCCAGTCTCAGCCTCCCAAGCGCGGGGGGATTATGAGTGTGCGCCACCACGCCCGGCTTTCTTTTTTTTTTGGTGGAACCCTTCTACCTCCGGGCTACACTCCCAGACCTATTTTATATTTTATTTGGAAACAGGGTCTCTTGAGCCAGGGCAGCTGGCTTCAAACCTGAGTGATCCTCCTGTCTCAGACTCCCAAACGCAGAGATTACAAGCGTGCGCCACCACGCCCGGCTAATTATTTTTGAAACAGGGTTCCACTGAGTTGCGAAGGGCCTAAGTAGCAGAGGCTGTCCACGAACCGCGATCCTCCTGTCTCAGCCTCCCAAATGCTGGGATGACAAGCGATGGCTACTGGTCACCACTTGTCTCCGGGCCCATGTCTGGAGGAGTGCCGGGTGGCTCCCTTGAGGAGGGGCCTCAACCCCACTTCTGGCTTCGAATTCAATGGCTTCGAATTGCTGACAGCTGGGGATCGACAGGTGTGTGGGAAATCCACAGAGGAGGGCTGGAGGGTGGAGCCTCTGGAGCGTGGCCAGAGGCAGCAACGTGCAAAGACCCCGAGGCCAGGAGGAACATGGCGGCGTGCGCTCGGCAACGAGCAGGGGCCCGCGGCAGAGACAGCAGCGAGGCGCACAGAGCGGGGTGGGCGAGATGATGCAGGCCCGTCTGCCATCCTGAGGGCTCTGCCCCTGGGGAGAGTGGAAGCCTCGGAGGGTACAAAGGGGAGGAGGGCCGGGCGTGGTGGCGCATCCCTGGAATCCCAGTTCTTGGGAGGCTGAGACGGGAGGATCGCAGGCGCCAGGCCAGCCTCAGCAACTTAAGGACACCCTGTGCTAAAAGAAAAAATAAGCCGGGCGTGGTGGCGCACGCTTGTCATCCCAGTATTTGGGAGGCTGAGACAGGAGGATCATGCAGGTTTGAAGCCAGCCTCGGCTACTTAGTGAGGCCCTTTGTAACTCAGCTACTTAGTGAGGCCCTGTTTCAAAAAATAAAGAATAAAGCCAGGCGTGGCGGCGCACGCTTGTCATCCCCGCGCTTGGGAGGCGGAGACAGGAGGATAGCGCGAGTTCGAAGCCAGCCTCGCGGGCTTAAGAGACCCTGTTTCCAAATAACAATATAAAATAGGTCTAGGAGCGTAGCCTGGAGGCAGAAGGGTTCCATCCCCAGTCCCACCAAAAAAAAAAAAAAAAAAGAAAGAAAGAAAGAAAAAATAAAATAAAAAATAGGGCTAAGGGTGTCGCTCAGAGATAGAATGCCTCCAGGTTCCATCCCCAGTACTGCAATAAAATAAAATAATAAAATAAGGCTGGGGTTATACCTTGGAGGTAGAATGCTCCTGGGTTCAATCCCTGGCCCCACAAAATAAAATAAAATAAAATATTTGAAAATAGAGGAGAGGAAAGAGGTGGGATGCCTTTGGGTTTTCCTGTGTGCTTTCTAGCTGCATTAAAGGGAAGGGAGCCTAGTAGGGCGGCAGGCTGGTTTTCATAAGAACATGTTCTGGAGCCGGGCTGGTGGCGCAAGCTTATAATCTCAGTACTTGGGAGGCTAAGACAGGAAGACCGCAGATTCGAGGCCAGCCCCAGCAACTTAGCAAGGCCCTCAGCAACCTAGTGAGACCGTTTCACAATAAAAATTTTAAATAGGGCCTGGGGTGTGACTCGGAGGTAGAACACCCTGGATTTCATTGATTCCCCTGTACCACAAAAATTGGGGGGCGGGGAAGCCATAGCGCTGCTGCGGGCAGAGGCTGTCCACTTGGACCAGGAAAGGGGGAGGACCCCAGGTTGCTCCCTCCCCGGCACCCCGGCCCAGGCAGCGCCCGCTCAGGACCCTCTGCCAGCTCCCCCCGGGAAAGGCCCGGGCTAGCGGAAAGAGACGTTCAGATCCCACGAACCCTACAATTACCCAGAAGATGGATTCCTCTCCCTGCCAGGGTGCGGGAGATACGGAGCCTGTCATTACGGACGCTAATTACAGCGTCTCGGCTTCAGGGCTGCGGCGGGCGAGAGACACGGCCTCGGCCTGCCAAGCGAGCGGGCTAATTGTTCATTCCTCCTCCCTCCCCGATCGGAGGCCTCAACCGGCCCCAAATAATTACACTTCTTCTCCTCCAGGGGCTCAGAGACAGCCCTCCTCTTCCCCAGGGCTGGAGACTCGGCTCCCTGCACCTGAGGCTCTGGCAGGCAGCGTGGACGTGGGCACTGGGCTGGGGGGCCCTGGCAGGAGACCGTGCGCCCCCTCTCCCTCTCTCTGAGGGTCTTACTAAGCAGCTGAGGTTGGCCTCGAACCTGTGCTCCCCCGTCTCAGCCTCCCAAGTATTGAAATTACAAGTGAATGCAGATGAACGCTCTTTTCTTAATCATGCGTTGCAATCAGCCTGGAAAAGCGAGTCTAATAGTTCATGTGGGTGCAGATAAAAACCACCAAGGCCCAGACTGGGCATGGTCGTGTGTGTGTGTGTGTGTGTGTGTGTGTGTGTGTGTGTGTGTGTGTGTGTGTGTGTGTGACTAGCACCTGACTACGTGAGCAGAACCTGCCACGCGGGCTTTGACATGTCCTTCCTCCTCCCACTCAAATTTAAATCCGCATAAGATGAGGGTGGCCCGGGTGCGGGTGGTGCTGGTGCTAGGGTGCGGGTGTGCCCCACGGTGGCCGGCTGGGCGCCCCCCTGCTGCCTCTGCCTCTGCTCCCCAAGGGCAGGGCCTCGGCTGGCGCCCCGCAACAGACATCATCGACTTTCTCTTATAATCCTTTTTTTTTTTTTTTTTGCAGTACTGGGGATGGAACCCAGGGGCGTTCCACCTCCGAGCTCCACCCACGGTCCTATTTTGTGGTCTTTTTATTTTTAAAACCGGGTCTCACTAAGTTGCCGAGGGCTTCGCTAAGTAGCTGAGGCTGGCCGCGAACCACGATCCTCCGGTCTCAGCCTCCCGAATGCTGGGTTGACAAGCGTGCGCCACCGCGCCCGGCTATTATAATTTCCTTTCATTTCTGGTGTGGGATGCTAGGTTTGGAGTTTGGGGGGTATTATTTTTCTTAATATTAGGGATCGAAACACAGGGGCATTTTACCTCTGAGTTCCACCTCCGCCCCTTTATTAAATATTTTCTTGTGAAACAGGGTCTTGCTAAGTGGCAGAGGCTAGCCTCTGACTTGCAATTCTCCTGTTTCGGCCTCCCAAGTACTGGGGTTACAGGCCTGGACCACTGGGCCTGACTTGGACTTTTGCTATATATATATATATATATATATATATATATATATATATATATATATATATAGAGAGAGAGAGAGAGAGAGAGAGGGAGAGAGAGAGAGAGAGAGAGAGAGAGTGTTTATCAACTTTCTACTTGTTTAACTGGGGGAAAAAAGTGGGTATGCGTCAAGAAAATTAAGTGTGAAGGCCCTGCTCTGTAGACACACAAGGCAGGAGGACCGGGCCAGCTGGAGCGCGGCTGCGGGACCACTCGCTGCCCCTGGAGCCCGGCGGCTGAGCGCTGGCACCCAGCAGCCCTGAGCTGACCTCCGGCCAGTCCCTGACCACCAAGCCGCGCCCTGCCTTCCGAGCGGGCGCCTGGCACGTACCTATCCTCCTAGCACTTGGGAGGCTGAGGCGGGAGGATTGTGGGTTTGCGGCCAGCCTCAGCAACTGAGTGAGGCCTTCAGCAACCAAGTCTCAAAATAAAAAATAAAACAGGAGCCGGGCGTGGTGGGCGCGCGTGTCATCCCCGCCCTTGGGGGGCGGAGACCGGAGGATCGCGCGGGTTCAGAGCCAGCCTCGGCTACTGAGTGAGGCTCTCGGCAACTTAGTGAGACCCTGTTTCCAAATAAAGTATAAAATAGGTCTGGGAGTGTAGCCCGGAGGTAGAAAGCCCCTGGGTTCCACCCCCAGGACCACCAAAAAAAAATTAATTAATTAAAATAAGATAAATTGGGCTGGGGTGTAGTCCTCCAAGTAGAATGCTCTTGGGTTCAATCCCCAGTAATGTACGTGCGCGCACACACACACACACGCTCACACGTGCGCGCAGACACACACACACACACACACACACACACACACACACACACACACACACACGAGGGCTAAGAATGGCCCCATGGCCCTCTGTCGCCTCTTCAAAGCGGGATGACTCTGGACCCGGGTCCCCCACCAGGTGCCACGGCTAAGTAAGACGTCAGCGCGCAATGGCTCCATTAGGGTGATGGGCTAATGAGAGGGGACCTGGTAGCCCCGAAGACATCTTCCGGAAGCGGCACATCTGGTTCGCAGTCCGTCCTCCTCCACCCACCTGCCCGGCCCGGCCGGAGCCTGACAAATTGCCCTCCTGATATCTTTATTAGTGCTTTGAAAAGACTCCGCGGGCTCCAGACCCACCGAGCCCTCCTGGAGCCCCGCTCCCCCGGGGCGGCCCATGCCGGCCAGGCTGAGGGCGTGACCCACCAGGCGGCGGCTACACCCAGGGGTGCCCTGTCACGCCCGCAGCTCCATAAATAATTCCCAGGTCTCCAAGAAGTCTCCACTGGGACGGAAGGCACAGAGACTCCAGGGAAAGGATGCACCATCGGCCATCATGTGTACACGGCCTGACAGGGGTCAGCTCCTGAGACACGGGAAGCAAAGCCGGGGGTGGTGGCGCGCGCCTGGAATCCCAGCGCTGGGGAGGCGGAGACGGGACGCTGGCGCATCACTATGAATCTTAAAGAAAATGGCGCGCGCGATGGTGTATACCTATACTCCCAGTGCTCGGGAGAGGCCAGCCTCAGCAACTAAGCAAGGCCCTCTGCAAGTTTACAGTGCCCCGTGACAAAACAAAAAACAAAAAGGGGGGGCTGGGGTGGAGCTCAGAGGTAGAAATCTCCAGGGTTCTATCCCTAGTTCCCCAATCAATCAATCAATCAATAAACGAAATGGAATACCACGAGAAAGTCTATGTTCACAAATTAGATAATCTAGGTGAATCTGTGTTACTAGAGATTGAACCCAGGGTATTCTGCCTCCAAGCTATACCCTATTTTATTTTTGTTTTTTGAAACAGGATCTAGCCAGGTTACTGAGTCTCACTACTTGCTAAGGGAGGCCGGCCTCCAACACATGATCCTCCTGTCCCAGCCTCCCGAGGACTAGGATTACACTTTGCTTTTTACCCCTTTAAAGTGCTTAGGTTGTTGGACGAGACGCTATTTCCTCAAGGGCGGGCTCATCCCGCTGATGATGGTGCTACGTTACCTCCACCGAGTTCCAGGATGGAAAAGATATTTCCTGCCCAAAGCTTTTTAGTCCTGTGGTAAATTCCCAGCAGAGGTGTCAGCTCGGTGCACACAGTTTCCTTTCCTTTAACGTTTGCTGGTTCCTCTGGAGCAGAAAGAGAAAAAAACTTTAGCTCAGGGCCCCTAGAGACCACAGGACCCTGCTGAATTTTTTTGGTGGCACTGGGGTTCCTGGAAACCCTTCTACCGGGCTACACTCCCAGACCTATTTTATATTTTTATTTGGAAACAGGGTCTCTTAAACCAGAGAGGCTGGCCTCGAACCTTCACGATCCTCCTGTCTCCGCCTCCCAAGCGCGGGTATTGCAAGCCAGGCGTGTTTCAAAACAAAAAAAAAAAATTATTATTTCTGTTTAGTTTTTATGGTACTGGGGATTGAACTCAGGGAGATTCTACCTCTGAGCTACACCCCAGACCTTATTTATTCTTTATTTGGAAACAGGGTCTCACTAAGTTGCTGAGAGCCTCACTAAGTAGCTGAGGCTGGCCGCAAACCTGCGATCCTGTCTCAGCCTCCCAAGTACTGGGGTTACAAGCGTGCACCATAATGCTTGGCCTCAAAACAAACAAAAAGTTTAAAAAGTGCTGAGGATGTCATTTGGAGGTAGAATACGTTTGGTGTGATCCCCAGTACTGTAAACACACACACACAAATAATAATAATAATAATAAAATAATAATAATAGTTATTATAATAATAATTATTATTATAAATATTTATTATAATTTAAATAAATAAATAATAAGTATTTATTATAGATATTTATTATTATAATAAATATTTATTATAATAATTATAATAATAGCTATTATTATTATTATTTATTAGAAGAAGAAAAAGGAGGAGAAGAAACAGAAAAGCATCTCATATGTAGTAATGTGTACTGTATGCTAAAAACTGTCATAAAGTTGGAAAAAGATGGATGGCCGGGCGTGGTAGACACACTTGTCATCCCCACGCTTGGGAGGCGGAGACAGGAGGATCACGCAGGTTTGAAGCCAGCCTCGCTGGCTTAAGAGACTCTGTTTCCAAACAAAATTATTTTAAAAATAGGTGTCTGGGAGTGTAGCCCGGAGGTAGAAGGGTTTCCAGGAACCCCAGTACCACCAAAAAAAAAAAAAAAAAGTTGGAAAAAGATAATCAAGCTGGGTAGAGTGATGCATGCCTGTAATCTCTGTACTTGGGAGGGTGACACAGGAGGATCCCAGGTTCGAGGCCAGCCTCAGCAACTTAGTAATACCCTCAGCAATTTAGTGAAACAGTTTCGAAATGGAAAGTAAAATAGCGTCAGGGGTGTAGCTGAGAGATAGGGTGCCCATAGGTTCAATCCCCAGGGTCACACACACATAAAAGGACAGTCACATGGATACACTTGATATTTGTGGATAAAGATAATAGCCACAGGTCGGGAAAGGAGCCAGGTGGTGGGGGGCGGCACAGGAGGCCGACTCTCCCCACAGTGCTTATTAAACTTTGATTTTTGAACCATGTGGGCACAGCCCAGACCCAAAGAAAAATGAAAAGAAAAAATAAATTCGAAATTAAGACAAGCGTGAAATGAAGCATAGTTAGGCTCACTCATGGTGCAAAAATCTCCGCAGTGGCGCCCAATGGACGGGGCCGAGGACGCGCTGGCCGCCCCCACCCCGCCAGGTGCTGGCTGTGGCGGCGACACTGGCTTCCCGGGCACACAGCCCGCTCCCACCCAGCGTCTGCCCAGTTCCCAGCAGGTGCCGGCGCAGCGCTCCCTTGACCCATGGCTCCCCTCAGTACACAAGGCCCAGACAGGGCACGCCTGTCACCAGCCACGCACTCTAGACCCCAGGGCCACCACTGCCGCAGGCCCCCAGGAAGCTGGCTGGAGTGGGGGTGCCAGGTCAGGATCCCTACCCGGGGCAGGCTGTCCCCCCGCTTCAAGTCCATTTTCCATGTTCACTCTAAAAAAAAAAAAAAATAAATAACAGAAAAATAAGCTAGGCATGGTGGTGCACACTTGTCATCCAGTATTTGGGATTACAGGTTCGAAGCCAGCCTCGGCTACTTAGTGAGGCTCTCAGCAACTCACTGAGACCCTGTTTCCAAATAAAATAGAAAATAGGTCTGGGAGTATGGCCCGGACGTAGGAAGCTCCTGGGTTCCATCCCAGTACCACCCAAAAAAAAAAAAAAAATAGGGCTGAGGGTATAGCCCAGAGGTAGAATGCCGCAGGGTTCCATCCCCAGTACCACAAAAAAAAAATTTTAAATTAAAAATAGGTCGGGCGTGATGGCGCACGCTTGTAATCCCGGGACTTGGGAGGCTGAGACAGGAGGATGGCAGGTTCGAAGCCAGCCTCAGCTACTGAGCGAGGCTCTCAGGAACTTAGTGAGCCCCTGCTTTAGAATAAAAACTAGGACTGGGGGTATAGCTTGGAGGTAGACCGCCGCTGGGTTCGATCCCCAGGACCCCCCTACACACACACACACACACACACACACACACACACACACACACACACACAGGAGGGCAATGGCAAGTGTCCCTGCTCCTGCTCCTCCTCCACCGCTCTGTCTGAAGCTCTTGACTCGGGAGCGCTTGTTCTGCGCAGCACAGCCCAGGGAGGGCGCCCACCCCTCACCCTCAGCACCCCATCTCAGGTGGCCAGCGGGCTGGAGCTCCAGACACCCCAAGAGGCCCTTGGGTGGGGGCTGGGGCCGCCAAGGGCAGGCTGCCCTACCCTCCAGCTCCAGCCCGCCCTTCCAGGTCACCGCGCCCATGCCCAAGCCCGGGTCCAAGCCTGCTGTGAGCCGGCCCGGCCCGAGTGACGGCGGGTGACTCAACCTCCCTCCCGGCCCGTGGCCTTAGCTTGCCTTACAGAGGTCTGCTAGCTTCAGGCTTACCACGCGAAGCAGCGAGACCAAGACCCTCGTACAGATGGGGAAACTGAGGCGGCGGGGCCGGCCCAGGCGACGGGATGAGAGCAGGGAGCACGTGACACTGCGGGCGGCCCTGACCCCACTGTTGGCACAGATGGCGACGGCCGAAGGTTAGTGGATTCCCAGGCCTGGGAGCCGGCGGCGCCCCAGGTAACAGGCTCCCACGGTCCTCCGCCGCCCGGCCAGCAGGAGAGACGCCGGACGGCGGGTGTCAGGACCCCGGCCAGGGAACACGCCAGGGCAAGCACAGGCCGCCAGCCGTCGCCATGATAAAAGACCTGAGGAAAGTCTACTTAGGCGGAAAAAAGGTTCCTCTGGCTCACCGTTCCAGAGCTTTCTGTCCCTGGTCACTTGACCCTGTTGCCTTCGTGGCTGCGGCGAGGTGTGGCCCCACAGCGGGGAGCCCACGACAGGAAACTGCCCCCCAAGGCCGGGCCAGGAGCCCAGAAACAGGAAGGGGCTGGGCTCCGGGTGGCCCGCCAGGCCACGCCCCCAATGTCCTCGCGCCCTCCCACTAGGCCCCGCCTCCTAAAGGTCCCGCCACCTCCCCAAGCGCCTCAGGCTGGCGACCCAGCCTTCAACTATGACCTTTGGGAGATATCTGCACTCTGAATCATAAAACTCAGTCTCCCTTTCTTATGGATGGGAAGGCTCGGAGATCTCAGGCGGGCAAAAGGAGAAGGCACCCCGGAACCCCAAATATAAAAAGAGGCCATTTTCATTTAATAAAAAGACGTGGTGTCACAGGCCTGAAATCCCAGTACTTGGGAGGCTGAGACAGGAGAACAGCCGGTCGGAGGCCAGCCTCAGCAACTTAGGCCCACAGTAACTTAGCAAGACCCCGTTGCAGAAAAATCGGTGGTGGAGAGTCGTGATGTATCTTAGAGGTAGAACACCCCTGGGCTCAGTCTCAGTAGAAGAAAGAAAAGAGCCCGCTGGCGTGGGATGCCGCCGTGTGGGGCAGAAATGTCCCTGTCCCGTTTCTCAGCTAAGAAGCAATCTCCAAGAGGTCAGAGAAGGGAGGGACACGCTCAAGTTTCTGATGCCCGAGCTGCAGCCAGCCGCCCGGCCAGCCACGCGCGGGCTGCACAGGAGACGCCCGGCAGCCCTTTTTCCCTGCATCTCTGGATTCCCGCGTGGCCCACAGCCTCCGCCTCAGACAAGCCCTCTCCTTCTCTCCCAGCAGGTCGGGTGGAAGCCCGGCCCGGCCACCCAGTGCTGGCTCCTAGCACCTGGCTTGGGCGCAAGTCCAAGTGCGCACACGCCTCCCGAGGGGAGCGCGGAGCTGCCGGGTCGGGGGCAGAGCCTGATGCCAAGGGCCTTGAGCCTCAGGCGGTGCTGAGACAGGAAAGGCGGAGCTGAGGGCGGCAGGGGTTCAGGGCGGGCATCTGCGGCTGTGCCGAGGAGGGGGACCTCCAGGAGGCCTGGCCTTGGGCGTGGCCAGGCCCAGCCCAAGAGTAGGGGGCCTGGGCGATGGCTGGAGGCAGCCTCCAGGGGCCAGAGGCCTGGCTTTAAGTCCTTCTGGGGGGAGATGCTGGGGACTGAAGCCAGGGGCGTTCTACCTCTGGGCTACACCCCCAAGCCTACTTTATTATTTGTTTTGTTTTGAAACAGGGGCTAGGTTGATGAGGCTGACCTCGAACCTGCGATCCTCCCATCTCAGCTTTCCAAGTACTGGGATTACAGGCTGCGCCGTTGTACCTGGTCTCCTGGTCCTGCTGAAGCCACCCCATATAGGACATGGCAGACCCCAGCCACGCTGACAGTGGGCAAACCCAGAATATGGGGAGATATGTCCCACTGCACGGGACTAAACCCATGAGCATCCCGGGGGGCCACACTCTTCAGAGGGTCCGCAGCAGGCACGCGCTCCCCTTCCGCACAGCAGTGACCAGTTCAATGACAACCCCTTAGGCTGCCTGTCCCCCCCCACCCCAGTTCCAACTTTTCCACTCCTGGCCCCGGGGACTGTACCCCAAATTAACTTCCAGGTCCTGCCCCTGGCTGCAGGTATGGAGGGCCCAGAACCCCCAGAACTCTGGGCTGCTCAAGAAGGACCCCAACCTTGAGTTATATTAATACCACTGACAAGAGCACAGATCCCCAGGCACCCCAGCCTGGTCCCACCCAGCTGGCTCCAGGCCCCTCGGTTCCATGTGTCAGTCAGTCAGAGTGTCTGTCTGTCTCTCTCTCCGCACTGGGGAATGGACCCAGGGGCATTCTACCTACAAGCTACCCCTCGGGGCCTTTTTGTGTTTGACTTTGAGACCAGGTCTTCCTAGGGTGCTGGGAATCCGGCTTGGTGGCTGAGCCCGGTCTCGACCCCGTAGCCTCCTTTCTCAGCCTCCAGGTTCTGGATTACAGGGCTGCTGGAAGGTGCCTGGCTCCTAACTGCATCTTGATCTCAGACTGCCGGCTTCTGGAAGGCGGAGGAACAGCTTTCGGTCCTTCAAGCCCCACCCCCCACCTGAGGGCGGTTGCTATGGCAACCCACGCACATGCACACCCCCACACCTACACCCGCTTCATCCATACCAAGGAACACATCCTTGGCTTCCCGGCTCCGTGCTCTGCCTTCTGGAGGGGTCCTCACACCCCACTCTCAGGAGCCCCCCTCAGGGCCGGCATGGCAGCACATGTCTGCAATCCCAGTGCTCGGGAGGCTGAGACTGGAAGGTCACAGGTTTGAGGACAGCCTCAGCAACTTTGCGAGGCCCTCCACGACCTGGTGAGTTATGGTTTCCAAATCAAAACATAAAAAAGGCTGGGCGTGTAGCTCGCAGCTCAAATGGCCCTGAGTTCAGTCCCCAGCAACTACGTACACACACACACACACACACACACACACACACACACACACGGTGCTCACAGAGGCTGAGTATTTTCAAAATCAAAGGAGTGCAGCTTGGCATCTCTGCTTAGAGAACATTCTGCGGATGGGGCTAGGTCCTCCTTCCCTGGGCGCCCCTGCCCGGCCATCCCGGCCCTGCCTGGGCCCTGCAGCCACGCGGGGCGGCCCGCAGGGACCCGGCCCGGCCCAGGCCCTCGCGCCTCCTCACGGGCAGCACAATGGAGACCCTGCTGTCCTGTCCTGCGGGGCCCTGGAGAAAACACGCTGGCCCATTTGGGGAGAATCCAGCAGAAGGGCTAAATATGCAAATAGCATGCAAATGAGCCATTTCGCAGCAGAAAGCATCTCCTTTTGCATTGGCTCCAGCCAATGGGGAGAAATGCCTGCGAGAGGCATGGCAACGGTTGGCATGGCAACGGGGCTTCCACGAAGGTGCTTCAGGAAGACTTTACATCAGCCCGGAGCCAAGTATGCCAAATATCCCCGCCCTGCGCTCCTGCGCACCCTCGAGATGCCCACTTCACCGCGAAGTTCTCTCGGGGCCCCTGGAGGTAAACTTCAGACTCAGGGCTCAGCAGAAGAGACTGGAGGGCCGTGCAGGCCTCCATGGCCGCTGGGGGCCTCGGCAGGCTGCTTGCCAGCGCCGGGGTCTTCTTCCTGGCCTGGGAGGTGCCCGGATATCAGGGGGCCAAAGCCAGGTGCCCGGGCTGCGGGGCTGCTCCTTGGGGCCCAGACCCGGGCCGACACATAATAAATGCTCAACAAACATTCCATTCTCTGGGAGGAAGGAAGGAACTCCTCTCAGCTCCTTCCATATATCTTGTGGGCTATTTTTATTTGTGTCGCAGGTAAAATAAAACAAGTCAAAGCAAAGCATGAAATGTGAGGATTCTACCTTAAGGGTGTAAAAAAAAAAATCCACCTTTGCAGTCACACATACCTGTAGCTGGTGCTCTGCTTCGGTGAAATCTCTCCCCCTCCCCAGACAAGTCTAAACTCTTCAGCGTTATGAAAACCCCGAAGATGGCTCTGCCACTGACAATTTATGGCCCCCAAATCATTCCAAAAAGACAGCACACATTCCCCACCGAGGGCTCCCTTCTGCGCAGCCTCCCTTCAAGCCAGCCCCGGGCGGGCGCATGCACGCGGGGCCTTTCGGGGCGCTGCTCCTCTGTCTGGGTGGATTTCTGCCTCGAGGCAACACCCCAGATAAAGAAGAATCCCTCATCCTGCCCCAGAATACTCCAGCCCTGCCCGGCCCCGCGGCCACAGAACCCCAGCCCACGCCATGCGCTTAGCCGCCGGGTGTGCACAATTCCCCCTCTCCTCTCTCATGACCCAAAAGGCAAGAAACGGGGACATGCCTGCACCGAGAGGGAGCTTCTGGGCGAAATGACTCATCTTCCAGTTCCTAGGGCTGTGGACGCCCACCGAGGCCCGGAGGCCACAGCGGGCTGCAGCTGGGGCCTGGCGGGTCTGCCCGGATTCCGAGTCCTGGCTGGCTTGCCCAGCAGGTGCTGAGGAAGTGCAGGGCGGGCCTGCGGCTGGGGACACCAGTGTGTGGTGCTGGGACCGAGCCCGGGGCCCTTCTGCCTCCCAGCGACACCCCAGCCCCTTCTATTCTTTTTTTATTTTGGAACAGAGTCTCACTCGGTTGCTGAAGGCTCGCTAAATTGCTGAGGCCGGTCTCAAACCTGCCATCCTCCTGTCTCTGGGATTGCAGGTGGGCGCCGCCTGTGGAGAATATTCCTGTCAACTGCAAAAGGCGGGGCCGTAGCTACATCAGGACAGGCCTCAGAGGCAGGCAGGGGACCCAGCTCAGGAGCCACCATGGCCCCCTGCTGCCAGGGTCAGTCCGAGGCACCACGCCTTCCCGGCCGCAGTCCTCTCGCCCTTGCGGTCCTGTGCCCCCGCTCCTGGCCCAGCAGGCCCTCCTGAAGCGGGCCCTCCCTCAGGGCTCCAACTCGCCTGCTCAGCACCAGCGATGCTCGGGCCAGCCCCACTGCCCTCAAGTCCCCAAGGCCCCCCTGCGGCGAGGCTCAGAGGAAGGGAGCCCGGAAGCAAGGAGGAGGTTGCTTTCGGTTCTGGACAGCAGGTATCACCTGGAAACACCAGTGTGACCAGAGTCGTGATTCTCCAAGAGAAGGTCGGGTATGTATGGTGGCGCAAACCTGTCATCCCAGGATTTGGGAGGCTGGGACAGGAGGACTGCACCTCAGCAACTTAGGGAGGCCCTCTGCAACTTAGTGAGACCCTGTTTTGAAAATAAATCATACAAAATAGGGCCAGGATGTAACTTCAATCCCTAGTACCGCTAAATAAATAAATAAATACACAAATAAATAAATAAGCCCGGTGTGGGGTGGCACACGCTTGTAACCCCAGGACTTGGGAGGTGGAGACAGGAGGATCACACAGGTTCGAAGCCAGCCGCGCTGGCTTTAGAGACCCTGTTTCCAAATAAAAATATAAAAAATAGGCCTGGGAGTGTAGCCCGGAGGTAGAAGGGCTTCCAGGTACCCAAGTACCACCAAAAAAAAAAAAAAAAAAATAGACCATGCCAAGGGCCTGGATCTCACGGCCTCCCGTGGGGCCGGGGCCTGTCTCTGCACAGGTGGGATCACGGAGGCCGGGCCAGCTGGGACCGCGGCCACAGACACCTAGCAGAAAGGACAGCCCCAGGCCCGGGCTGTCACCGCAGCCCAGCCCGCCACCACCCCCCCCCCGCGCCCTTTGAAGTTCAAAGAATGGGTCTCGCTTCCAGAGCAGTCAGTAAATCAGGCGGGAGAAAGGAAACCGTCCATGCCTCTGAGTTATGGTGGCCAGGGCGAGAGCGTCAGGGAGACGGCGCTCCCGCCCCGCCCACACCTCCAGCCCCGCCGCGCCTGCCAGCTCTCCATCCCCGCCCGCCCGGCAGCCGGGCTCCCAGGTGCTCAGGACCCCTCTCTCCATCTCCCTCCGAGACAGGCCAGACGCCCCCTACGCCGTCTCTATCAAGAGGCAGTTTAGCTGGGCCCAGAGGAACACACCTGTCACTGGGAGACCAGGACAAGAGGACCGCAGGTTCGAGGCCAGCCCCCGCAATGCACTGAGCTTCTCAGCAACCTGGCAAGACCCTGTTTCAAAATTTTTTAAAAATATAGAGAAAAGGCTGGCGGTATAGCTTGGAGGTGGAATGCCCCTGGGTTCAATCTCCAGTCTCTCTCACACACACATACACACACCTGTGGGCACACACACACACACACACACACACACACACACGTAGATGTGTCCATTCCTGTATTCCTCCTGTGGCGGGGAGCTCTTTCCTGTAACCAGCTCTGACCTGGACAAAGCCCTCCCTTCCGTTTGGGGGTCTGGAGTTGGCTGTGACCCCTCCTCCTCCTGTACAAGTCAGCCCTGCAGACATGGGAGACTGCAAGCTTGGTCTCCCGGGGCTCCTGGCATCTCAGAGGCAGAGTCCCATGATGCTCCGGTGCAGCCTCTGGGCCTCCCGGGCGGCAGAGGGCATCTCCCTGCGACTCTGAGGCCGTCACAGACCGGGCAGGACGCCGCCCGCACCTGGCTCTGCGGAGCGAGGCCGACCAGCCTTCCTCCCCGCCTGGCCTGGGGCGAGGGCTCGGCAGGGGCTGCTCTTCTCCCTCGGGGCCGGCTAATCCAGGGACGGTCTCTGCAACCTGTCACCTGCAAGTCAGCCAGGAGCCCCAACCCCACCGCCCCCTGCCACTCTGAGCGCATCCCAGCCCTCGGTCTCCATGGCAACCGTCATCCCAGCCACCCTCTCCTCACCTGGACCACACAGAGGCCCCTTCCTGGGTATGTGTGTGTGTGTGTGTGTTGCTGCGGATTGACCTAGGGGCATTCTGTCTCTGAGTTACACCCCTAGCCCTATTTTATTTATTTGATTATTTTTGTGGGGGTCTGGGGATGGAACCCAGAGGCATTCGACCTCCAAGCTACACCCCCTGCCCTATCTTTCATTCTTTCTTTTTTTGAAACCAGGCCTCACTGAGTTGCGGAGGGCCTCACTAAGTAGCTGGGGCTGTCTGCGAACCGCGATCCTCTGGTCTCACCCTCCCGAATGTTGGGATCCCAAGCATGCGCCACCACGTCTGGCTTATTCATTTGATTTTGAAACAGGTTCTAGCTAAGTTGCAGAGAGCCTTGCTAAGCTGCTGAGGCTGGCCTTGATCCTCCTGTCTCAGCCTCCCAAGTACTGAGATTCCAGGCATGAGCCACCACACTCGGCTCCTTCCTGGCCCCTTGCCCCCTTCTTGTCCCCAGACACACTCCTATGAACACACAGCTGGCTGCTGCAGGTGCACACGTGCATATACACGCATGCGCGGAGCCTACAAGAGGAAGGAGACGCACTGAGAGGCAGAGGTCTCGCGGATGGGCCCCACTGGCACCAGTAGGGGCCACATTGCTGCGGGGGCCCTGCATCCTTGCCGGCCGGCCCGCGCGAGCTAGGCGGCTGGCTCACTGTTCCGTGTTGCTGGGAATTGAGCCCAGGGGCATCCTACCTCTGAGCGACACCCCGGCCCTGTTTATTTTTTATCTGGAAACGGTCTCATGAGGAGTCTACGGCAAAGAACAACCGGTGCCCAGCTCCGTGACAGCCACACCCCCTGCCTGGGCCTCAGTTTCCCCTCTACAAAGGCTGCCTGGAAGGTGCCTCTAGGTCTCGCCCCGCCCAGGTCACAGCCTGGGGCACCGGCCTGAGTCTTAGGCAGAGGCTGGAGCCGCTGCCTGTGCCTGGGTGCGGCGGCCCAGGCACCTGCGTCCGTCGGAGCGGGACAAATTGCCAGGGCATTGTTTGTCTGTCTTGTCGGGGTGAACACTCCCCAGGAGCTGGTGAATGATTGCCCGGGCCTGCCAAGCCCTTCCCGGGACCATTCTGTGTTTCTGGTAGTAGAGACTCAATCAGGACCCTTCAGCAGGGCCAGGATGTGGGGACGCGGCCTCTGCCTGCCTGCTCCCGGGCCGCAGCACAGGAACCAGGACTTCCAGCCCCCTCGCCGAGCAGAACTGGCCTGGTGGGACGGAGCCCAGAACATCTACCTCCTGGGACACCCAGCCCTTTTTCAGGTTTTCGTTTGAACAGGGTCTTGCTAGATCACTGAGAGTTTCTGTGCTGCTTGAGGCTGCCTTCAACCTGCGAGCCTCCTGTCTCAGCCTCCACGCCCGGCTCACGATCGCTGTTTCCTTGCACTGTGTGCCGGGCGGCAGGGGGCTGCTGTACCGCCCGCGCTGACGCGGCTAGTTCGTAGGTCAGTGTGTCCTGCGGAGGCTGAGTGGGAGGCCCGCTGCCCTTTCCAGCTCAGTCTCAGTTTCTCCCTCTGGAAACCGGGAAGGATGGTGCTAGCCAGAAGGGGCACAGCCTGTGATCCCTGGACTTGGGAGGCTGAGACAGGAGGATCACAGGTTGGAGGACAGCCTCACAAGTAGCAAGGCTCTCAGCCACCTAGTGAGACCCTGTTTCAAAATTTAAAAATAGCCGGGCATGGTGGCGCACGCCTGCGATCCCAGGACTTGGAAGGCCAAGACGGGGAGATCGCAGGTTCAAGGGCAGCCTCCGCACACAGCGAGACAACTCAGCAATCTAGCAAGACCCTGTTTCAAAAAATAAACAAACTCCAGGCGCGGTGGGCGCGCTTGTCATCCCCGCGCTCGGGAGGCGGAGACAGGAGGATCGCGCAGGTTCGAAGCCGCCCGCGCTGGCTTAGGAGACCTGGTTTCCAAAAATAAAACAGGTCTGGGAGTGTAGCCCGGAGGTAGAAGGGCTTCCAGGAACCCCAGCACCACCAATAATAATAAATAAAATAAATAAATAAATAAAATTGGGCTGGGGACCGGGCATGGTGGTGCACGTTTGTAATTGCAGTACTTGGGAGGCTGAGACATAAGGATTGAAGTTTGCGGACAGCCTCAGCTACTACTTAAGTCCTTTGCAAGTCAGTGAGACTGTTTTAAAATAAAGAATAAAGCCGGGCGTGGTGGTGCACACTTGTCATCCCCATGCTTGGGAGGCTGAGACGGGAGGATGGCGCAGGTTCGAAGCCAGCCTCAGCTACTGAGTGAGGCTCTCGGCAACTTAGTGAGAGCCTGTTTCCAGGTAAATTATAAAATAGGGCTGGGTGTGTAGCCTGGAGGTAGAATGCCTCTGGGTTCCATCCCCAGTACTGCAAAAAAATAAAATCAAATAAGGAATAAAAATTAGGGCTGGGGATGTAGCTCGGAGGTAAAATGCCCCTGAGGTTTCATCCTGAGTACCAAAAATAAATAAATAAATAAATTGAGCTGGGGGTTTTTAGCTTGGAGGTAGAATAACCTGGGCTCAGTTGCCAGTAACACACACACACACACACACACACACACACACACACACACACTGGTTTTGGGCTGTGGAAGGAACCATGGGTGGAGGCTGGAGGCCAGGAGGCCCAGAGGCCAGGTGAAGCTGAGGGCCAGGAGGAAGGAGGTGTAGATGGGGCAGGAGGAAGGAGAGACAGGGGCTGGGGCTGGAGTCGGCGGACAGGGACGCCTGACGGAGAGGCTGGAGAGAACGTTGAGCGCCAACCCCTGCCCAATTCTGGTTTTGAGACAGAGCCCGCTAAGTAGCTGAGGCTGGCCGCGATCCTCCCACCTCAGCCTCCCGAGCGCTGGGATACAGGCTGGGACACAGGTGCAGCGGGGCAGAGAGGATGCTTAGAAAGTGCGCATGCGCGGCAGCCCGTGCCCAGACCTCAGACAGCCCAGCCCTGCCCCGCGCCTGCAGCCGGGTCCAGCGCGGCCCGCAGCCCCACCACAGGCTGCAGCCTCGGCAGGACACCTAAGCAGGTGGCGCCCTCCTCTGCGCTGCCAGCTCCCACGGCTCCCATCTGCCTCCTCAGCCTCCCAGGACACCCCATCGCCAGCGCAGCCCTCTCCCGGCTGGACTCTGGGGCAGCTGTGCCTGCTGCGCCTCTGGAGGGGGCCAGCAATGAGGTGTTAGGAGGAGACCCTTCACCAGCCAGTCACCGGGCTGCACACACGAAGGACACGGCCCAGAGATGGCAAGGAACGTGTGCAGCATCACACAGCAAATTTACAGCCATAACTGGAGCGGGGGTCATCAGAGATACATTCTAGATGAAACACGGTCGCTTCCCCAAGATCCTAAAATTCCATCCTGCCGGGAGTGGTGGCACACGCTTGTCATCCCCGCGCTTGGGAGGCGGAGACAGGAGGATCGCGCTGGCTTAAGAGACCCTGTTTCCAAATAGAGAAATATAAAACAGGTCTGGGAGTGTAGCCCGGAGGTAGAAGGGCTTCCAGGAACCCCAGTAGCACCAAATAAATACATAATAAAAAATAAAATAAAATAAAATTCCATCCTCACAATGGACCCACTCATGGGCCTCCAAGAGCTGGGAAACTATACTCGTCTTTGAGTCATAAAAGCCGCCATAAGGCCAGGAACCTGGAGAAAATAATTGGTAATAACTTTTGACCAAATTCGAGCAAAACTGGTCAACAGTGAACGAAAGGCGAGGGCCGGGGGTTCACTTCCCGCCAAGGGTCACAGGCATTAGATGGTTTTCCAGTAGACCATGAAGACCCGAAAATGCTTAAAATATGTAATCCTTTAATAAGTGCCCGAGAAGCCCGCGCTGGCGTCCTGACAGGCTGCCACCGAACCCCAAGACTGCCAGGCCCAGAGAGGAATCAAAGTCCCCGTTATTAACGTGTGTTACTTATGGCTCACAGAGTCTTCCAGAGCCCCGACAGCTCAGAAATGAGCTCAGAAATGAACTCTTTGATGTTATCACGGTCAATCCAGCTCCTGGTTTCCCTACCCCACGGTCGTGGTCATTTTTCCGTCTGAAAGGCGCGTACCACGGAAGAATTGCAATCAAAGCACAAAGAAATGATGAAATCGATGCAGAATCCCATCAGTCCCTTGGCCAATCTGCACTCTGACTCATGTGTCCTTTCTAAAATGACAAACAGGACTTCCTCCGCAGCCGGAGGCCTTGGACGTGGCTGCGGGTGCACAGCAGGCCGCCGGACATCTCTTCCCGAGCCTCAGAGAGGGTGTGCCACCCGACCACGGGCACACAGCGGGCCTGTGCGCCAAGACAGGAGACCTTGGCAAAGCGCTTCCTCTGCGCGGACCCTCAGTTTGCCCGTCTGTAAAATGGCCAGGGACCCCAGCCTAAAGTGCCACAAACTTCTTCTAGTGATAAAGCCCTTTTCAGCCGGGTGTGGCGGCGCACGCTTGTCATCCCAGCATTCAGGAGGCTAAGCCTGAAGGATCACGGTTCGCGGCCAGCCTCGGCTACTTAGTGAGGCCCTCTGCAACTCAGTGAGGCCCGGTTTCAAAATAAAGAATAAAAAGTAGGGCTGGGGTGTAGCTCAGAGGTAAAATGCCCCTGGGTTCCATCCCCAGAACTGCAAAAAGAAAAAAAATCCCTGTTCAGAGTCAGGCAAGGACTGTTTTTGGTTGGTTGGTTGGTTGGTACTGGGGGTGGAACCCAGAGGCTTTTCTACCTCTGTACTACGCTCCCAGGTCTATTTTTTATACTTGATTTGGAAACAGGGTCTCACTAAGTTGCCGAGAGCCTCACTCAGTAGCTGAGGCTGGCTCCGAACCCGCGCGATCTCCTGTCTCAGCCTCCCGAGCGCGGGGATGACAAGCTCGCGCCACCACGCCCGACTCAGGCCAGGGTTTAAAGCAAAAGAAAAATTTTTAAAAAAGATTAAAAAATTAAAAAAAATTAAAAATGGGTGAGCAAAACCACTCAGCCCTTCAATGGCCGTCAGAACATTATTTTGTACTGGGGACTGAACCCCGTTGGAGAGGGTGATGCTCTACTACTGTTTCAAGCTAAAAATAAAAAGGACTGGGGGTGCAGCTCGAGGCAGAAGGCCTGGGTTCCATCCTCAGAACCTAAACGCCACTGTAACGCTGAAACTGAGCGGGGCGGGGGCGCGAAGGAGGTACACACCAGCCTGGTTATCAAAAGGGGCTTTAATCAACCTAATCAAACCGGCGCCTTTGGGCGGGTCTGCCTACGTGGGGGAAAGGACCAATGAGCCATGCGGTCAGCAGAGTTACCCAGGGGAGCAAAGCACCCCCATATTTAAAGCGGGATGTGTGTGGGGGGGTGAGCCGAGCGTGGTGGCACACGCTTGTCATCCCCGCGCTTGGGAGGCGGAGACAGGAGGAGGTAGAAGGGCTTCCAGGAACCCCAGTACCACCAAAATAAAATAAAATAAATAAAATAAATAAATAAAGCGGGGTGTGTGCGTGTGTGTGCGTGTGTGTGTGTGTGTGTAGCTGGCAGTGTGGGAATGCTGATTCTCTCGTGACACCCAGTCTCGCGATGCCTGGGCTCTGTCTCTTGGGTCTCCTGACACCTGGAGTCTCGCGATATCTCCATCCGGGGCTTCACTTCCTGTCCTACCAACCATCACCACCATGACAGACATCTCTTGGCTGGTCTTGGCTCCAGGTCAGGCCCGGTGCACATTCTAGAAGATGCTCCTTCCCTCGGGGATTCCCCAGCAGTCCAAGATGCCCCCCGAGGCTCCCAGCCCACAGCTGACCCGCTGTCCGAGCCCAAGCCGGCTGCCCCCTGGTGGAACGGAGCAGAACCTCAGGATCGGCATTTCATTGGCTTGTCTTGGCCCATGTGACCATCCCTGGACACCCAATCGGGGCGCGCGTTCAGGCACGCTCTTCTCTGATTGGCCAGGCTGATTCTCACCACCGCCTCTGAAGCCGGCTCTAGTGATCCACTTCCCCTTCACTGCAGAATATTATCCTCCTTCGGGAGGCCGAGACCGGAGGATCGCGGTTCGCGGCCAGCCTCGGCTACTTAGCGAGGCCCTCTGCAACTCAGTGAGACCCGGTTTCAAAATAAAGAATAAAAAATAGGGCAGGGGGTGGAGCTCAGAGGTCAAATGTCCCTGGGTCCCATCCCCAGTACCACAATAAAATAAATAAATAATAAATAAATAAATAAATAAAATAAATAAATTTAAAAATGAGGTCTGGGGTGGCGCTGGGCTTGGAACGTCCCTGGCTCCATGTCCAGCGCACACACAATCCGTCGGACACAGGACCCCGCCGCTCGCTGCTGACCCCACTCACAGAACAGTCGAGAACAGTCTAGAACAGTCTAGGCCTATCGGCGCACTCAGTGCGCTCGCTTCTCCTGGAAGGCGGTCGAGGGAACCTTCCAGAAAGATTGCGTCACTCACTGTTCTGTCTCGGTGACCAAATAACAGGGAAGATGGCCTCCGGGAGGGAAGGGGACACGCAAGGAGGCGGCGCCTCGGGACCTGCTCAGCGCCCGCCGACGACGTCTCGACGACGGCAGTGTGGAGCAGGACCGGAAGTCATGCACCGGAAGGGGCGGGGCCTGTGGAGGGTCCTTGCGGCGCCTCGGGACCTGCTCAGCGCCCGCCGACGACGTCTGTGGCGGAGCAGGACCGGAAGTCGTGCGCCGGAAGGGGCGGGGCCTGTGGGTCCCGCCCACCGTGACCTCACTTCCTCGCTAAGGCCCGCCTCTTAAAGGTGTAGCCAATAGCGACCAACGTGGGCCTCGGGGCGCTTTTCCCACCCCAGCCACGGCCCCATGGCCTACGTTTTGTCGGAGGGGGGCTCTTTTTCTTTTTCTGTGGTTCTGGGGATTGAACCCAGGAGCATTCCACTTCTTTTTTCTTCTTTTTTTCTCTTTGTGTGTGTGGTCCTGGGGTTCCTGGAAGCCCTTCTACCTCCGGGCTACACCCCCAGACCTATTTTTATATTTTTATTTGGAAACAGGGTCTCCTAAGCCAGCGCGCCTGGCTGGCTTCGAACCTGCGCCATCCTCCTGTCTCCGCCTCCCAAGCGCGGGGATGACAAGCGTGTGCCACCACGCCCGGCTTTATTTTTCTTTTTTTTTTTCTTTTTTCTTTCTTTTTGCAGTACTAGGGATGGAATCCAGGGGCACTCTACCTCTGAGTTACACCCCCATTCCTATATTTTATTCTTCATTTTGAAACAGGGTCTCACTGAGTTGCAGAGGGCCTCACTAAGTAGCTGAGGCTGGCCGCGAACCCGCATCCTCCGGTCTCAGCCTCCCGAATGCTGGACCACGCCCGGCTAGCGTTCTACTTCTGAGCTACACTCCCAGCTTTATTTTATTATTTTTTTTATTTTGAGACAGGGTCTCTTTAGGTTAATGAGAGCCTCACACTTGCCGAGGCTGACCTCGAACCTGCGATCTTCCTGTCTCCGCCTCCCAAGTACTTGGGTAACAGGTGTGCGCCACCACGCCTGACGCACCCAGTTTGCATTGTGATCTGGGTGTTGGTTCTGTGTTCGGATTGAGGAGGCTACAGGTTAACACCTGTGCACCTTGGGTGTGTTAAGCTTCAATTTAAAAAGGAAAAGCCGGGCACGGTGGCCCACACCAGTACTCCCGGTACTCAGGAGGCTGAGATAGGAGCGTCTGAGGATCGAGACCAGCCTGGGCAACTTAGCGAAACCCTGTCTCCAAATCAAAAGCAAAATATAGCTGGGCGTGGTGGTGCACGCTTGTAATCCCGGTATTTGGGAGGCTGAGACGGGAGGATCACGGGTTCAAGGCTGGCCTCAGCTACTTAGTGAGGCCCTCTGCAACTTAATAAGATCCTATTTCAAATTAAGAATAAAAAATAGGGCTGGGGGTGGAGCTCAGACGTAGAATGCACCTGGGTTCAATCCATAGTACTGTAGTAATAATAATAATTAATAATAATAATAATAATAATAAATAAAAAAGCAAAGTGCATGGGGCATAGCTGAGTGGCAGCGCACCCCTGGGTTCAGTCCCAGCCCCACTAGAAGGCTGGAGTCTAAGGCAACCCTCCTCTGCCCTGGCCTGTGGGTGCGAGGTGCCCAGGGCTGGCGGGAGCCCGGCTGCAGTCCCTCCGCCCTCAGCCCTCTGGTGATGGGGACCGGCTCTCCCGCGGGGTGGTGGCCCCCCAGGACAGAGGAGAGGTGTGCGGCTGCCGCGCAGGGACTTACAGCGCCCTCGGGGGACAGTGGCCTTGGACGCCTGGTCCTGCGTCCAGACTCAGCCGGGGCAGCCTACCCTGTCTTAAGTGGCGATGTTCCCCTCCACAGATGGGGAAACTGAGGCTGGGGAAGGGAAGCCAAGCTCCCTACGCGAGAATCATAAGGAGGCCTCACCAGAGCTGAGACCGAGAAGCCTTGCGGCTTCTACCCCGAGTGTCATGGGGGGAATCTAGGCCCAGAGGGGCCCAGCAGCCTGCCTGCAGCCCACCGCAGCTGGGACTTGACTGGGGAAACTGAGGCCATTTGGGCGCTGGCTGAGCGTTCCCGATGACCGCCCTCGCCTCTGCGACCCTCTCCGGAGACTGATAGCCTTGGGTGGGGCTGAGGGACTTGGCGGCCCCCCGAAGCGAGCCCAGAGAGGGGTGACGACCTGCCCAAGGACACACAGCACAGCCCGGCAGGCCCAGGCCCTCAGGCCTGCCCCCGCCCAGGCGGGATGGGCCAGGGCAAGGGGGTTGACCAGGAGGGGGAAGGGGCCCGGCATCTTCCAGGCAGAGAGTCCCCACGAGCGGCCATCGCGTCATCCCGGGAGCCGCGTCCTCGTCCGCGTCCTTCATGACCTCATCCTTTGGCTGGGCCCCAGCGCAGCGCTGGTGCCTGGAATCAATACTTGTTGGCAGAGCCCGAGTCCCCTCCACGGTCCTCCTCCCCCATCGCCGAGGGCCGCCAGTGCGCCTGCTCACCCAGCCCAGCTTGCTTTCTTAAAAGGCTCCTCTCACCCTGTCGGGGAGGCTCCCACAGGCGCCCCGGGGTCTCCCTGCGTCCCTGAGAGTGACCGGTCCAAGTACGGAGGCGGCCTCAAGGCCGCTGACAAACACCAGGCCCTTGGCCCGGGGTGGCGGTGGCACACGCCTGGCATCCTGGTACTTGGGAGGCTGAGATGGGAGGCTCGCTTAGCGAGGCCCTCAGCCACTTGGAGCGAGACCCTGTTTCAAAAGAAGGATAAGAAAATTAATCAACAAATCAATGAAATTGGCTGGGGCTGGTCTCCAGTCGGCCAGCCTCCTGTCTCAGCCTCCCCGGCACTGAGATCCCAGCCCTGCGCCACCCTGGTGCTTGGCACCCCGGCCCTTCATTGACCTGCTTGTTTTATTAATCGACGGCAGCTCCCCGAAGGCGGGGCCGTCCTCTGCCTTGTTCCCGGGGTCCGTGACAGTGTCCGCGGAGTCACGGGCTCAGGTCGGAGCCAGGGCGCCATCGGGGTGGGCCTTTACTCTGCCACGCCCCACAAATTCTGAGTTTTTATTGCTGGGGGAGGGGTTTAAGGAGAGCCTCAAAGACCCCACTGGGCGAAGGAAGGGCCCTAGGGCCAGCTGAGCCTGGTACAGAGATGTTTCACTTATTTTGTTTTTCTATTTTATTTTATTTTTTTATTTTTTGGTGGTACTGGGGGTGGAACCCAGGGGCTTTTCTACCTCCGGGCTACACTCCCAGGCCTATTTTCTATTTTATTTGGAAACAGGGTCTCACTAAGTTGCCGAGAGCCTCACTCAGTAGCTGAGGCTGGCTTCGAACCCGCGCCATCCTCCTGTCTCGGCCTCCCAAGCGCGGGGATGACAAGCGCGCGCCGCCGCGCCCGGCGAGATGATCATTTATCACCTGAATTAATTTCATTAATCTCACGGCAATGCCCTGAGGTAGACCCAGCTGCTAAACTCACTTCCCAGGTAGGGCAGCCGGGATGCAGGAAGGACAGGACCCTGAGGTGGGCGCCCAGCGCCTGCCGCCCCTCCCCGCCCCCAGCCGCCTCCCCGTCCGAACAAGACTGCGACTTGCTGGGGAAATCACGAAAAAGGCAAAGGAAAGTCGTCCCGGCCCCCGTGCGTGCCCAAAGTATTTAAATTCTTTTTCATAATTATCGCAAATAGTAATTATTGCAGGAGCAGATGTGCTTATCACAGACAAGAAACCACCTGCCTGCTCCATTTTTGTCAAAAGTGGAAACGCTAACGTTATTTGCACGATTTACCTCAATCTCTGTGTTCACGGTAAATACCACCCTAACCACAAGAAAAATAGCCCGGGAGACGCTCGAGGGATTTGAGGGTTTGGGGGGGATTTATTCCAAGAGGGCTGCGGGCATCGCAAAAGGACACTCAAAGAGAAAGAACGAGAAGAATTGCTTCCGCCCCGAGCCCAGAGGAATGTGTGGGGCTGGGAGGGGTTCCCGGGTGCGCCCCGAGCCTCCACCGGCCCCGGCCTTCACCTCCTGGCCCCCGAGGGCTGCCTACTCACCGCAAACACCATCTTCATCCACAACAACCATCTTTTTCCACAACCCTGGAAAGCGAGGGGCCCCGTCTTCACGGGAAGTCCCCGGGATTCACATCTTGGCAGGCAGCCTTCCAAGAGGCGCAAGGGCCCTCTCGGGAGGCCGAGACAGGAGGATCTGAGGGGTCAGAGGCCAGCCTCAGCTACTTAGCGAGGCCTTCTGCAACTTAGTGAGACCTTGTTTCAAAATACAGAACAAAAACATAGGGCCGGGATGCAGCTGGGAGGTAGAACGCCCCTGGCTTTCATCCCCGGCATGTCAAAAAAAAAAAATCGAATCCCCGGTGTTCTACGTCTGAGTTACCTCCTTCCCGAGCCCCGTTTTATTTTATTTTTTTTTAATTTGGAAAAAGGGTCTTGCCGAGTTGCTGAGGGCCTTGCTAAATGGCTGAGGCTGCCCCCGAACCTGCGATCCTCCTGTCTCAGCCTCCCAAGTACTAGGATTACAAGCTCTGTAGCCGTGGTGACGGCTACAGAGATGCATTTTATACGAAGCCTAGAGCTGGAAGGTCGGGGGTCTTGCTGGCAGGAGGGCTGGGTACAGACTGGCCGGGAGGGAGTCACACTGTCCCCGGCCGGGTCCGCGCAGACCCCGGCCCTGCGGGAGCCCTGGGCGCGGCGGCGTCCTCTGCTGCCCTCGTGTGGCCGACGCGGGGAGCGCAGTCTAAGAGCATCACTGCGCCTGCATGTCCCCAGGATGCAGTGCTGGGCACAGTCCTTCCCGGAGTGTCCCAGACCTCGCCCTGGCCTCCTCTGCCCGGGACAGTGTTCTCGGGTGTGTGTGTGTGTGTGTGTGTGTGTGTGTGTGTGTGTGTGTGTGTGTGTGTGTGTGTGTGTTAGTGGAGACTGAACCCAGGGGCCTTCCTCCAGGCCACACCCCCAGCCCCTTTTATTTATTTATTTGACCTAAAACGGGGTCTCACCAGGTTGCCGAGAGTCAGGCTAGGTGGCTGAGGCCGGCCTCCTACCAGAGAGCCTCCTGTCTCTGCCTCCCAAGTACTGGGGTTTCGGAGGTGTGTCATCACACCCGTTCTTATTTGTATTTATTTTATACTGTTTTGTTTTGTTGTGCTGGGGATTGGACCCAGGGGGCATTCTACCTCTGAGCTACAGTCCCAGTCCCCTACTTTATTATTTATTTATTTATTTATTTATTTATTTATTTATTGGTGGTACTGGGGTTCCTGGAAGCCATTCTACCTCTGGGCTACAGTCCCAGTCCTACTTTATTTATTTATTTATTTATTTATTTATTTATTTATTTATTTATTTATTGGTGGTACTGGGGTTCCTGGAAGCCCTTCTACCTCCGGGCTACACTCCCAGACCTATTTTTACATTTTTATTTGGAAACAGGGTCTCCTAAGCCAGTGCCCGCGGCTGGCTTCGAACCTGCGCGACCCTCCTGTCTCCGCCTCCCAAGCGCGGGGATGACAAGCGTGCCCACCGCGCCCAGCTTTTTTTCTTTTTTTAATTTTTAAACAGAGTCTCACTAAGTTGCTGAGTCTGGCCTCGAACCTGCGACCCTCCGGTCTCCACCTCCCAATGAGTCCGGCCTGGGTACCACTCAGGGCAGGGCCTCAGGCGTGGACGGCTGCGTCCCGCGTCCCTCTGCCTGCCTGTCTCTGCCTCCCAGGGATTATAGGATTATATAATTATAATTATAATCCTGTAATTATCCTATATAGTCCTACAGGATTATATAATCCTATAATCCCTGGTCCTGGGATCACAGGCACGCGCCACCAGGCCTGACTCGGGATTTTCTGATTCAGGGCTTCGCTAAGTCGCCAAGGCTGACCCAGAACTTGCGATCCTCCTGGACAGGCGACATTTCAACTCCCAGGGAGAACCCGGTAGGCAAACCCCCACCGTGTGTGTAAGCCCCCGCATTCCTGAGCTCTGAGCCCCCAAGTCATAAACGCTACTACCTCTATTTCATTTTATTTTTAATTTCTTAGATTTTTGGTCTAGAAATTGAACCCGCGGCATTCTACACCTGAGCTGCCTCCCTCCCCCGGCCCTACTTTTTATTCTCTATTTTGAAACGGGGTCTCGCTGAGTTGCCGAGGGCCTCGCTAAGTAGCCGAGGCTGGCCGCGAACCGCGATCCTCCTGTCTCGGCCTCCCGGATGCTCCGCCATCCTCAGCCGGGCTCTGGGTGGGTCGGGGCCGGCGCTCGCTCCACGGCGCCGCAGCGCCCCCTGGCGGCCGGGCGGCGCGGGTGCTCCGAGTGGACCCTGGATGGGAGAGGCCCCGGAGTGGCCCTGCGGCCGCGGCAGGGACTGGCCTCTCCCGGGCCTGGCGCCCCTGCCCGGAGGGGAAGGGGAAGGCCGCACCCAGGCTCGGACCCGGGAGGCCGGGGCAGGGACTGGACACTGCTGCCCCGGGAAATGCCAGCCCGGCCCAGCCCACATCCTGCCCCTGGGCGCCCGGCCGGAGGCAGAGGGCGCTGGCTTCATCCTGGACAAACCATGGCAACCCCAAGGCCAGCGGCGGTGCCACCAAGGCCTGGAATCCCCGTCCTAGGGAGGCTGAGGCAGGGGGATGGCGGGTTCAAGGCCAGCATCTGCAAATTCATGAGGCCCTCAGCAACTTGGCCAGACCGTTTCCTAATAATAATTAATAATAATAATAATAATAATAATAATAATAAATAATAATAATAAACAACTAGGGCTGGGGGTGTGGCTCGGAGGGAGAATGGCCCTGGGCTCCATCCCCAGTACCGCACACACGCGCGCACCCCAGTCCCCGTCTTCTTGGAAAGCAAAGAAGCAGTGAATGTTATAATTTGAATCCTTAATGCTCTTCAGACACACTCGTACACACACACACACACACACACACACACACACACACACACACACACACACGGCTAGGGACATATTGAAGGCCAGAGGACCCCGGCACAGGGCCGCCCCAGGGGTGATCATGTCCCGGCTCCAGGCGCCCTCCCCGCACCCTACCTGGGTGACCCGCCCTTTCCTCCTGCGCCCCCAAAACTGCCAAGTGAGTCTGGGGGAGCTCACCCGGCCCCCCAAGCCCTGGCCACTGACCCTCAGCAGGCACAGACCTCAGGCGGAGACATCTTTTCCCCAAAGCAGGTTGCGGGTGGGGAGACATCTTTTCCCCAAAGCAGGCTCTGCTGGGGCCTGGGGCTGTTTCCATGGCAACCCCTCTTCCAGGACAAGGCCCAGCCGGGCATCACTTAGCATCACTTAGCAGGGAGAGGAGGGACCCGGGCCTTAGGGTGCAGGTGGGAAACAGCCCCGAAGGGGCAGCTACTTCCTGCACCACGTTCCCATCTTAACAGCCAGCACGTCGCGGGGTACGTCCCCCGGGGACCCCGGGGACCCCCGGACAGTGAGCGCACACCAGCAAGTGAGCCAGGCGTCCAAGAGCGCACACCTGTCAGCTGGCTCTTAGGAGGCTGAGACAGGAGGCTGGCAGGTTGCAGGCCAGGCTCAGCAACTTAGCCGAGGCCATGACAACTTAGTGAAGAACTGTTTCAAAATCAGTGAACTAAGCCGGGCGCGGTGGCGCACGCTTGTCATCCCTGCGCTCGGGAGGCGAGACAGGAGGATCGCGCGGGTTCGAAGCCAGCCTCAGCTACTTAGTGAGACCCTGTTTCCAAATAAAATATAAAGTAGGTCTGAGGGTATAGCCCGGAGGTAGAAAACCCCTGGGTACCACCCCCAGTACCACCAATAAATAAATAAATAAATAAATAAATAAATAAATAATAAATAAATAAGGATTGGGGGTGTAGCTGGGTGGTAGAATGCCCCTGGGTTCCATCCTCAGCATAAAAAAAAACATGGCACCGAGTTCCCAGGAGACCACGCGGTGCCCAGAGTCCACAGCCCACGCCCTGGTCCCTTAGGGCTCTGGTCTCCTCTCCCACAAGCCCCTTCTCTCAGCCACGCAGGACCTAAGCCCCTGTCCACGCCAGGCCCACGGTGCAGTGGCGGCGCTCGGCCACCAGGGGGCGGCGTCGCCCGCAGGTGAACCCAGGCCCACGGTGCAGTGGCGGCGCTCGGCCACCAGGGGGAGCAGCAGCCTTGGCCCCTGACTCAGAACCACAGAAGGCAGCCCAGAAGGAATGTCAAGGGCCCCATCCCCTGCTCCCGGCCCAGTGCTCACCACCTCCAGCGGGGCTGCCTGGTAAGAAGTTTGCAATCGCCGGTGGGATGGCGCAGGCTTGTCATCCCAGCATTCGGAGGCGGTTCCGGCCAGCCTCAGCTACTTGGTGAGGTCCTTTGCAACTCAGTGAGCCCTGCTTCAAAATAAAGAATAAAATATAGGGCCGGGAGCATAGCTCGGAGGCCCAGTGCCCCTGGTTTCCATCATCAGTACCCCCCCCCCCAAAAAAAAGAAGTTTGCGATCAATGGAATGACCATTTGTAGGTCATAAGAGGCCCACAGCAGCCAGGGAATCAACATCTTTTAAGAATGGCGGTGCATGCCTGTCATCCTAGGCAATTTAGGAGGCCCTTGGCAACTTTAAAATTTTAAAAAAATTTTTTTAATTTTTAAAATTTTTTTTTAAATTTAAAATTTTTTTAATTTTAAATTTTTTAGGGAGGAGCTCGAGGTCTTCAGGAGCAGTCCAGCTCCTATCCCTGAGAGAATGACCACATTAAAATTCTTTTCGGGAGCCGGGGCCCAGGTCGCAGGACTCTGGGCCCCAGGCTGGACAGCGCGGAGCACGCCAGACCTCTGGAGAAACTGGGGCCTGGGTGTAAGACCCTGGGTCCTGGGCAGGGGTCAGGCAGGGCACGCCGGACCCCAAAAGAGCCGGGGCCCAGGTTGCAGGACTCTGGGCCCCAGGCAGGATCGCACAGAGCACGCCAGACCCCTGGAGAAACCGGGCCCGGTTGCAAGGCCCTGGGCCCCAGGCGGGAGTCAGGCGGGGCACGCTGGACCCCCTGAGAAACCAGGCCCGGTCGCAAGGCCTTGGGCCCCGGGCGGGGGTCAGGCGGGGCACACTGGACCCCTGGAAGACCCGGGGCCCAGACCTGGGCCCCAGGTGGAGTCGTGAGGAGCACACTGGACCCCTGGGGAAACCAGGCCCGGGTCACAGTGCTACTGGGTGCCTGAGCCCACAACCTCCTCAAACCACACATACTGTCTTCTCTTATTTAAAAAAAAAAAAAAAAAAAAAAGGAAAAGAAAAAGAAAAAAGAAAAATATCGGAGAGGAGTTAAGAAAGCCGTTGCAGATGCCAGGACACTGGAGATGCAGACAAAACTTATCTAAATGCACTGGAACTTATGGAAAAATTCCCCATGAAGGAGGACTGCTATCTCTCTATATTGTTAAGAATCTTGGGCATCACCTGTAAGGAGAGAGTTTAGCAGAGACCAAGGAGAAAGGTGGTGCTGAAAGCGGTCTCTGCGATGGCGGTGGAGACTTGTATTCAGGAGAAGCAGCAACCGGATCCTACCAACCTTATTTTTTTTTTGGAGAAATTACACCAAAGGTCGAATGCTACCGTCGCGCATGCTTAGGAACACTGGACAACATGCAGAGTGGAAAAAGAGCTTGGGAAAGATTTGAAATGGTGGAGGCAGTGGCAATGGCAGTGGCCAGTACTCAGGGGAGGCAGAGATCTGATGCATTACACCTGGAACCTTTGAAGTAATGACCCCAGAGGCAGAATGCTACCACCACGCACCCTCGAGAACGTGGGACAACTGGTTGGGCGAAGAGGGTGCTCGGATTGGAGCCTGCCGAGGGGTGAGGCCGGCGACAGACACAGCAAACCTGGGACTGGAGCCTGTCGTGAGGCAAGGCCGGTGCTGGAGCCTCCGAGGCCGGGATCGGAGCCTGCCGAGGGGTTCGGCCGGTGCCGGGGCCAGCGGCCATCATCGGAGCCTTCCGTGAGGCAAGGCCGCTACTGAGGCCTCCGAGGCCGGGATTGGAGCCTGCTGAGGGGTCAGGCCGGTGTCGGGGCCAGCGAGGCCAGAACCGGGGCCTCCCATGAGGCAAGGCCGCTGCTTGAGCCAGCGAGGTCTAGATCAGTCCACCGGGTAGCCAGGCCACAACTGGGGCCGTCAAGAGTGGGATCGGTATTTGCAACGCGGCATGCACAGAGAAATATCGCAGAAAATTAAAACCAGACGCTTCCCCTAATCAGCAATAACTAGGAGGAAAGGGGCAACAGGAAGTGGTCGAGCTATAGAAAGGGCCCTAGAGTGAAGCAATTAAGGTGACCAATCAGAGGGTATGGAATAGGGGAGGATGGAGCCTCTTTAAAAAGCAGGAGGTACATAAACATCTGTATCAAAGTTAATCACCAAACGAGCATGGGATCGAGGGAGGGGGAGGGAATGGGATGGGGGCTGGATGTTTCCAAATAAAGAATAAAAAATAGGGCTGGGAGTGTAGCTCAGAGGTGGAATGCCCCTGAGTTCAACCCTAACCCTCAGGACCACAAGAAAGACAGACAGAAGGAAAAAAAGAAGGAAGGAAGGAAGGAAGGAAGGAGATAACACTAGCTAGAAACAAATAAAAGTAACTGAGGACTTAGTTTGTAACAATGCCTCAACACGGACTTCATATACTTTTCATTGTAACAGATGTGTAAATAACAAACTGTTACCAATACAGGAAGCTGGAACTTTGGTTACTATCTTTGCATTTTTGTTGACATAAAAAGTTATCCTAAAGCCAGCATAGTGTCTGCCATTCCAGTACTTAGGAGGCTGAGACAGGAGGCTCAGAGGTTCGAGGCCAGTCTCGGCAACTTAAGTGAGGCCCTCAGCAACCTACTGAAGCCCTGTTTCAACGTGTTAAAAAAAAATTTTTTTTTAAACCGTTGGGAGTATGGTTTGGAGGTAAAATGTCCCTGAGTTTAATCCCCAGTACAAAAAAAAAAAAAAAAAAAATACACTTTGGCCATGATGGAAACCCTGCGACATTTGGAGACCTTTACCAAACTTTAATGCTTTATGAAAGGGACGAAGCGGGATTTTACTTTTTTTTTTTTTTTTTTTTTTTTTACTTTATGACCCTTTGGCAGTATTTTGAATTTTTTTTTACAATGTATATGTACTACTTTTATAATTAAATGAAAAACACTTTTAAAGATTTTGTTTATGTAAAAAAGTAAAGACTAGTACGCCATGAGATGTGACGGCAGCTTTGGGAACAGGCAGCCATGCCCTGGCGTGACCGCTCGCTGTGTCCTGGGCCGCCTGTTGGTACGGGGCCGCCGGCCGGCACCCGCGGGGCCTCCGGTGATCGTGACCTTTTCTCACGCTAGCAAGCTCCCCCCTGCGAGGGCTCAGGAGGCCCAGGAGCCCAGTTAACAAAATCAAAGTCATTTGTGGGGCGTGGCAGCACACGCCTGTCATCCCAGTACTTGGGAGGCTGAGGCGGGAGGATAGCAGGTTGGAGGCCGGTCTCGGAAACTCACTCAGTGGGACCCCCGTCTCTCAATTTCAACAAATAATAAAATCGTGCTGGGGGCAGAGCTTAGGTAGAATGCCCTTGGGTTGGATTCCCCAGTACAAAAAAAAAAAAAAAAAATTAAGTTAATTTTCAAAAGCAATAAGCGGGATCCGGCCGTGCTGCCAGGGAGGGGAGCCGCCGGGCAGCACCTCAGGGGGCGAAGGCGGTAAAGAAGATGTCCATCTTGGCCAGGAAGGTGGTGACGGAGCCCTGGCGCCAGAGTTTCATCTCCACGTCCAGGGCGAAGTCCCGGGGCTCCAGCACCGGGCGCTGCAGGAACACCACGCCCGTGTAGGCGTTGAGCCGGCGGGTCCCGAAGAAGCCATCCTCGTTGCCCCTGGTGATGGTCAGGGCGATGGTGTCGCCGGCGAAGGCGGGCGCGGGGCCGATGCGGAAGATGTGCGCGGGGACCAGGAGCCCCGTCTGGAAGCTGAGCTGGTAGTGGGTGATGCGCGCCGGCGAGGCCTGGCACTCGGCGAGGTCCAGGCACGTGGTGCGCTCACACTTCCTGCGAGGACGAGGGACCACGGCCTGAGCCGGCGGGAGAGGGGACGGGGCGCCCGGACCCCCGCCAGCTCCGTGGGGACAGCCCCCAGGGTTCCTGGAAGCCCTTCTCCCTCCGGGCTACACTCCCAGACCCATTTTATTTTTTTTTTTATTTTTCTATTTATTATTATTATTTTATTTATTTATTTATTTATTTATTTATTTATTTATTTATTTATTTGGTGGTACTGGGGTTCCTGGAAGCCCTTCTACCTCCGGGCTACACTCCCAGACCTATTTTATATTTTTATTTGGAAACAGGGTCTCTTAAGCCGGCGAGGCTGGCTTCGAACCTGCGCCATCCTCCTGTCTCCGCCTCCCAAGAGCGGGGATGACAAGCGTGCCCACCACGCCCGGCTCCTCCTTCTCCTTCTTGGTGCCAGGGATTGAACTTGGGGCATTTGACTTCTGAGCTACACTCCCTGCCTTATTTATTTATTTATTTATTTATTTATTTATTTATTTATTATTTGTGATACTGGGGTTCCTGGAAGCCCTTCTACCTCCGGGCTACACTCCCAGACCTATATTTTATATTTTTATTTGGAAACAGGGTCTCCTAAGCCAGCGCGGCTGGCTGGCTTCAAACCCGCGCCATCCTCCTGTCTCCGCCTCCCAAGCGCAGGGATGACGAGCGTGCCCCGCAGCGCCCGGCTAGGATAGCTTTTGATGTCAAGAGAAAATGCAAAGATAGTAACCAAAGTTCTAGCTTCCTGTATTAGTAACAGTTTGTTATTCTACACATCTGTTACAATGAAAACTATATGAAGTAGGTGTCTAAGCATTGTTACAAACTAAGTCCTTGGTTTAGTTATCTTACACTGGTGTGCCACCACCGGGCTGGATTTTTATCTATCCATCCATCCATCCATCCATCCATCCATCCATCCATCATCTACCATGAATCTCTCTATTTATTTGGTACTGGGGACTGAACCCAGGGCTACCTAACACCAAGCTACACTCCCAGACTTTTTTTTTCTTTCTTTCTTTTTTTCTTTTTTTGCGGGTCTGGGGATGGAACCCAGGGGCATTCCACCTCCGAGCTATACCCCCTGCTATATTTTTTATTCTTTATTTTGAAACAGGGTCCCACTGAGTTGCCGAGGGCCTCACTAAGTAGCCGAGGCTGCCCGCGAACCGCCATCCTCCGGTCTCAGCCTCCCGAACGCTGGGATGACAAGCATGCGCCTCCGCGCCCAGCTCCCCCCAGACTGTTTTTTAAACTATCCTTTTTTTGCCGGGCGTGGTGGGCACGCTTGTCATCCCCGCGCTTGGGAGGCGGAGACAGGAGGATGGCGCAGGTTCGAAGCCAGCCGCGGGCGCTGGCTTAGGAGACCCTGTTTCCAAATAAAAATGTAAAACTAGGTCTGGGAATGTAGCCCGGAGGTAGAAGGGCTGCCAGGAACCCCAGTACCACCAAAAAAAAAAAAAAATTTATCCTTTTTTCCTTGGTTTTTTGCTTGTTTGTTTCTGTGAGGAATGAGCCTAGGGCTGTTCTACCATCAAGCTACATCCCCAGCCTAATTGTTTTTTATTTTAATTTGGAAACAGGTTCCAAATTGCTGAGGCTGGCCTCAAACCTGCCATCTTTCTGTCTCAGGTGTGTGCCACCAGGCCTGGCTTATTTTATTAATTTGTTATTTTTAAAGCCGGGGGTGCTGGTGCACCCTTGTAATCCCAGCATTTGGGAGGCTGAGACCAGAGGACTGAGGTTTGTGGACAGCCTTAGGTACTTAGTGAGGCCCTCTGCGACTTAGTGAAACCTCACTTCAAAATAAAGAATAAAAAATCGGCCGGGCGTAGTGGCGCACGCTTATAATCCCAGCACTCGGGACGCTGGGTCAGGAGGATCGCGGTTCGCGGACAGACTCAGCTACTTAGCGAGGCCCTCCGCAACTCAGTGAGACCCGGTTTCAAAATAAAGAATAAACGACAGGGCTGGGGGGTGCAGCTTGGAGGAAGAACGCTCCTGGGCTCCATCCCCAGTACCACAAAAATTAAAAAAATAAAAATATTTCTCCAAAGAGTGCTTAACGTTGGGGGAATTTTATACTCAGCGAAACTAACACGTCGTCTGTGCCTGTGTGGGAGGCTGGCCAGGCGCACCGGGTCGGGGCAGGGTCCCCGGGTCCCAGGCCGGGCGGGGGCACTCACGTTTCGGAGACCTGGACGTAGTTCGGAGGACACTCAAAGCGCAGGCAGCGGAAGCTGCCCTGGATGTTGTAGCAGGTCTCAGCCTCGGAGCAGTTGTGGGTGCCCAGCGCACACTCGTCCAGGTCTAGGGGAGGAGAGGAGGCGGTGGAGGCAGTTGGAGGCCGGCCCAACCCCCGGGCACCAAGCACATGCTGAGGGCCGGCCAGGGGCCTGGCCTTGGCCGGAAGGCCACACGCTAGGGACGTCCAGGGAGGGGGCAGCTCCGAGGGTCTGGAGGGGGCCGGCTCTCCTGGGGAGGGGGCAGGTGCCGTCAGCGTTTGGCAACCAGTGGGGCTGAACTCAAGTAGTGTGTGTGTGTGTGTGTGTGTGTGTGTGTGTGTGTGTGTCGCTGGGGGTGGACTCGAGTCCAAGCCTGGCAAGTCTCAGGTAACAGAGCGATAAGAGGCCCTTCTCCTCCCGGGCACAGACCTCAGCTAACGTGACCACTGGCGGCGGCGGCGGCGGCGGCTATCCCGTCACTTACCCTTGCAGGACCTCCCGTTGGCCATCATGGTGTAGCCCCGCTCCGGGCACGCACACTGGTAGCTCCCTGGCACGTTGAGGCAGCGGAAGGTGCAGAGGATGCCCGCGCCCTGGGCACACTCGTCAATGTCTGCCAGAGAGAGGACCGGCCCCAGTGAGCATCATCTACCCGGGGTGGTGACCCCGCCGCACAGCGGAGGAGCCTGAGGCCAGGGACAGCGGCCGCTTGCCCAGGGAAATTGCCGGGCTGGGGTTTGAACTGGGACCCGATGCCCGAGCCCGTGTGTCCCCAGCTCCGGAAGGGGTCTCCGGGATCCTGGCACATGGGCGAGGATAGCGCTGGAAAAGACAGGCCCCGGGCAGGGGAAGGAGCCGACCTGTGCAGGTGTGCCCGTCCTCCGCCAGCTGGTAACCTTGGCGACAGTAACACTGGTAGGAGCCGTAGATGTTGGCACACTCCTGACTGCAGCGCTGAGTTTCACACTCGTTGATATCTGTGGAGATAGATGGCGGCAGGTGGTCACGGCTGGGTCCTTCTCTCCCGGGTGACCTGGAGCCGTGTGTGTGTGTGTGTGTGTGTGTGTGTGTGTGTGTGTGTGTGTGGTGAGGGTGTCACTGGAGGTTAAACCTCCGAGCTATGCCCCCAGCCCTATTTCTTATTCTTTCTTTTGAAACAGGGTCTCCCTGAGTTGCAGAGGGCCTCGCTAAGTAGCTGAGGCTGGCCCTGAACCACGATCCTACGGTCTCAGCCTCCCGAATGCCGGGATGACAAGCGCGCGCCACCACGCCCGGTTACCTCTTTTTTTTTTTTTTTTTTTTTTTTTGGTACTGGGGAATGAACCCCAGGGACATCCTATCTCTGAGATACTGAGCTACACTGCCAGCCCTTTTTAGTTTTTATTTTGAAATGGGATCTCACTAGGTTGGCAAGTCTCACTAAATCTCTTTTTTTTTTTTTTGCCGTTTTGGAGATGGAATCCAGGGGCATTCTACCTCCAAGCTACGCCCCGATTCTATTTCTTATTCTTTATTTTGAAGCAGGGCCCTCACTAAGTAGCTGAGGCTGGCCGCAAACCACGATTCTCTGATCTCAGCCTCCTGAATGCTGGGATTACAAGTGTGCGCTCCCACGGCCGGCTTTTTTTTTTTTTTTTTTTGGTGGTACTGGGGGTGGAACCCTGAGGCTTTCTACCTCTGGGCTACACTCCCAGACCTATTTTATATTTTTTATTTGGAAAAAGGGTCTCACTAAGTTGCCGAGAGCCTCACTCACTAAGTAGCCGAGGCTGGCTTCGAACCTGCGCGATCCTCCTGTCTCGGCCTCCCGAGCGCGGGGATGACAAGCGTGCGCCCCCATGGCCGGCTCTGGATTTGCAATTCTGAGTCCAGGTGGCAACTGGACGCAGATGTGGCGAGTGTGGAGGAGGTGGGTCCCTAACGGTGCGGCCTTGGGGAGGGACTCTAACCGTACGCCCGGCCCCGCCATGCTTCTGCCTTGGAGCCAGACCGCTCTGGACCGACCTCTGAAACCCTGAGTCAAATGAACCTAAGTCCAGCTAAGTAATTACTCGGTGTTAGCTGCCTAACACCACCGCCCAAGGAGTGACGGCCCCCTCCATGGGTACCGCACAGCCGTGCCCCCTCTTGCGCCCCTGGGGCCAGGGGTCGGGGTCATAGGTCAGGGGTCAGGTCAGCGGTACCTTCGCAGTGCTTTCCGTCCGCGGCCAGCAGGAAGCCGGAGGCGCAGGAGCAGCGGTAGGAGCCCAGCGTGTTCTCGCAGGTGTGCTGGCACAGGCGGCCCGGCGAGGCCCAGCACTCGTTCACGTCTGCAAGGGGCGGAGGCCGGGGTGGGTGGCCCACCCAGAGGGCGGCCAGAGCCAGCTCCCTCTGTGGCCACCCGGTGCCGCCCAGGGCCAGGGCCGGGGCTGGGGCAGCGAAGGGGCAGCCTGGAGCCCGCGGCCAGCACCCCCGGCCTACCGATGCAGGTCCGGCCGAAGGCATCACGCTGGAAGCCGGGTTTGCAGTCGCAGCGGTAGGAGCCGGGGAGGTTATGGCACACCTGGCCCTCGCCACAGCGGTGCACGCCTGTCTCACACTCGTTCACATCTGGGGAGTGGGCAGGGGGGGCCGGTAAGACACGCCGGGCCCGGCTGCACCCCCGAACGCCTCCCACCGGCAGGGGAGCCAGGCCGGCCTTACCCACGCAGGCGGACCCGTCCTCATTGGCGTGGTAGCCGCGCCTGCAGGCCAGCGGGTTCCGCTGGCAAGTGTAGGAACCCACCGTGTTGACGCAGCCGAAGCCGGGGCGGCAGGGCTCCGGCAGGGACGTGCATTCATTGATGTCTGCAGAGACAGGGGCGGCTGACCAGCAGGCATGCGGAGCCCGGCCGTCCCGACCCGGGCCCACGACCCCAGCCGTCCACCTGTTCCTGCGAGAGCTGTCCATCCCGCGTGATACGCAGGCACCGACTGGCCGGACTGCGCACCCCGCCTCTCCCTTGCACACGCCCGGCCCGAATGGCTTTTTTCTTGGCAGTATAGCGTCTGCAGGCACAGCCCACCACTGGGCCTTTGCACAAGCCACTCTGCCTCCCTGGAACGCACCAATCTCTGTGTGTGTGTGTGTGTGTGTGTGTGTGTGTGTGTGTGTGTGTGTGTAACTTGGGATTGAACCCAGGGGCAATCTACCTGAGCTACGCCTCCCCAACTCTATTTTATTTCTTATTTTAAAACACAGTCTCGATAAATTTTTTGTTTTTTTGCCGTACTGGGGATGGAACCCAGGGGCATTCTACCTCCGAGCTCCACCCCCAGCCCTAGTTTTTATTCTTTATTCGGAAGCAAGGTCTCACTGAGTTGCAGAGGGCCTCACTAAGTAGCTGAGGCTGTCCGCGAACTCGGATCCTCCTGTCTCAGCCTCCCGAATGCTGGGGTCACAAGCACGTGCCACCATGCCTGGCTGTCTCGATACATTTTTAAGGGTCTTGCTAAATTGCTGAGGCTGTCCTCAAACCTAAGATCCTCCTGGCTCAGCCTCCCAAGTACTGCGATTCCAGGCATGTGCCAGCACGCCCGCCTACCCTCTGCCTTCTGATGTTTTGGGGGCTGGCTGATGGTGCCCGGCCACTGGGGGGACTGGCCCACATCCTCTGGGAAGTTGGGGCCTCTGGCTCTTTGGCTGGGCAAGTGGCTTTTGGGGAAGGGGTTGCGGACAGACAAGGAGAGTGTAGCATCTCCGATCCGCCCGAGGACAGCTAGGTCTCAGCCTATCAAACCGCGGGTCTCAAGCCAGGAACATGGTATGGATCATTCTAGAAGGACCCCCCAGGATCCTGTGAAAAGGAAAATCTGACTTTTGCTGTGGTTGAGTATTGCTTGTGAAACTTGGGTTCCGGTTGTCTCTGGATATGTGTATGAGCACCGACCGGGTCCTAATGTCACCTACTGGTCTTCCTGTCATCTGCTGGGGTAAGAAAAATATCTGACCTGCCAGGTGTGGCGGCACACATTTGCAATCCCAGTACTTGGGAGGCTGAGGCAGGAGGATCGTGTTGGAGGCCAGCCTCAGCAACCTAGCAAGACTGTTTCAAAACAAAAAAATAAATAAATAAAATAGGGCTGGGGATGTAGCTCGGAGGCAGAATGTCCCTGAGTTCAGTCCCCAGGCCTGCACACAAAATACACTCGATAGGTATTCTTCTAGTCCGATCCCACAGATGGGTAAACTGAGGCCATGGGCAAAATACCTAACCCAAGGACAGACAGACAGCTCGGGGACATGCTGAGGCTCCCAGAAGAGCGAGCAGATGAGCCGGGTCTCCAAAGCCCCCCAGTTCCCCCGCGCCCCGCAGCCCCACTCACCCACGCAGTTGCCCTCCGGGTCCTGCAGGAAGCCCTTCATGCAGCGCTGGCGCGCCTGGCAGTAGAAGGCACCCTGGGTGTTCTGGCATGAGAAGCCCGCCTGGCAGCTGTGGGTGCCCGTCGCACACTCGTCCACATCTGCCACACAGAGGCGGGCGTGGAGGGCGCTGGACAGGTGGCTGTCGCCCTCCGCCCAGCGGCCCTGCCCTCGGGACACCGGGACCTGGGCGGGCACCAAGGTGTCCAGAGAGGCTGGCCCAGCAGGTCCCAGCGGCCAGGACCACACGGCCACGCTGCTTTCTCGTTAGGAGGCATGCACATTACGAGCACCCAGGATGCCCTGGTCTAATTCATCCCCACACCTGGGAAGCGGACACCGTGACCAGCTCCGTCCTTGGGTTCCCCCTTTATAGGACGGGGCTGGGGATACGTGCGTGTGTGCATGTGTGTGCTACTGGGGACTGAACCCAGGGCATTCTACCTCCTAACTACATACATCCCCTGCCCTATTTTTTTATTATTTTTTTAATTTTTTTGGTGGTACTGGGGGTGGAACCCAGGGGCCTTCTACCTCCAGGCTACGCTCCCAGACCTTTTTTATATTTTATTTGGAAACAGGTTCTCACTAAGTTGCTGAGAGCCTCACTAAGTAGCTGAGGCTGGCTTCGAACCTGTGCAATCTTCCTGTCTTGGCCTCGCAAGCGCTGGGATAAAAAGTGTGTGCCACCACACCTGGTTTACTCTTTATTTTGAAACAGGGTCTCACTAAGTTGCAGAGGGCCTCACTAAGTAGCTGAGGCTGGCCTCAAACCACAATCTTCCTGTCTCGGCCTCTCAAATGCAGGGATTACAAGTGTGCGCCACCACGCCCGGCTCGATTTTAGTTTTTATATTTGAAACAAGGTCTCACTAAATTGATGAGAACCTCACTAAATTACTGAGGCTGTCTTTGAACCTGAGATCCTCCTTTTTCAGCCTCCCAAGTACTGGGATTACAAGCATGCACCACCAGGCCCGGTTTATATTTTATTTTGAAACAAAAGTCTCTGCTGGGTTGTGGTGACAGTTCTTGGCACTTTGGTGAGACCCTGTTCTCTAAATAGTAACTAAAGTAAGACTTAGGGGTGTAGCTCAGGAGTAGAACACTCCTGGATTGAATCTAAAGAAGGAAACAGGAAGGAAAGGAGGGAAAGAGGAGGAAAAGCAGGCAAGAAGGATGTGGTAGGATAGAGGCAGACATGGTCGGATGGGGAGGAGCTGACCAGGAGTGGGCGTGGCCGGCGCGAATGGGCGTGGCCAGGAACGGGAGGGCGCGGCCAGGAGTGGGAGGGGCTGGCTGGGATTGGGTGGCGCTGACCAGGGGTAGGCAGCCTTGCACAGGGGCCGGCAGGGAGCTGGGAAGGGTATGGTCAGCTGTAGGAGGGGCTAGCCAGGCATGAGGTGGGCTGGGCAGGGGCGGAGCCTAGAAATAGGGGGTTGGGCCGAGCCCTGGGAAGCCCCCGGTTGGCTACAGGAAGGGACTGATCAGGGTGGGGCCTGGCACGGGATGGGGCGTGGCTAGCTACAGGGATGGGCGGGGCCAGGGGCAGAGGGGCTACAGGGAGAGGGTGCAGAGGGGGCGTGGCCATCCGCTGGGTGGGGCTGACCTGGATGGGACCAGTGCAAGGAGGGGCTGGCCAGAGCTTGATTGGAGCTGAGGGGCAGTGGCCAGCTGCTGGGAGGTGTTGCCCAGGGGCAGGGCCAGAGCAGGGAGGAGTTGGGCAGGGGTGTGATCAGAGCCGAGGGGGCGTGGCCAGCAGCTGGGAGGGTTGCCCCGGAGGCGTGGCAAGTTGGTAGGAGGTGTTGCCTGGGGCGGGGCCACTGCAGGGAGGAGCCGGTCAGGGAGCAGGGGGTGTGACCAATTGTTGGGAAGGGTTGCCCGGGGGCGGGGCCAGTACAGGGGTTGGTCAGGGAGGCCAGCATCTGGGAGGTATTGCCGGGGGGCGGGGCCAGTGCAGGGGTGTGGTCAGAGGAGAGGGGACATGGCCAGCGTCTGGGAGGTATTGCCGGGGGGCGGGGCCAGTGCCGGGGTGTGGTCAGAGGAGAGGCATGGCCAGCACCTGGGAGGTGTTCCCCGGGGGCGTGGCCAGTGCAGGGGTGTGGTCAGAGCAGAGAGGCATGGCCAGCACCTGGGAGGTGTTTCCCCAGGGGCGGGGCCAGTGCATGGGGTGTGGTCAGAGCAGAGAGGCGTGGCCAGCATCTGGGAGGTGTTCCCGGGGGGCGGGGCCAGTGCATGGGTGTGGTCAGAGCAGGGGGCGTGGCCAGCACCTGGGAGGTGTTTCCCCAGGGGCGGGGCCAGTGCATGGGGTGTGGTCAGAGCAGAGAGGCGTGGCCAGCACCTGGGAGGTGTTTCCCCAGGGGCGGGGCCAGTGCATGGGGTGTGGTCAGAGCAGAGAGGCGTGGCCAGCATCTGGGAGGTGTTCCCGGGGGGCGGGGCCAGTGCATGGGTGTGGTCAGAGCAGGGGGCGTGGCCAGCACCTGGGAGGTGTTTCCCCAGGGGCGGGGCCAGTGCATGGGGTGTGGTCAGAGCAGAGAGGCGTGGCCAGCACCTGGGAGGTGTTTCCCCAGGGGCGGGGCCAGTGCATGGGGTGTGGTCAGAGCAGAGAGGCGTGGCCAGCATCTGGGAGGTGTTCCCGGGGGCGGGGCCAGTGCATGGGTGTGGTCAGAGCAGGGGGCGTGGCCAGCATCTGGGAGGGGTCGCCCTGAGGCGGCGCTCCCAGGGCTGGGCATTTTGGCCAAGGGGCGGATCAGGCAGGGCAGGCCGCCTCCTCACCTGTGCACTCCCCATCCTTGAGCGCGAAGCCCGGCTCGCAGGTGAGCGCCTTGTAGCAGTGGAAGGAGCCCAGGGTGTTGACGCAGTGCTCCCCCCGGCTGCACGTATGCAGATCCGTCACACACTCGTTGATGTCTGCGGGGAGAGCCAGGCCGGCCTCAGAGCCCTCCAGGAGGCTCCAGGCACAGAGCCCAAGGTCCTGAGGCCGCCGAGGCAGGAGCTCCAGGCCCCGCCCCCGGGGAACTCACCACCTGTGCCCCGGATGGCGCCCCGTGCCCATGCACCCCTTCATTCAACAAGGATTTATTAAGCACCAGCTACGGGCCGACTGGACGAGACAAACGGAAGCGCCTGCCCGGGGGGAGCCGACGCCCCAACACGCACAGGCACAACAGGGGGACCAGGAGGCCCGAGGAGACCGCAGGGTGCGGGGCAGGAGGGTGCTGTGCCTGGTTAGCAGGGGGAGGGCCCCCCAGAGGCGTCTGAAGGATTGGAGAGGCGACAGAAGGAGCCACGCTGACGGTCCAGCAGACAGGACAGCTATGTGAGGACGGACAGGTTCAGGGGCAGCCGGGAGGCAGGACGGGCTGCGGCCACGAGAGACCAGGGATGAGAGGAGGCCGGGAGGGAGGGTGGGCGCCGGGGCTCCCGCAGAGGAGAGGGCATGGGGTACTTCTAGCAGGCGCCCTGGCTGGCACAGAGATGGACCCAGGCAGGAGATGGTGGTGGCTGGGCCACCGTATCAAGGAGGCTTGGGGCTCTAGGGATGGACGCCTGGGGAAGGGAGAAGCCGGCAAAGGAAGGGGGAGAGGAGAGAAAGATGTCACCCGCCAAAGGTCACCAGGGCCACCGCGCCGGGCCAGAGGCTCGCCGCCCATTAGATTATCTTCCTGCCTGACACGCCGCTGGCACCGGGTCTGTGCTGGGCTCTGGCGGCCACACGGGTGGACCACACAGCGTGGCCAGTCCAGCAGCAGAGACAGGAAGGTGGGTGCTGGGGAGAGACCCTGGGTGATCCCATGGGTCTCTGGGGCCACAGGGGAGTCCGCTGGCCCTGGAATGCTTCCCCAGGGTGCAGATATCGGGGCTGCAGCTAGCTACGACTATGGCGCCAGGTGGGGGGTGGGAAAGACAGGGAGAACCTCTTCCTCTTATGAGGGGAGCGTAATGGTTACAGGCCAGGCAGACCCAGGTTTGGACGGGGCTCGGGATTAGGGAGAGTTTGGGGGCCCAGGTGTGTGTGTCCCTGAGACAGGTGTGCTGTCCCGGGATGGCCAGCCCCATTCCAGACTAGTGTCCCAGAAGGGGTGTGGCAAAAGGCACGCACCAGTCACGCTGACCCTGCGCAGGATGGCCCGTCCCTCCTCCACCGTCTCCCAGCCTGGCACACCTGGAGCACTTTCCCCAGGGACCGAGACAGGCCTCCAAGAGCCGGGCACGAAAAAGCACAGAGCTAAAACGCGGGGGAGCCCCTGGCAGAGTTCCTCTTCGGCTTACACACCTCCCGTGCTGGGGCGCTCACCCCCTCTGCGGGCTGCCCCAGTGTACAACTGTAATAATGACTTAAAATTTCTAGCAAAGTTCTTTTTTTTAATTTTTTTTTTTTTTTTTTTTTTTTTTTTGGTACTGGGGATGGAACCCAGAGGCCAGAGGCCTTCTACCTCCGGGCTACACTCCCAGACCTATTTTATATTTTATTTGGAAACAGGGTCTCTTAAGCCAGCTGAGGCTGGCCTTGAACCTGTGATCCTCCTGTCTCAGCCTCCCAAGTACTGGGATTACAGGCACATGCCCTTGCGCCTAGCCACAATCATCATTTTGGGGGTTTTTGTTTTTGTTTGTTTATTGGTGCTAGAAATTGAACCCAGGGGAATTCTACCTCCAAGCTACATTCCCCAAACCCGTTTTATTTTGGAACTGGGGACTGAACCCAGAGGCATTCTACCTTCAAGCCACACCCTCCAGCCTGATTTTATTTCTTATTTGGAAGCAAGGTCTCGCTAGGTTAATGAGCGACTCGGGACTTGTTGAGGCTTCCTCAAACCTGCGATCCTCCTGTCTCCGCCTCCCAAGTACTAGGATTGCAGGCATGCTCCTGTCTCGAGCACGTTTTACTTTTTATTTTGCCACAGGGTTTCAATGGGTGGCCAAGGATCTCCTTAAATTGTGGAGGCTGCCTGTGAACCCTCAATCCTCCTGTCTCAGCCTCCCAAGTACTGAGATTACATGTGGGCGCCACTGCACCAGGCCACAATGATTTCTTTTCTTTCTTTTTTATTATTATTATTTTTTTTTTTTGGTGGTACTGGGGTGCCTGGAAACCCTTCAACCTTTGAACTACACTCCCAGACCTATTTTATATTTTTTATTTGGAAACAGGGTCTCTTAAGCCAGCGAGGCTGGCTTCGAACCTGCACGATCCTCCTGTCTCCACCTCCCAAGCGCGGGGATGACAAGCGTGCGCCACCGCGCCCGGCTCACAGTGATTTCTTGAGGTCAGTGCTAAAGAGGAGGTGAAGTGCTTAGTCTAGAGTGTCAGGGAGTAAATCCAGTCGGGACCAGGGCTTGAACCCAGGGCGTTTGGCTGCAGAGGCCATGCACCCCCTGGCCCTCAGCCTCCCTTTCCACCCGCCTGGGTTGGTCAACACAGGAGGCGCTCAGAGACGCGGGCAGATGTCCAGAGGAGGGGGGAGACGATGAGACAGCACCTAAGGGTGACGACATGGACGAGTGCGGGAAACGGAGAGGACAGAGTGTGCAGGGCAAAGAAAGGGGCCGAGAAACCGTGCGCTCATAAACTTTGCTGAATGGCTCTTCTTCCCAGCCGCCCGGGGACCCTGCTTAGCAAGCCAGGCCGCGGCTCCAGACCCCGGCTGGATGGCGCAGGGCCGCGGGGCCAGGGGAGGGCGGACCGCAGGCCCCGGAGCCACCTCCCCAGACACACACACCGGCCGCCGCGGAGAGCTGCCCGGCGCTGCAAGCAGGTTCGAGAGCTGCGCTCTGGGCCCTGGCGGGGCCTGGCACAGACTGTGGGTGGCGGCCGCCCAGCCAGCGCCGTCCAGGCTGGACATGGCCCCAAGCACAGAGAAGAAGGCAGGGTCTGGCCCAGTGCCCTGAACGCACACACTACCTATCCTTTTTCATTCCATTTTATTTTGTCAATGATAACCAGAGATTGAACTCTGGGGCTTTCTATCTCCGAGCTACACCCCCAGCCTTATTTTATTTTTTAAATATTTATTTATTTATTGCAGTGCTGGGGATTAAACCTAGGAACATTCTACCTCCGAGCTACACCCCCAGCCCTATTTTATTTATTTATTTATTTATTTATTTATTTATTTATTTATTTATTTATTTTTGCAATACTGGGGATTGAACCCAGGGACATTCTACCTCCCAGTTACACCTCCAGCCCTATTTTAGTTTATTCATTGATTGAGTGATTGATTACTTTTTGCAATGCTGGGGATTGAACCCAGGAGCATTCTACCTCTGCTCTACATCCCCAGCCCTATTTTATTTTCTAATTAATTTATTAATTTGTAGTGCTGGGGATTAAACCCAGGGGCATTCTACTTCCAAGCTACACCCCCAGCCCTATTTTATTTTTCTTATTTATTTATTTTTGTAGTGCTGGGGATTGAACCCAGGGACATTCTATCTCCAAGCTACACCCCAGCCCAATTATTTTTATTCTTTATTTTGAAACAGGGTCTCACTAAGTTGCAGAGGACCCCTCTAAGTAGCTGAGGCTGGCCTTGAATCTGCGGTACTCCAGGTCTCGGCCTCCCAAGGGCTGGGATGGTAAGCGTGCGCCACCGCGCTGGCTTAGGATTCTGTTTCCTCACTCATGCCCAGGCTCTTCCTTCTCCTGCTCTGGCGGCTCTTTCCAGATTTCCATCTAGCCGTCCTTGGAGGCAGGCGTGAGCTCGGCCTTTCCCAGAAGGTGCAGCAAGATGCTGCTGGCGAGAATAACATGCCCGCTCCCTGTGTCTCTGTGCAATCTTTCCTACGACGTGCCTAAGTCCCTGCTGCGCTATCTGGGACCACCCACCCTTTGGAAGGGGCTCCCCTGGCTCTGTGGAGGCTCGGGGCAGCATCAGGCCCTCTCCTCCCCCCACAGCGCAGCCGGAGCCCAGCCCGCCACACCGGCACAGCAAAGACAGGGAGGCGCTGCCAGCTGGGGCTGCCGCAGGCTGGCACGGGTCGTCCTCCCGCTGTGCTCCTCTGCTCAGCCCACACAGCGAGCGGGTGGCACGGCGGGGCCGAGCATCCGTCCTTCACCTGCAGATCAGTGCGTGTCTCTGTCTGTCTGACTTTCTCTCTCTCCCCTCCTCTCTCCCTGCTCCCTCTCCCTCCTCCCTCCTCCTCTCTCCTCCCTCCTTCTCTCGCCTCCCTCCTCCCTCCTCTCTCCTCCCTCCTCTCGCCTCCCTCCTCCTCTCTCCCTCCTCCCCTCTCCTCCCTCCTCCTCTTTCCCTCCTCCCTCCTTCTCTCTCCTCCCTCCTCCTCTCTCCTCCCTCCTTCTCTCGCCTCCCTCCTCCCTCCTCCCTCCTCCCTCCTTCTCTCGCCTCCCTCCTTCTCTCTCCCTCCTCCCTCCTCCTCTCCCTCCTCCCTCCTTCTCTCCCTCCTCCCTCCTGCTCTCTCCTCCCTCCTGCTCTCTACCTCCTTCCTCCTCCCTCCTTCTCTCCCTTCTCTCTCTCTCTCTCTCTCTCTCTCTCGTACTAGGGATTAAAAACCAGGGGAATTCTCCTTCCCAGCTACTCCCCCCAGCCCTGTTTTTTTCTTTATTTGGAAACAGGGTTTCATTTGGGTGGTGAGAATCTTGCTAACCAACCTGCAATCTTCCCAAGTGCGAGGACCACAGGCACGCGCCACCACGCTCAGCCGGATGGGATTCTGAATGTGGCTAAGGGCAGCGCAAGCCGTTGGGGCACCACGTTCACGATGCCCCGGACGCAGTATCAATGGGGGATCGATAGCCTTTTTTTTAGGGGGATGGAGTGGTACTGGGGATTAAACCCTAAGCAATTCTACCTCCAAGATACACCCCAAGCATGCATTTATTTATTTATTTATTTGTTTGTTTGTTTGTTTATTTATTTTTGCAGTACTGGGGATGGAACCTAGGGGCATTCTACCTCTGAGCTACACTCACGGCCCTATTTTTTATTCTTTATTTTGAAACAGGCTTTCATTGAGTTGCAAAGGGCCTCGCTAAGTAGCTGAGGCTGCGCACGAACCTCCTGTCTCCGCCTCCCAAACGCTGGGATGACAAGCGCGCGCCACTGCGCCCGGCTTTTATTAATATTTTAAAACAGAACCTTGCTGGGTTGCTGCGTATCTCAGTAAGATGCCGAAGCTGGCCTCAGACCTGTGATCCTCCCATGTCTGCCTCCCAAACACTGGGATCACAGGTCTGCGCCACCGCGCCCGGCTTGGAGCGTCTTCCTCCAGGGGGGAGAAAAGACGGGTCATTTGACCAGGGTCACAGAGCTATGAGCGGGTTCCTGCTCCCCCCAGGCCTCCCTCCTGCAGAGCCCCCGGCGCTGTCCTGTTGCCCACAATCTGACCCCTCGTTAGCGACCGGAGGACAAGCAGGAAGAGACACCAGGACACTGCGTGACGCGGAGCACGGGGCGCGGTGTGGGGCTCAGATGCAAAGGGCGGGCCCTTTAGCATGTGGCCGCGACGCGGGCTGGCGTGGAGCAGCGCGGGCGGGGCTCTGGCTTACCCACGCACTTCCTGTGCGCGTTGAGGATATAGCCCTCGGCACACAGCAGTGTGTGGTTGACACAGTGGAAGGATCCCAGGGTGTTCACACAGAACTGTCGCCGGCTACAATCGTGAGTGCCCATCAAGCACTCGTCTCGGTCTAGCGGCAGCCACGGGAGGAAAAAGAGCAGCATCAACGTCACGGGGTCCTCGGCAGGAATACCTGCTGTCGGGGTCTCTGGGCCCTCGACGAAAGTCTTGGAAATCTCAGAGGGTTTTTTGTTTGTTTGCTTTTGGGGGTTTGGCACTGAGGATTGAACTCGGGGCCGTTCTACTTGTGAGCTACACCCCCGTGTTTATTTTCTTTGTTTTGAAACAGGGTCTCACTAGGTTGCTGAGGGCCTCGCTAAGTTGCTGAGGCCGGTCTCGAACCTGCGGTCCTCCTGTCACAACAACCTCCGGAGTACTGGGATTGCAAGTATGCACCACCACCTCTGGCTGGAATCTCTGTTTTGAACAGGTCTCCAGTTGACAAGGGGCGGGGATAACGTGTTCACGTTTGAGAAGCCCTGTTCCAGGAAACAGAAGAGCAACAAGAGGGAAAGAGTCCGGGCCACCTCTGAAGCAGCACTGGGGACCCACCCTGGGGGGCACGTGCACACAGCTTGGCTCAGTGACACCAAAGGGAACTGCTTAAGTTGCTTCAGTGGGGGCTCTTTGTTACAGCAGCCAAACATCACACATACAGCAAGTTTAAAGTCCTGGCCACCCCACCACAGGCCGGCCAGGTTTACAGAGGTGGGAAGGAGGTCTCGAGACGCTCACCTTCACAGGAGACGCCGTCTGCCATGATGGCGTAGCCGGGAAAGCAGGAGCACATGGCCGAGCCCCCGATGACACTACACACCTGCTGGCAGGGCCCGTTGTCTGGAAGGAAACACAGAAATCAGACAGCAGCGGGCTACAGCCTTAGCTGCACAGAGTCACCCCCAACCCAAATTCTGACTGAGGATTCAGAGGCAGAAACAGAGGCTCAGAGAAGCAGAGAGCCGAGAGACAAGAAACCCCACTCCTGGTGGTTTTTGCAGGCTCACCTGTCAGGGTAGCTACTATACCAGCGAGCGTCGAGAAGGGCGTTCTGGGTCTCCGCCCCGACCGCTTACGTGCCAACCCATCCCTCTAGTGACCGGGATGGCCGCAGGAGGCAAGGAGAGGAAGAGCCAGGAAGCAGACAAGGCAGAAGTGAAAGAGGGAAGACAAGAGAGCTCTCTAGGCATGACTGAACGAAGCCTCCATGACAGTCTGCAAGCAAGAATTTGTATGGTGTTGGGAACTAAAACCGGGGTGTTCAACTCCGAGCTATATCCCCAACCCTTTTTACTTTATTTATTTATTTATTTATTTATTTATTTATTTATTTATTTATTTATTTTCGGGTCTGGGGATGGAACCCAGGGGCATTTGACCTCCGAGCTATACCCCCTGCCCTATTTTTTTATTCTTTTTTTTTTTTTTTTGGCGGTACTGGGGTTCCTGGAAGCCCTTCTACCTCCGGGCTACACTCCCAGACCTATTTTTATATTTTTATTTGGAAACAGGGTCTCCTAAGCCAGCGCGCGCGGCTGGCTTCGAACCTGCGCGATTCTCCTGTCTCCGCCTCCCAAGCGCGGGGATGACGAGCGTGCGCCGCCACGCCCGGCTATTCTTTATTTTGAAACAGGGTCTAAGTTGCAGAGGGCCTAAGTAGCCAAGGCTGTCCGCGAACTGTGATCCTCCGGTCCCAGCCTCCTGAATGCTGGGATTACAAGCGTGCGCCAACACGCCCGGCTCCCAACCCTTTTTAAATTATCATTATTATTATCATTATTATTATTATTAGTAGTAGTAGTAGTAGTAGTATGCTTCTTTTTTTTGTGGTACTGGGGATTGAATCCAAGGGCATTTCTACCTCTGAGTCTCTTTTCTCCTCCAGCCCTTTTTTTTTTTTTTCAGTACTGGGGATGGAAGGCATTCTACCTCCAAGCTACACTCCCAGCCCTATTTTATTTTTAGTATTTTTTTTTAAACAGGGTCTCACTGAGTTGGGAAGGGCCTCGCTAAGTAGCTGAGGCTGTCCACGAACTGCGATCCTCCCGTCTCAGCCTCCTGAGTGCTGGGATTACAAGCTTGTGCCACCGCGCCTGGCTATGATTTGGTCTTGAAGTAGTCTCACTAGGTTGCTGAGAGCCTCACTAAATAGCTAAGGCTGGCCTCAAACCTGCGATCCTCCTGTCTCAACCTCCCAGGAACTGGGATTATAGGCATGCCCTGCCACACCCAGGTAAGCAAGGAGTTTATTATCTGAATTTTAGGGGAATGAAGCAAAAGCTGCGAGTTGGCTTGCCTGGGGGTCACACACGGCTCCCTTAATACCACTCCCCAACTTAGACAGGTGAGTTGTGTCAACCCTTTGACAGATCCCACAAATCCAGCACGAGAGAGCTCGCTACCCACCAGTGGCCCAGACCCTCCCCATGCCCCGGGCGCCCTTAGGCCCCCGCTCACCTTTGCAGGTATTGGGGTGTGGCAGGGGCAGTGGGATGGAGTTGGGGGCCTCTGGGGCAGCCTCAGGCAGCAGTGCAGACTCCCGCGCGGCCCCCGGCTGTGCAGGGTCTCCATCTGTGGGGGCAGAGCAGACCCCCAGGAAGGGCTCACGTCTTCAGCCACACCCCAGAACTCACAGACACGGCCCTTCTCATGCCGGGCCTGGAAACGGGGCCTCGTCAAGCTCACCCCCAGCCAGGCAAGGCTACAGAAGCTCAGGGTCCAGACATACCTCCGGCAAGAATAATTTCCCAGCTCTTCAGGGAGGGAGGGGGAGGGGAGAGGGCAGGAGGAAGGGAGGGATGGAGGGGGAGACTAGACTAAGAAGAGGATTGTCTAGATGAAACAGGACACAACTAGAGCCTATGGCCTGGGCCTGCCCCCGAGACCAAGCCCCGGCTCAGACACTGTGGATTTACCCCAGGATAAAAGCCCCCCTGCCCAGCCTTGAGCCCCAGGGCTGAGGCCGCCAGCGCCTGCCAGTTCTGAAGGACCCGGGGGCGTGAGGTGAGGCACCGCAGCCAGGCCGGCGCGCCCACCGGCGGGACCAGCCTCAGCCCCAGCCCCGGGGCCTCACCTGGGCGGCAGGTGCGGCCGTCGTCCTGCAGCGAGAAGCCGGGGAAGCAGACGCAGCGGTAGGAGCCGACGGTGTTGACACAGAGGTGCTGGCACAGCTCTCCGGGGAGCAGGAGGCACTCGTCCTGGTCATCGCCTGGCAGGCTGTTGGGCAGCTCGGCCTCGGGGCCCAGCGACAGGGCCTCCCGGCTGGCCATCTCTGCCTCTGACACTGGAGTGGGGGTCAGGGTTCAGGGCAGAGCCAGCCCGGCCTGATTAGGTGGCTGGGCGAACGGACCCCCAGAAACCTCTGTTAGGTCCAGCAGATGCTGAGGACAGACGGAGGCCGGTTGGTTGGACAGAGGGAGAGATGGGTTCGTGGATACGGGAATGGATGCAGGGATGAAATGGGCGGATGGATGGATAGATGGATGGCTAAATGAGTGGGTGGGTGGGTGTGTACATGAATGGGTGGCTGGGTGGCGAAATGGATGGACAGGTGAGTGGATTGATAACTAAATGGATGGGTGGATAAATGGATAAATGGCGGAATAGTGGATGGATGGATGGATGGATGGATGGACGGACGGACAAATGGATAAATGGTGGATAGGTGAATGGATGGATGGATTGATGTGTGGCTGGTTGGATGGATGGATGGATGGATGGATGGATGGAAAAATGGATGGAGAAATTGATGGAGAAATTGATGGACAGATGGACAGATGGAGAAATGGATGGACAGACAGATGAATGAAGAAATGAATGAATGTGCAAATGATTAAATGGTACGTGGGTGAGTGGATAGATGGGTTGTAGATGGATGGATACTTGGGTAAATGTACGGAGGCTGGGTGGATGGATGGATAGGTAGATAGGTGGGTACATGAATGAACAGACGTCCAGTAAGAAGAATGAGTCCACAGAACTGAACTGGTACAAGCCCTCCTCAGTCCCTGGCTATGAGACAAGGCCACGCCTGTAAGAGAGCTCTGGAAGGATACCGAGCTGAGTTCAGACCTCTGAGCTCAGGGGCATCAGTTGAGGACGTCCCCTAACAACAGGAAGGGCACCAGACCTGAGCTCCGTCAGCTCAGGTTTCTGGTTTGTTTTGGTTTTTTATGTGTGTGGTATTGGGGAATTGAACCCAGAGGCATACTGCTTCCAAGATACATCTCCAGCTCTTGTATTTGTTATTCTGAAACACAGTCCACTAAGTTGCTGAGAGCCTTGCTGCATTGCTGAGGCTGGCCTCAAACCTTCGATTCTCCTCTCTCAGCTTCCGAAGTACCAGGAATACAGGTGTGTGTCGCCATGCCCAGCTAGGATGGGCACTCTCTATCTAGAACCTTCCTTAGCCACGTCACCTCGGGCAGCACAAGGTCTCCCTGCGCCTCCAGGTTCGGGGTCAGTGCACCTCCCGTGGCTGCAGCGGGGTCCTGGGTCTTTAGATCCTGGGAAGGCACCAGCCAGTACTGCAGAGAAAAGCCTGCCACTCCTCCAAGTTCTGCATGGGCCTCGGGCCTCAGCCCTCCCGCCAGCCCCATGCAGCAGAGCCCCAGAGAAAAGCAGCTGCATGATGTCATGCCCACGGAACGTGTCTCATATAGAGTGTGTTTACAGTAAGCTCCGGCAGCCCTGGCCTGGCACTGTGGCGGGCAGCGGCAGACCCAGGCCAGGGCTCCCGGAACACACCAGCACAGGGACACACCTCCAGGGCGCACGCTCAGCTCCTCCTCCTCAGCACCTCTCTCCAGACCATCCTCCGGCACAAGGGAAACTGAGGCTCAGGGGAGCCCAGTAGTTTGTCCAAAGCCATTGGAGCAGGACTTGGAGCTAGTTCAATCTGATCCCATGGCCTAGATGTCTGAGGCCCAGGTCATCCAGCACTCCATCCATCCATCCATCCATCCATGCATCCATCATCTATCCATCCATCCATCCATCCATTTCTATCTGCATCCATTTCTCCATCCATCCATCCATCCATCCATCCATCCATCCATCCATCTCTATCTGCATCCATTTCTCCATCCATCCATCAATCCATGCATCCATCATCTATCCATCCATCCACCCATCCATCCATCCATCCATGTTTTCCATCTATCCATCCATCCATCCATTTCTCTCTCCATCAATTTCTCTATCCATTTCTCTCTGCATCCATCTATTTCTCCATCCATCCATCCATCCATCCATCCATCTATCCATCCATCCATATATTTTCCATCCATCCATCAATCCATCCATCCATTTCTCTCCATCCACTTCTCCATCCATCCATTCATCCATCCATCCTTCATCCATCCATCCATTTCTTTCTCTGTCAATTTCTCCATCCATTTCTCTCTGCATCCATCTATTTCCTCATCCACCCACCCATCCATCCATCCATCTGTCCCTCTCTCCATCTCTCTATCCCTTCCTCCCTCCCTCACAGGAGGACGCATGCTATGACAGGCTCTGCCTGGCCACGCTGCCCACCTGTCCTCTCCTGCCTGCCCACCTCCTGACCACTGCAGGCCGACTCCCCCCACACTCTGCCTTCAACCAGACTCATCTTCACATTGGTACTCACCGGCCCCCTGGGTGGGTGGGCAAATTAGGGGGATGAACAAGAGAGCAGAAGTATAGCTGGATGGAGAGACACACAAGAGAATGGGCAGGATGGATGGATAGGTGGATGGATGGGCAGATAGGTGGGTGCGTGGGTGAATAACTGGGTGGGTGAGTGGGTGGGTGGTGGGCAGATAAAATGATGGGCAGGTGAATGGGTGGGTGGATGGGCTGATGGGTGGATGCGTGGATGATAAGGAGGTAGATGGGCAGATGGATGGAAGCATGAATGATACGTGGGTGAATGAATACACAGATAGATGGGCAGATGGGTGGACAGGTGGAGAATGGGTGAGTGGATGAGTAGAAGGGCAGATAGATGTGTGAGTAAGTGGGTAGATAGGCAGATGGAGAGATGATGGGCAGCTTGACAGGTAAAAAGATGTGTGGGTGAGTGGATGGGTGGAGGGGTGGATAGATAAATGGATGGGTGGGTAGGTGGGTGGGTGAGTGGGTAGATGGATGGATGGATGGATGGATGAATGGATGGATGGATAAATAAGGTTATGGGTGGGTGAGTGAATGGATGGAGGGATGGATAGATAAATGGATAGGTGGGTGGGTGGGTGGGTGGGTGGGTGGATGGGTGGATGGATGGATGGATGGATGGATGGATGGATGGATAGATTGATGGGTAGATGGGCATATAAGCTGATGGGTGGGTGAGTGGATAGATGGAGGGATGATAGACAGATAGACAGATAGACAGATAGACTAATGAGTGGCTTGGTGGCTGGCTGGCTGGCTGGATAAGTAAGCTGATGGGTGAGTGAGTAGATGGAGGGAGGGAGGGAAGGAGGGAGGGATGGGCAGATGAATGGATGCATGCATGGATGGTGGATGGATAGTGGCTGGCTGGCTGGATGAGTGGATAGATGGTTACGTGGAGGGAAATGAATGAGCGGGTGGGTGGATGAATGTTGAGATGGATGGGTAAGTAGGTGGGAGGGTGGAGAGAGGGAGATGGACGTGATGGTGGGCAAAGATGGGCGGTGGGAGGGTGATGGTAGCAGTGGTGGCTAGGCAGGTGGAGTGCGCAGTGCAGAGAGAAGGGAATGAGATGGAGGCCCAGAATCAGCAGAAGAGAGTCCAGCGTCCGGGACCACAGAACTCCGTTCAGGGCAGTGTTTGTACCTCAAGGCACAGGCAATTATGGACCCAATTAGGAGCCCAACAGCCACCCCATACCCGATGCCCCCCTCGCCCCAGCCCAGAAGCAGCAGCGCCCACCTCTCCTGGGTGCAGCCTCGGGCTCTGGGGGCCGGCGCATCTCTGGAACGATGAGGGGGTCTTGGCCCTCGCAGCAGGAGAGCATGGCGTGGCTGCACGGGTAGCCCAGGTTGGGGTTGGCCTCACAGGGCTGGCCTTCGGCCCGCACGCGGAGCCCCAGGACGCAACAATCACAGCATTGCTGGGTACAGAGACACCACCATTGCTGCTGGGTGTCCCTGAGAACCACCGGGACCCCGGGAGCAGCCTGGGCCAGACTCGGGGGAGGGACCGGTGAATGCTGAGTGAATTTTGCCTGTGTCTGCCGAGGCCTCCCCAGTGTGGCAGGACGGTCTGGGAAACGCAGGACTAACGTTAGGGGGTTTTGTTTGGGGCACCGGGGATTGAACCCAGGGGCATTCTCTCTCCCAGCCATACCCTCAAGCCTTTTTTTTTTTGTGGTACCAGGGTTTGAATTTAGGTGACTTCTACTGCTGGTCTATTGCCGCAGCCCTATTTTATTTTTATTTTTTTTTTGAAACAGGGTTCTACTATGCTAAATTGCTCGGGCGCTGGCTCAAAACCTGGTATCCTCTCGAATGGTAAGGTCCACATTTATACAAACAGGCCCTCAGCCAATACAGTGGTGTATCCATCCCATAATCCCAGTACCTGGGAAGCTGAGGTGGGAGGGTCACAGGTTGGAGGCTAGCCTCCGCAAGTGAGGCCCTCAACAATTTAGTGAGACCCTGCTTCAATAGAAATTAAAAAGGCTGGGCGCGGTGGCGCACGCTTGTAATCCCTGCGCTTGGGAGGCGGAGACAGGAGGATGGCGCAGGTTCGAAGCCAGCCTCGCGCGCTGGTTTAGGAGACCCTGTTTCTAAATAAAAAAAAATATAAAATAGGTCTGGGAGTGTAGCCCGGAGGTAGAAGGGCTTCCAGGAACCCCAGTACCACCAAAAATAAAAAAATAAAATAAAATAAATAAAAATTAAAAGAGAGCTGGGGGTGTCGCTCAGAGGTAGAATGTCCCGGAGTTCAATCCCTAGCACAACACACAAAAAAAATTAAAATAAAATAAAATAAAACAGGCATGATAGAGCACACTTGTAATCTCAGCATTCGGGAGGCTGAGACTGAAGGATCGCAGTTCGCGGCCAGCCTCAGCTACTTAGTGAGGCCCTCTGCAACTCAGTGAGACCGTGTTTCAACATAAAGAATAAAAAATGGGGCAGGGGGTATAGCTCGGAGGTCGAATGCCCCTGGTTTCCATCCCACAAAATAAATAAATTAATTAATTAATTTAATTAAGGGGTGGAGTGTAACTCAAAGGCAGCCCGCCCTTGGTTCCAATCTCCAGTGCCACACACACAAAACAATAGTAATCACTGGTCAAGAGAATGCCCAGTGGTTTTCTGTGCAGATGGCACATGCCCACTCCAGATGTCCCCCTACCAAGGAGCCCCTCCCGACCTGCCCGGGACGCTCACGGAGGCTAACTTGCCTTGTGCAAGGAGACGCCACAGGAGTCCGTGCTGTCCGCTCCGCAGGCCTCGCCCTCCTTGGCCCCCAGGACTCCGGCCACGCAGCTCTTCTCCTTCAAGTAGGAGACGCAGCAGTGCCTCTGGGCCGTCCTGGGGCAGAGGGTGCGCCTCAGCCCCAGCACGCACCCCGCTCTCCCGGGGACCCTCTCCAGGATGGATGGTGTCCCCACTTCCCCAGGGGCAGCGCGGAGTAGGTCCTGGGGATGGGAAACCCCTGCCCGGGCGGGGTCCAGAGCGAGCACGGTCCAGTGGCCCCCACCATGTCACATGGCTGGCTGGCTGGCTGCCTGCCTGCCTGCCTTCCTTCCTTCCTTCCTTTCTTTCCTTTTTTGTATTTTGTTTTTCCCCAGTACTGGGGATGGAACCCAGAGGCATTCTACCTCTAAGCGATACCCCCCAGCCCTACGTTTTATTCTATTTTTGTGTGTGTGGTGCTGGGGATGGAAACCAGAGGCTTTCTACCTCCAAGCCATACCCCCAGCCCCATTTTTTTTTTTTTTTTGGTGGTACTGGGGGTGGAACCCAGGAGCTTTCTACCTTCAAGTGATACCCCCAGCCCTATTTTCTATTTTATTTGGAAATAGGGTCTCACTAAGTTGCAGAGAGCCTAAGTAGCTAAGGCTGGCTTCAAACCTGCGCGATCCTCCTGTCTCGGCCTCCCAAGCGCGGGGATTACAAGCGTGCGCCACCACGCCCGGCTTGTTTTTTCTTTCTTTATTTTGAAACAGGGTCTCACTGAGTTGCAAAGGGCCTCGCTAAGTAGCTGAGGCTGTCCGTGAACCGCGATCCTCCGGTCTCAGCCTCCCGAATGCTGGGATGACGAGCGTGCGCCACTGCGCCCCCCTGGCTTTGTTTCTTGGTTTAACCAACAAGACGCAGGTCTAGGTCTCGCTGGACACAGAGCTGAATGTCCATGACTCCCTAACGAGAGGTTTAACATTCAGAGCCCTGCTACCCAGCTTTAAGAACAGATACACCCAGCCAGGCGTGGTGGGTGCACGCTAGTACTTGGGTGGCTAAGACAGGAGGATTGCACAGGGTGGAGGACAGCCTCAGAGGCAGCGACCAGAGAGAGGATCGTGGTTTGAGGACAGCCTCAGTTACTTAGCGAGGCTTTTGACAACTCAGCGAGACCCTGTTTCAAATGATAAAAAGACTAAAAAAGTTGGGCTGGTGGCGTAGCTTGGAGGTATAATGCCCCTGGGTTCCATCCCTAGTGCCACACATACAAAAATAAAATAAATAAATAAATAAATAAATAAATAAATAAATAAATAAATAAATAAAACCACAGGGTCTAATTCTGACCAGGTTGGCTGGGGCTTTAGGCAAATCACGCCACCTCATCTTCCTTGTCTGCGAGGCTGAGTTGGCTGGAAAAGATGCCGTTCCCGGAGAAAAAAGAGGCTGAGCAAGGTCCCCCATAGGCCTGGCAAAGGGCAGGGAGGCCAGAAGCGAGCTGTTGGTTGGGAACAGTGAGCAGAGAAGGTCAGAGGCTTCCGGACGCCCCCGGGGCAAGTGATTTGGGAAGGAAAGGGGCCGAGGAAAAGGGTGCACTGCCACGGCTGGGTCTGGACGTCCCCAAAGACTCACGAGTGGAAGCCTGGTCCCTGGTGTGGCAGTGTTTAGAGGCAGTGCCTTTGTGAAGGTATTTGATTGGGTTATAAGGCCTCTACCCTCATATCAATCCACCAATGGAGTCGTGTGTGTGTGTGTGTGTGTGTGTGTGTGTGTGTGTGTGGTGTGGTGTGGTGTTGCTGTACTGGGGCTTGAACCCAGGGCTGTTCTTTTTTTTTTTTTTTTTTTTTTTGGGTGGTACTGGGGGTGGAACCCAGAGGTTTTCTACCTCCGGGCTATACTCCCAGACCTTTTTTTTTTAATATTTTTTATTTGGAAGCAGGGTCTCACTAAGTTGCTGAGAGCCTCACTCAGTAGCTGAGGCTGGCTTCGAACCCGCGCAAACCTCCTGTCTCAGCCTCCCAAGTGCAGGGATTACAAGCGTGCGCCACCACGCCCGGCTAACCCAGGGGTGTTCTACCTTCAAGCTACACCCCCAGCCCTATTGATTTTGGATTTAGATTTTTTTTTTTTTTTTCGTTTTATGTACTGGGGATGGAACCCAGGAGCATTCGACCTCCGAGCTGCATCCCCAGCCCTATTTATTTATTTATTTATTTATTTATTTATTTTTGCAGGTCTGGGGATGGAACCCAGAGGCATTCGACCTCCAAGCTACACCCCCTGCCCAATTTTTTATTCTTTATTTTGAAACAGGGTCTCCCTGAGTTGCAGAGGGCCTCGCTAAGTAGCCGAGGCTGGCCACGAACCGCGGTCCTCCGGTCTCAGCCTCCCGAATGCTGGGATGACAAGCGTGTGCCACCATGTCCGGCTTGATTTTGTATTTAGAAAGTGTCTCACTAAGTTGCTGAGGTTGGCCTCGGACCTGAGATCCTCTGGTCTCAGCCTCCCAAGTACCGGGATTGCAGGCATGCGCCGCCAAGACGGGCTGGATTCATACTTTAATGGACTGTTGGGAGGTGGTAGAGACAGTAGGAGGTGGGGTCTAATTGAGGGAGTGGGTCCTTTGGGGGCTATTGTCCCTTCTCCACAGCTCCTTTTTCTTCCTGGCTGCAGATCCCCTCTACCACGCCCTTTCGCCGTGATATCCTACCTCATTGATGGAGCCGGCCCACCCTGGACTGACCTCTAGAACCATGAGCCAAAATAAACCTTTCTTCTTCCAAGCTATATTTCCTCAGGCATTTTATCATAGCAACACCAGCTGCCCGATGCCCCGCACAGCACAACTGCGGTACGTGGTGAGGGACGCACTCAACCGTGTCCCTGGGCACTAATGGCCCTATACATCTTGCTCCAAATTGTGTGCTCCCCTGATCACACGCATCAGGCCAGCGACAAGTTTAGGTGCATAGCTAATGCTTGGGGACAGTCTCACCCGGAGAAAGCCCAGCTACGAGGATCATGGCAGACACTTCCAGTCACCCTTGGGTGCCAGGAGGCGCCTCCAGGGACCGGGGTCTAGAGAAAGTGACAGAGCTCTGGGGGCCGCGTTACCTGCAGGCGGTGTCCTTGGTGCCAACGTCAGGCATGTCCAGGCACTCGTCTCTGTCAATGGCCCACTGCTGGCCGGCCGCACAGCACGTCTCGACCAGGTCCTTGGTAGAGCCTATGTGTATAACGCAGGGTACGGTCACCGAGGCAGGAGAGCAGGGCGTTCCACGGTGTCTGGGGCTACCGGGGAGAGCACAGGCTGCGGTGCTCCCAGCTGGCGGCCACGGCCTTCTTGGGGAACGGCCTGGGAGGCGAAGTCCTCCCCACAGGGTCTGGAGGGAGCACGGGCCAGGACTGGCTCTCAGGAGGAGCTCCAGGGCCCTCACAGCCCATAGCTTCAGGGTGGTCCTGAAGCTTCGTCCAGCTCTGGGCCCCAGATGTGTCCCCAAAGAAACCCCAACAGCCACAAGGGCCTCTAAGTCCCACGTTGTTTATAAGGAACTTAATATATTATTATTGTTATTATTATTTATTATTATTATATTATGCAGTGCTGGGGATGGAACCCAGGGGCATTCTACCTCCGAGCTACACACCCAGCCCTATTTTTTATTCTTTTTTTTATATACTATGGATTGAACCCAGGATTATTCTACCCCTAAACTGCATTCCCAGACCTATTTTTATTATTTGTTTAATTTTATTTTGCAGTACTGGGGATTGAACCCAGGGGCATCCTATCTCCAAGCTACAGCCCCAGCCCTATATTTTATTCCTTATTTTCAAACAGGGTCTCACTAAGTAGTTGAGACTCTCCATGAACTGTGACCCTCCAGTCTCAGCCTCCCGAGTACTGGAATTTCAAGTGTGTGCCACCATGCCTGGTTTTTTTTTTTTTTTTAAACAGGGTCTCCAGCCAGGCGTGGCGGCGCACGCTTGTCATCCCCGCGTTTGGGAGGCTGAGACAGGAGGATCGCACAGGTTCGAAGCCAGCCTCAGCTACTTAGTGAGGCTCTCGGCAACTTAGTGAGACCCTGTTTCCAAATAAAATATAAAATGAGTCTGGGAGTATAGCCCAGAAGTTGAAAGCCTCTGAGTTCCACCTCCAGTGCCACCAAAAATAAATAATAAATAAGTAAAGCAGGGTCTCACTAAGTTGCCGAGGGTCTTGCTAAATTTCCCAAACCTGCAATCCTCCCATCTCAGCCTCGCGGGTACTGGGGATTCCAGGTTTGCGTCACCACGCCCGCCGGCTGCATTTCTCTTAGGGGCCTGACTCCTCCCTCCCGGAGCCTTTTCCAACACGGCCTCACAGAGATTACAAGATTGCAACAGATCCCCGAAGGCCTCGCCAGATGACCTGGGAGGGACGGCCCGCAAGTTGACAGCGGATACCGTGCGTGCCAGCAACGAGCTGGGCACTCGGCCAACTCCTTGAATCCTCAAAGTTATTAAAACGCTGGGCTGTTGTTATTTCTATTTTCTAGAGGAAGCGGGAATTACGAGATCCCAGCCTCGACTTGCCCTCCTCCTCCCCGCCCGGCTGTGGGTGGCAGAGGCGCCTGGCAGCGCACCGTCGGGGCTCCCTCTGGCAGTGGCGGCCGGCCTTCTGGGGCTCGCACGGGGTTCTCTTCCCGCCCTCCCCTTGGTCAGGGGCCAAGTCTCAGCCGGTGCTTGGCCGGCCTCCCTCATCCGCTCCTGGCCTTTCCAACAAAGGAACCCAGGAGCTGCAACCCTTAGGTTGGGAAGGCCACCCACTTGGAGAGAGGTACCAGGGCCAAGTATGGAATTCCAGGCCCATCACAGCCCGGCCAGATGACGACCCTGCCGGGAGCAGTGGCGCACCCCGCCATGCTGGTGCTCGGGAGGCTGAGATAGGAGGATCGCAGGTTCCAGGCCAGCCTCAGCCACGTACACTATCAGCAACCTAGCGGGACCCGGTTTCAAACTCAAAAATAAAATAGGGGCCTGATGTGTCTCTTCTGCAAAACTCAACAAGCCGGGCGTGGTGGCGCGCGCTTGTCATCCCCGCGCCTGGGAGGCGGAGACGGGAGGATCGCGCAGGTTCGGAGCCAGCTGTGCTGGCTTAAGAGACCGTTTCCAAATAAAAATATAAAATAGGTCTGGGAGTGTAGCCCGGAGGTAGAAGGGCTTCCAGGAACCCCAGTACCACCAAAAAACAAAACAAATCAAAGCAAACAAAACAAAACCTCAACACTTCTTCCTCCTCCATTTATTTATTTATTTATTTATTTATTTAGGTGGTACTGGGGTTCCTGGAAGCCCTTCTACCTCCGGGCTACACTGCCAGACCTATTTTATATTTTTTTAAATTTGGAAACAGGGTTTCCTAAACCAGCACGCGTGGCTGGCTTCGAACCAGCGCGATCCTCCTGTCTCCGCCTCCCAAGCGCGGGGATGACAAGCGTGCGCCACCACGCCCGGCTTCTTTTATTTTTTACTGTGTACTGAGCCCAGGGTTATTCTAATCCCAGTACTTAGGAGGCTGAGACAGGAGGACCACAAGTTCACGGCCAGCCTCAGCTACCTAGTGAGGCCCTTTGCAACTCACTGAGACCCTGTTTCAAAATAAAGAATAAGCCAGACGTGGTGGCACACGCTTGTCATCTCAGCATTTTGGAGGCTGAGACAGGAAGATGGCAGTTCCGGGCCAGCCTCAGCTACTTTAGTGAGGTCCTTTGTAACTGTTTCAAAATAAAGAATAAAAAATAAAAATAGGGAAAGGGTGTAGCTCAGAGTTAGAATACCCCTGTGTTTCACCCCCAGTGCCACAAAATAATTTAATTAATTAATTAAATAAATATAAAACATAGGGCAGGGGGTGGAGCTCGGAGGTAGAATGCCCCTGGGTTCAATCCCCAGGACTGCAAGAAGTAGAGGAGGAGAAGGAGGAGGAAGAGGAGGAAAAGGAGGAGGAGGAGGAAGAGGAGGAGGAGAGGGGGAGGAGGAGGAGAAGGAAAAGGAGGAGGAGGAGAAGATGGAGGAGGAGGAGGAGAAGGAGGAGGAGGAGGAGGAAGAAAAGGAGAAGGAGGAGGAGGAGAAGGAGGAAAAGAAGGAGGAAAAGAAGGAGAAGGAGGAGGAAGAGGAGGAGGAGGAGGAGGAGGAGAAGGAAAAGGAGG
>NC_137808.1:14930100-15109547 GCF_963383645.1 Muscardinus avellanarius | reverse complement strand
GACTTTCTTTTGCTGTTTGTTTGCTGGGGATTGAACACAGAAACATTCTGTCTCTGAGCTACACCCAGGCCTTATTTTATTTTTTTAACTTTATTTATTTATTTATTTATTGTGATACTGGGGATGAACCCAGGCCCTATTTTTTATTCTTTCTTTCTTTTTTTGTTTGTTTGTTTGTTTGTTTGTACTGGGGATGGAACCCAGGGGCTTTTCTACCTCTGGGCTACACTCCCAGACCTATTTTATACTTTATTTGGAAACAGGGTCTCACTAAGTTGCCGAGAGCCTCACTCAGTAGCTGAGGCTGGCTTCGAACCTGTGTGATCCTCCCGTCTCAGCCTCCCAAGTGCTGGGATTACAAGCGTGCGCCACCACGCCCGGCTTATTCTTTTTTTTTTTTTTAAAGAAGTTTATTAAAAAGATAGAAATACAGAAGATAGTTACAGCCCCATGCCAGAATGGCATGGGGGGGGGGGTCCGAGCCAATTCACCCCGCCCCTTATTATTTTGAAACAGGGTCTCACTGAGTTGCAAAGGGCCTCAATAAGTAGCAGCTGAGGCTGTCCAGGAACCGTGATCCTCCAGTCTCAGCCTCCCAAATGCTGGGATTACAAATTTGTTTACACCACCACGCCCAGCTTTTTTTTTTTTTTTTTTTTTTTCCTTTTTAAACTGGGTCTTACTAAATCCCTGCAGGCCTGGCGAGGTTGTGGACGCCGGTGGCCTCCATCCAACCCGCGATCCCCCTGTTTGAGCCTCCCAAGTACTGGGACGACACTGGCTTGGACCAGTGGTCTGAGCCGCCACTCTGAGCCAGGGGGGCTTCAGTGGTCTTCCCCATCCAGTGGTGTGAAGCTGGCAAGCCACGCTTAGGGGGGCCAGGATGCTTAATGGACCAGGGCGCATCCCAGGGCGAAGACAGCACACACGCGCAGCGCAGGCCGGGATGGCTCGGGCTTGGGCTGGGCGTCTGCTGACTCCTCTGGCGGGAGCGCAGCGTGGGGAGGCAGCGGCTAGGAAAGAAGACACCGCTTGCTTTCCACATCTGGAGGCCTCTGGAGTGACCCTTGCAGGGCAGGAGCAGGAAGCAAGTCCCCGCCCAGCCCCAGCAGGCCTGGCCCCGGCCCCTGCGCCAGAGGGGGCGGCCGCCGGCCAAGAGAAGGGACACATTGGTTCACTTCAACTAAAACACGAGTCCGTTATCCCTCCGGCGCCCAGCCTCCCTGGCAGGAAAGCAAGAGAATTCATGTCTGTGGGCAGCTGCTCTGTGCTGGCGACGTCTTATCTGCTCCTCCTCAATCCCTGCGCATACAGAGGCCAAGGCTCAGAGAGGGTGAGTCGCATGCCTGGGGTCACACAGCCTGGGGGACAGAAGCAGGAATTCCCACCGTGAGGGCTCAGCATGGGCGCCCGGGTGGACAGGTGAGGAAGGCCCGGCACGCGCAATACAAGCGTGGCCTGCAACCCCTGCGAGGCCCAGGTCCGCAGGATGCTCGGAGGCCATGGCCCTCCCAGCAGCGGCCCAGGGCCGATCACAGGACCCGGGATGGAGGCTGCGAGTGGAGCCCTGCCCAGGTTGCTTCCGGTTGAAAATGCTGCTCTAGAAGTAGCCATCCATACGGCCCTTTTATGGACAAGAAAAGCAAGGAGGCCCGGGGCAATAAAGCAATTAGCCTTAGTCGGTCACATAGGTCACACAGCTACTCCAGTGAACCTCCAACCTGGGGCCAGGTAGCAGGACCCGCCACAATCAGGCTCTTTTTTTTAATATACACTGAGGATTGAACCCAGGGGCAATTCTACCTCTGAGCTGCACCCCAGCCCTATTTTACTTTTAATTTTGAACCAGGGTCTCCTCTAAGTTGCTGCAGGTCTCACTAATTTGCTGAGGGTCCCCCTGAGTTGGGGAATCTGGCCTTGAATCTGCGGTGCTCCCGTCTCAGCCCCCCAGGTATGGTGATGACAGGTGTGCGCCACCGCACCCAGCTGACTACTGGGAGTTGATCTCATCACCAACCCCTAAGTTCCACGAGAGCAGGGTCTGTGTCTTCACACTGTGCATTCGGCATAAACCTGAACCCAGATACACAGCCCGCACCCAAAAATGACAGTCAGGAGAGGAAGGAAGGAAGGATAAGAAAAAGCGGGCGTGGTGGCGCACGCTTGTAATCCCAGCATTCAGGAGGCTGAGACAGGAGGATCACGGTTGGAGGACAGCCTCAGCTACTTAGCGAGGCCCTCTGCTACTCATGAGACCCTGTGTCAAAATAAAGAATAAAAAGTAGGGCTGGAGGTGTAGCTCGGAGGTCGAATGCTCCTGGGTTCCATCCCCAGTAATGCAAAAAAGAAAAGAAAAGAAGAGGAAAGAAAGAAAGAAAGAAAGAAAGAAAGAAAGAAAGAAAGAAAGGAAGGAAGGAAAGGAAAGGAAAAAGTGGGTCCCACTGTGTTCTGTCCAGGTATTTATAGGCAAGTGGCCTGTGCTCCCTGGAGCCCACTTTCGACTTCTAGAAACAGATCCGGGCTGTCTGGACCAGGAAAGCGCTTTGTCAACAGCGCCGACCACGTGCCTGGCATCAACAAAAATAACCACAAGCTCGTGCTTATGAATGATGGTGCCAGTTGCTAGGGGTGGGTTGTTTGTGGTGCTGGGAATTGAACCCAGGGACAATCTACTTCCGAGCTACACCCTCAGCCCTATTTAATTAATTAATTTATTTATTTATTTATTTTGCAGTACTGGAGATAGAACCCAGGGGCCTTTTACCTCTGAGCTAAAAGCTGGGCGTGGTGGCGCACGCTTGTCATCCACGCGCTTGGGAGGCAGAGACAGGAGGAGGATCGTGCAGGTTCGAAGCCAGCCTCGCTGGCTTAAGAGACCCTGTTTCCAAATAAAGATACATTAAAAAAAAAGTAGGTCTGGGAGTGTAGCCCGGATGTAGAAGGGTTTCCAGGAACCCCACCCAGTACTACCAAAAAAAAAAAAGTACCTCCAAGCTAAACCCCCAGCCCTAGTTTTTATTCTTTATTTTGAAACAGGGTCTCACTGAGTTGCAAAGGGCCTCGCTAAGTAGCTGAGGCTGTCCACGAACCGCGATCCTCCTGTCTCAGCCTCCCGAATGCTGGGATTCCAAGCGTGCGCCACCACGCCCGGCTTAGTCTTTAATTTTGAAATAGGGCCTCAGTAAATTGCCGAGGGTCTCTTAAGTTGCCAAGGCTGGCCTGCAACCTGCGATCCTCCTGTCTCAGCCTCCCAAGAACCGGGATGACAGGCGTGCGCCACCGCACCCACCTTGCCCTCAAAGTGTTACCTGGAGCTACTGGCCGTCCAGACTGCTGGGAACTGACCCCTGCACAGCCTGGCTGCCTGGGGCCCTGAGGAGAGCCTCTTTCCCGCCTGACCCCTTCCAGGCTCCTGGAGGCCCCAGGGATAACGGATCCCTTCATTGGAGCTCAGGAGGACACAATGCCAGGAAGGGAGGAAGGTCCTGCTCTCCCCCAGAGGCGGCCCCACAGGGGAAGCCGCCCTCCCCAAACCCCCCCCCAGAGTGTCAACAGACACCAGATCCCCTCTCCCCAGCCCAGGGAGCCGGCATGTGGCTTCCATTAGGCCACATCTGGACGTGCTCAGAGGCAGGGACGGCCCAGCAAGGCAGCCTGGAACCTGGCTTGCAGACGGGGACCCCCGCCCCAGTCGGGGCCCAGGGCGAAAGCTGGAAACCTCTTTCTCCAGCTCACCCCCCCCGGGTTGCCATAGCAACACGGCTGCTGCCTGCCTCTCCCCGGGCTCAGCGGCCTCCCCAGCATTTCCCTACCAGGGCCCCTTCATTCCTGGGGACTCCTCCAGCCCTCCCCCACCCCGTAACAACAGCCAGGGGCGCTGTGACCTAAACCCCGCTTCCCTCCGGAGCCCCAACCCGGTGGTAACCAGGAATAAGTCTGGGCATGCGTGTCACCCCCATTGGGCCCCAAAGCGGGGGCCCCGGGCACAAAGGGCGCTCCCTGACCGCCTGCAGGCCAGCAGAACATGGTGGGAATGGTCGCTAACATTTCTAATTACTCAGCAAGTCCTCAGCCCGGAGCCGGCCATTTGACATGAATTAGCCCTTTCCTTCCTCGGGAGAGCCCTGTGGAGCGGAGACGCCTCGGCTGCTTGCAAGATGGAAAAAATGGGGCGCACGAGGCCAAGCCACTCGCCCGAGGTGCTTGGATCCTGGAGCCGCAGCACACGTGGGGGCGGGGGAGGAGGGCTCAGAGCAGAAGGAAGGAAGAAAAACTGGGACCCCCGAGGTAGGAGGCTGAGACCGGAGGATGCCGGGTCCACAGGCAGCCTCGGCTATTTAATGAGGCCCTCAACAACCAAATGAGACTCTGTTTCAAAAACAAAAACTAGCCGGGCATGGTGGCCAGGCTTGTCATCCCAGCACTCGGGAGGCTGAGACTGGAGGATCGCGGCTGGAGGCCAGCCTCAGCTACTGAGTGAGGCCCTTTGCAACTCAGTGAGACCCTGCTTCAAAATAAAGAGTAAAACACAGGGCTGGGGGTGTAGCTCGGAGGTAGAATGCCCCTGGGTTCCATCCCTAGTAACAAACACACACACACACTCTCTCTGTCTCTCTCTCTCTCTCTCTTCTCTCTGTCTCTCTGTCTCTCTCTCTGTCTCTCTCTTCTCTCTGTCTCTCCTCTATCTCTCTTCTCTGTCTCTCTCTTCTCTCCTCCTCTCTGTCTCTCTCCTCTCTCTTCTCTGTCTCTCTCTTCTCTCCTCCCTCTCTCTCTCTCTCTCTCTCTCTCCAGTCCAGGGTAGAGACTGCAAACGAAGAAGTTGTCTGGGATTCCCAAGCTCAGAGCCCCAGAGAGGCCTCTAGCAGCAAGAGGAGGAGACAGGGACAGAGGCTGCATCTATTTTGGCAACTCCAGGAGGTACCACGCTCGCCAGCTAAGCCGCCAGCCCCTGGGCACACGTGCAGCTCGTTAGACCCCCCCGCTTCCGCAGGCTCAGGGCTGAGGGGGCCGGGCTCGGCCAGGGCCGCTTCTGTGCCCGGCCCACTGGAAACAGTATGAAATCAGGGCTTTTGGAAGAACCCCCAGGAACCCTCTAGACTCACTCCACGATACATGATGCAGAGGCTGCGCCCAGCAAGGACCAGGAGAGCTCCCACCGAAGCCAAAGACGTGGGCATGGTGCTCTGTGCCTGTTATCCCAGCACCTGGGAGGCTGAGACAGGAGGACTGCCGGTTCAAGGCCAGCATGCGGTAACTTTGGAGAGACAGACCCTGCTTCAAAACAAAAACTAGCCGGGCGTGGTGGCGCACGCCTGTAATCCCAGCATTCGGGAGGCAGAGACAGGATCGCGGTTCGCAGACAGCCTCAGCTACATAGTGAGGCCCTTTGCAACTCAGTGAGACCCGGTTTCAAAATAAAAAATAAAAAAATAGGGCTGGAGGCCGGGCGTGGTGGCACATGCCTGTAATCCCAGCATTTGGGAGGCAGAGACCACAGTTCACGGACAGCCTCAGCTACTTAGTGAGGCCCTCCGCAACTCAGTGAGACCCTATTCAAATAAAGAATAAAAAATAGGGCTGGGGGTGTAGCTCGGTGATAGAGTGCCCCTGGGTTCCATCCCCAGTACCTCAAAATAAATAAATAAAAACTAAAATCAGGCTGGGGTGTAGCCCAACAGAGCCCAAGCCAGCTAAGAGACTTACTTGCTCAAGGCCACACAAATTGGAGCAGATCTGAAGCCACATATTTCCCTTGGAGAAACTCAGGGACCTTCCTAGGCCCCTGAAGACACCCCAGCTCTGGCCAGGTATACCTCGGGGGTCTTGGACCAGAGCCCTGCCGGGAAGCCCATTCTGGTCCCTACACCCCTAAAGCCCCTGGGTAGCGGCCATTCCTTCCTGAGCCCAGTGCCCGGGGGTGAGACGGGAAGAGGCCTTACCTCCCAGGTTGCTTCTGGAGACAGAATGCACAGAGTTGGGGTCCATGTCTTCGGCCTGGGATCGAGCCCCAACCAGCGGGGGGTCCGGTACCTTCTGGGTGGGCGGGACCTGGGCTTCAGTGGGCGCGGGCGTGGGCAGGCTGGGGTGGGTGCTGGGCTCGGCAGGGCCCTCTGGAGACCTCAATGTGGCCTGCAGCGGCAGGAGATCATCCGGGCCAGACCAGGCGCCCTCCTGCCCGGCGCTCCGAGCCGTGGCCTGGGCGTCTGGGATAAGGTTCTCTTCGGGCACCGCTTTGTCTTCTCCGGGCTCCTCCTGCGCAGGGGGACGGGTCCTGGCCGGGGCGGTGGTGGGCAGCGCATCCAGTCCCCCGGGGCCCCCTGCTGCCAGCTGCTCTGTGTCTTCTAACTGCTCCTCCTCCTCCTCCTCCTCTTCGGGGAACTCGGTCACTCTCCCGGCCCTGGTCTGCACGGGGGCTGGGGGACCCAGGGCTGCGGCAGCCGTGGGCCTCGGGAGGGCAGCCGACCAGGGAGTTGCCTGGAGGGTGGACAGGGGCGGATTCCCGCCTCCCAGCGCCGCAGGGGGGCCCCCAGCACCCGCTTGGACCTCGCTGGCCAGGGCAGCCGCAGCCTCGGCCTCCACCTCCTGGTCGTAGGTGTAGGGGTCTTCATAGTGCCGCTGCTCAGGGTCCCCCTCCTCAGGGTCGGAGAAGTTGCCATGGCAACCGGGGAGCTGGTAGCAGATGAGTTCCCCGCCGGCGTCTGGGCAGTGGCAGGCCCGGCAAGGCGGCAGGTGGGCAGTGTGGCCCGCGGGGTACTTCCGGCCGGCGTGGACACAGCCCACCTGGCCACACTGCGGGCAGCTGTCGCCGGCCACTACGGCCTCGATGCAGTTGGGTGGCAGCTCGGGGCACAGCATAAACTGGCAGCTGATCTTGCCACCGCCCGGCGGGCAGGAGCACTCGGTGCTGCCGAAGTCCACCAGGTAGGACTGGCCAGCGGGCACGCGGCCGCCCACGAAGCCGCCCTGCACGCAGTCGTAATACTGGTAGCCCTCGCAGCTGCAGCCCTGCTGGGCACAGGTGGCGCAGCAGGCGCCCGGCTCCAGCGCCTCCTCGATGCAATTCTCCAGCAGCGGGCACTGGACGCCCGTGCAGTCCTGCCAGGGCACTGCCCGGCCCGCGCTCGGGCCCAGGGTCAAGGCCAAGGCCACGGCCAGCCACGCTCCTGCAGGCTCCCAGGGCAGCGCCATCCTCCTGCCGGGCCCTGCGCGGGATGAAGGCGGGAGGTGAGCAGCGCGCACGCGCGTGCATTGGTACCCACGTGGGAAAATCTCCGCCGCATTCGCTCCCAGGCCGCACTTTATTCCCACGCGCGCACACCCGGCTCAGCTCAGCCGAAAACAGGGGTAGGTCATGCAGGGCCACGTGACCCCCGTGGTCAGCATCCTGACCATCTCAGGCCTCTGAGCGGGTCCCTCCGGGCCACCATCATACACACACACACCTAGCAATTCAGACACGCAGCCCCTGCCCAGGGTCCCCCGTGCACAGCCACGCATTGTCTCCCCACATGCAGGCACACCCAGGGTGAGAGGGCTCCAACACAGGCCCACGCACACGCCTACACACGTGACCAGTGACCCAGCTTCCCTTCTCCAAAAATGTGACCCAATTCTGCCTGGCCTGGTGGCCCACGCCTGTCTTCCCACGACTTGGGAGGCTGAGACAGGAGGATCGCAGGGGCAAGGCCAGCCTCAGCAACTTAGTGAGGCCCTCAACAATGTAGTGAGACCCTGTTTCAAAACTGAAAAAGAAAACACCGAGACAGGGGGATCGAGGTTCGCGGGACAGCCTCTGCTACTTTAGGGAGGCCCTTTGCAACTCGGTGGGACCCTGTTTCAAAATAAAGAATAAAAAACAAAAATGGGGCTGGAGGTGTAGCTCAGAAGTAGAACGCCCCTGGGTTCCATCCCCAGTACCACAAAAAACAATTAAAATAAAAAAGAGCCGGGCGCGGTGGCGCACGCTTGTAATCTCAGCATTTGGGAGGCTGAGACGGGAGGATGGCGGTTCAAAGACAGCCTCAGCCACATAGGCCCTTTGCAACTCAGTGAGACCCTGCTGCAAAATAAAGAATTGAAAATAGGGCTGGGGGTGTCGTTAGGAGGTAGAATGACGCTGGGTTCCACCCCTAGTATCGCAAAAATAAATAAATAAATAAATAAATAAGGCTGGGGTATAGCTCAGAGACAAGATACTCCTGGGTTCAAACCCAAGTACCTTGTACACACACACACACACACACACACACACACACACACACACACACACACTGGCCCAATTCCCAGCCCATGGCTGCTGGCCAGGGGATAGAGTCAGCAGCAGGTGCGGGGCAGGAACAAGCCCCCTCCCCAGGCTTTAGCTGCCCACGCAGCCCCGGCCCCTCCGGCTGTGCAAGTCTAGCCGCAGGTGCATTCTGCCCTACAAATGTATTCCGAGTGTCCCACTGCCCCTAACCCCCAAGGTCCACACACCCCAAGTCCCGTCCATTCCCCCGGGCCTCTTCTCCGTTCTCTGCCCCGCCTGCTCCGCCTCCATCCACCCCGGGATGAGCGCCGAGGCACGCCGGCGCGCATGCCCACCACTCCTCCCTGCCCTGGGACACGGGCAGGGTCTGCCAGCTGCTGGCCCTGCTGTGCCCCAGCCCCAGCCTGCCTCGGCGGCCCACCGCCAGCAAGGAAAGGTCCAGTTTCCTGGCAGTGCCCAGCAACCTCCTGGGGCCACCACGACCTCTACAGGCCACTTAAACATTGCTCCCCCTCCCCACCTCCATCCTTGCGAAAGGCCCAGGGCCCCTGGCCCACAGTGGCCGCCCCATCAGCAGCAGCTGTCCCCAGAGCCACGGGCCAGGGCTCCTTCTCCATCCAGCCAGGGCCCAACCACAGGAGTGCAAATGTGGTAGTGAGTGATCTTGCTAAAACTGCCTGCTTTTTTTTTTCCTTTAAAAAGAAAAGGACTGCCGGGCCCGTGGTGGCGCACGCTTGTCATCCCCGCGCTTGGGAGGCGGAGACAGGAAGATTGCGCAGGTTCAAAGCTAGCCGCGCTGGCTTAAGAGACCCTTTTTCCAAATAAAACATATAAAAATAGGTCTGGGAGTGTAGCCCGGAGGTAGAAGGGTTTCCAGGAACCCAAGTGCCACCACCAAAAAAAAAAAAAAAAAAAAAAAAAAAGAGGAGCCGGACAGGCTGGCGCACACTTGTCATCCCAGCATTTGGGAGGCTGGGACAGGAGGATCACGGTTTGCGGCCAGCCTCAGCTACTTAGTGAGGCCTTCTGCAACTTAGTGAGACCTTGTTTCAAAAAAATAATCTAAAAAATTGGGCTGGGGGTGCAGCTCGAGGTAGAATGGCCCTGGGTTCCATCCCCAGTACATTAAAAGAAAGAGAGAGAGAGAAAGAGAGGGAGGTAGGGAGGGAGGGAGAGAAGAAGGAAGGAAAGAAAAAGAAAAAGACAGCCTTTTAACCAAGGTGGCAAATGTCTGTCATCCCAGTCCTTGGGAGCTGGGACAGATGGCCCTTAGTGAAACTCTCAGCAACTTAAGGAGATTCTGTTTCAAAATAAGAAATGAAAAGGGTTGGGTGCATTTCAGAGGTAGAATGCCCCTGGGTCCAATCCCTGGTTTTCCCCACCAAAAAAAAAAAAAAAAAGGTAAAGACAGGCCAGGCCAAGTGTGGTGGCGCACACTTGTCATCCCAGTACTTGGGAGGCTGAGACAGGAGGGTCGCAGGTTTGAGGGCAGCCTCAGCTACCTACTTAGTGAGACCCTGTTTTCTTTTCTTTTCTTTTTTTTTGGTGGTACTGGGGTTCCTGGAAGCCCTTCTACCTCCGGGCTACACTCCCAGACCTATTTTTAAATTTTTATTTGGAAACAGGGTCTCCTAAGCCAGCGCGCACGGCTGGCTTCGAACCTGCGCCATCCTCCTGTCTCCGCCTCCCAAGCGCGGGGATGACAAGCGTGCGCCGCCACGCCCGGCTAAGAGACCCTGTTTTCAAATGAAAAGTAAGACAAGGCTAGGGTACAGCTGTCTTTGGGTTCAATCCCCAGAACCTACCCCTACACGCACAACTTTTTGCATACTGCACCAAAATAAAGCAGCAATAACAACGCACATGTCCCGCAGAGTCAAAAGCAGATACTCCGACTCCAGCCAAAACAAAGAACTCCACTGAAGACCTGCCAGGAAATGAGGGCTGCCCCTGAGACTTCCCCCTTGGTAGTAAGCTTCCTGGCAGCCAAGGCCAAAAGGGAAATTAGAGAGTGACCCGGCGCTCCTTGTCTGATAAGAGGAAGTCATCTAGCTCACTGGGAAAAATAAACTTCTTCTTGGCACCACGTAGTCATAGGGATTTGAGCTGCTGACCAGGTTCCTATTTGATGATCACTTCCTCGGTGCCGATAGAATTTCAAACACTGGGCGGAAAGTTTCCGAGGAATTTATTTGATTTTGCCATGCGCTCGGGATGAGGAAACTGGGGCCCAGGGAGGGTAAATGGTCTGTCCCGGGTCACGTAAGAGGTGGCACGCATGGGGGCGTGGATACAGGTGGCTCTGGCCGAGAGACGAGGGGCAGGCACGTCCCACCCTCCACTGAGTGGGCTCCTGGTGCCCGCCGGGCCCTGCCACGGCGGCCGGGGTGCGCAGGTGAAGACCAACCCAAGATCTGCCTGCACGGGACCCGGTCTGGAGGACACAGATGGACAAATTATAGCATGGCCTGGCCACTGTGACAGGGAGCGGCCGGCAGCAGAGCGTCGCTGAGACTCGCCATGCAGCGGGCTGGGAAGAGAAGCCCAGCGAAGCCTCTAAGAGCGTGCTCAGAAGCCAGGCTTGCTGCACGCCAGGAATCAGGCTTTGGGAGGCTGAGGCAGGAGGATCGCAGGTTCGAGGCCAGCCTGGGCCACTTAGCGAGACCCTGTCTTAGCCTCCCATGTACTGGGATGATGGGCATGTGCCAACATGCCCTGGCAAGACCATGTCTCTTCAAAGAAAAAAAGAAAAGAAAAGAAAAGAAAAAGCTGGTGGCCTAACATGGCCCTGTGCAGGACTCAGGGCACCAGGCGCCCTGTATTTCTCAGACCCTGATTGGCCCCTGGGGCCTTCCCTTGGCAGGATGAGCCATTAGAAAGAATAACCCGTTAAGTGGAAAAGGCAAATTTTTAACCCCAGACTTCCCACTCCTCCCTAAAAAGGAAAAGAAAAAGAAACAGGCCTTCAACGTTGGCGCGAGCTGGCTCGCCGCCGGCACCGAGCTCACGACCCACATCAGCAGGTGAGGGGCCGAGAGATTCATGTCCGCGGCTTCATCAGCCTCGGAGAAAAGAAAATGTTGCTTTTGGCACCAGAGGGGCCTGACCTTTTCCTTCCCACACTCACTACCCAGCAAAGAGGAAACGCTCCCGGGGTGGGTGAGGAGAAGGGGCCACAGCCACGCTGGCCCTCCGCACCCGCGGCCCGCTGGACAGTGGACAGTGGGCAGAGGCCCCCGACCCCCCACCGCCGCGACACCCAGAGGCGTCCTCCCCGCGCCCGCCCGCCCGGCCCCGGCTTCCCATCCCATCGCCTCTCAGCCCTGCTCGAAACCCTCAATGCAACCCCAGGACTTGGAGGTCGAGACAGGAGGATCGATAGATGAAAGAGAAAGAAAGGAAGGAAGGAAGATAGAAGAAAGAAAGAAAATCAAGCCAGGGATATAGCTCAGAGGTAAAAGGCCCCTGGGGTCCATCCCCAGTACCACAAAAATAAAATAAAATAAAAACTAAAAGCTGCTGGGGATAATATAGCTTGGAGGTAGAATGCCTCTGGGTTCAAGCCCCAGTACCCCCAACCCCACACACACAAGTGACTTGTATTTATATTGAACAGCACAACTATAAACCCTTTATTTAATTTTTATATTTATTTATGTATGTATTTATTTATTTATCCCGGTACTGGGGATGAAGCCTAGGGACATTCTACCTCCGAGCTACACCCCCTACCCTGCTTTTTATTCTTTTTTTTTTTTTTTGGTGGTACTGGGGTTCCTGGAAGCCCTTCTCCCTCTGGGCTCCACTCCCAGACCTATTTTTACATTTTTATTTGGAAACAGGGTCTCCTAAGCCAGCGCGCGCGGCTGGCTTCGAGCCTGCGCGATCCTCCTGTCTCCGCCTCCCAAGCGCGGGGATGACAAGCGTGCGCCACCACGCCCGGCTTTATTCTTTATTTTGAAACCGGGTCTCACTGAGTTGCAGAGGGCCTCACTAAGTAGCCGAGGCTGTCCGCGAACCGCGATCCTCCGGTCTCGGCCTCCCGAGTGCTGGGATGACAAGCGTGCGCCGCCACGCCTGGCAAAAGAGTTCTTTTTCAAGGGAAGTCTAAAGGCAGAGACACTTCTCCGTGAGAGGCGTGGGCACGCAGGAGTGAAAATATATCTGTGTGTGCATATGAGCTGGGGCGCACCTGGTAGGCTCCCCCTTTCCCAGCAGTCCCTGCTTGTTCCCCGACCCTCCTCCTCCCCATCTTTGGGGTTCTCTTGGCCCAACCAAACTGCCTCCCCCTCCCCAGTGACCTGCCTCTTCATCCCTTGCCCTGTGTCCACAGCCCGGCCATCAGACCCGTCCACTCTGCTCCCTGGAACACCAGTCCAAGGCGTGCCCCACCTTGGAGGACCCCACCAGCCAGGGGGCCTGGCAGCTCCCCGTCCCCACAGAGGAGCCCGCCTCTGTGCTGCCATGCCCGCCGGCACGTCTGTCCCCACACGGCACCGCGTGGTGACGGCGGAGAGCCTGTGCTCCCGCTCAGGTTCGGACCACGGCTGGACCATGGCAGTGTTCGGGGGGCTTCCAGTGGGTGGGTGGGTGGACGGACGGACGGGTGGACGGATGGACTTATGGATGGATAAATGCATTAGTGGATGGATGAATGGATAGACAAATTGGATGGATGGATGGATGGATGGGTGGGTGGATGGATGGGTGGATGGGTGGATGGATGGGTGGATGGATGGGTGGGTGGGTGGATTGGTGGGTGGGTGGGTGGATGGGTGGGTGGACGGACGGACAGTTTGCTTGGGTGGATGACATGAACAGATGGATAAATGAGTTGGTGGATGGATGAATGGATGGATGAATTGGATAGATGGATGATACAGATAAATGGAAGGCTACATGAATATGTGAATGAGGGGAGTGGGGGTATATGGAGAGTGAGCAGGCGCACAGATGATAAATGGATGGGCGGGTAGGTGGGTGGATAAATGGATGGATGGATGGGTGATGGGTGGATGAATGGATGGATGGACAGATTGGGTAGGCAGTTTGGGTGGATGGATGGACAGACTGGGTAGACTTGGTGGGTAGACAAGTGGGTAGCTGGGTGGTTGGGGAGGAGTGGGAGCACAGCGCGTGAATGGGTGGGTGTGGGGGGAGCGTGTAGATGAGTGGATGGAGGGAGGGAGGAGGGAGGGGAGGAGGGAGGGATGGATTGATCATGGACAGATGGATGAATAAGTCGGGCAGATGAATGGATAGACAGCTGAAGGGATGGGTGGATGGGTAGCTGGGTGAATGGACAGACGGGTGATGAATAAATGGGTCGATGGATGGACATCTGAATAGACAGACTGGATGAATGGACATGGATGGATGGATGGATGATGTAGACAGATGGATGTGTCATGTAGATGAGTAGGTGGGTGGAGAGATGCAGATGTGGGTGGATGGACAGATACACGGATGATGGACAGATGGGTTGATGGATGATAGATACATGGGTAATGGGTTGATGGATGGAATGATTGGATAGATGGGTGGATGGACAGATGGATGGATAAGTAAGATAGATGAACAGGTGCCTAGATGGATGGGTAGGTGGATAAATAGATACATGGATGATGGATAGATGGGTTTATGGATGGACAGATACATGGATAATGGGTTGATGGATGGGCAGACTGGATGGATGGTTAAGTAAAGTAGATAGCCGGCTGGATGTGTAACGGACGGTGGCTGGAGGAGAAGGGAGGAGAGGGGACCTGTCTGGCCCTGGCCCAAAGCTAGCACAGAGCCCAGGATAAGTGATAAGTGTCAGCTTCACCAACATCCACCCCCGTCCCCCAGAAGTGCTGGCCAGGTCAGCTGGAAAGTGGACGCTGAGCTGGACACCCCACACCGCGACAGCCAGGGCCTGTGTCCAGCCTCTAGAGAGGCTGCTTGTTCGGAGGCCTGAGATGCTGGCGTCCAGGCAAGAGGAGCCTGGGCAGAGGCAGAGAGGAGGACGCGGTCCATCAGGAAGGTGGAAGCCTCGGGACAGAGAGAGGGTGGCGGGGATCAAAAGCCCAGCAGAGGCCAGGCGGCTGCGGGAGGGAGACAGGGGCTGCTCGGCATCTGCGAAGAGGCACCAGCCGGCAGCGCGACTCCCCGGGGCCTCTGCCGTGCCAGCGCGCTCATGTATTTGCACGGGCCTGAAATTGAGGAATTTCTCGGCGCTGCCAGGCCGAGATTGGGAGCAGCGGTCCTCTCCTCTCCAAAACGGGCCCATCCCAGCAGCCCCTTAGCGATACGGGGATGGCTGGAGGAGACGATGTAAAAGACCCTGGCGCTGTGCCTAGCGAAAGGAAAACAGGCTTGCGAGAGACGGAGGAGGAAGAGCGTAGCTCTGGCTCCCCGAAGCCCCTCGCAGCTCCTCAGTGCTGCCCTTTCTGCCGGCGATCTCCTAGGCGCCCCCCAGGCCCAGGTCAACGGCCCCTCTTCTGGGAAACCTCTCCTCAGAGCTCACGGCTCCTTCCTACAGCCTCCCGCACACTGCAGAGAAGCCCCTGAATGTTTAGCGTTTACAGACAAATATCGGGGTTTACGATGAATTTTCAGGGTTGGCAGATGGCTCCCACCCCTCCCAACATGAACGATCACAGACTGCCAACAGCAGCTGTTCCCGAGGCTAGAATGTGCTAGAATGTCTCATGAATGGGCCGCCAGGTGGGGAAGCAAGCTGGAAAGAAATGTAGCCATTTGTGTGTGGGGGGGGGGGCGCTCTCCTGCTAAATGCACCTCAGTGTCCCTCTGGCGGACCCCCCACTCTCCTCTCAGGCTGCGTGGACCACTGGATGGGCAAAGAGAGGTCTCTGTCCCCCCATCCACCGTGACCCAGGAGGCTACACGACCCAGGCACAGGGGTCCATGCAGAAGCTTCGGGGGGGAAAAGGGAGGAACCCTAGCCGGGCGTGGTGGCGCACGCTTGTCATCCCCGCACTTGGGAGGCTGAGACAGGAGGATCGCACAGGTTCGAGGCCAGCCTCAGCTACTGAGTGAGGCTCTCAGCAACTTAGTGAGACCCTGTTTCCAAATAAAAAATAAGCCGGGCGTGGTGGCGCACGCTTGTCATCCCCGCGCTTGGGAGGCGGAGACAGGAGGATCGCGCAGGTTCGAAGCCAGCCCCGCGCGCTGGCTTAGGAGACCCTGTTTCCAAATAAAAATGTAAAAATAGGTCTGGGAGTGTAGCCCGGAGGGAGAAGGGCTTCCAGGAACCCCAGGACCACCAAAAAAAAAAAGGGAGGATCCCTTGCTTCTGAGCTCGAATGGGGTGACCCTGAAACTACGGGGGTCACTTGAGAACACGTCGCAGAACCTTTCGGAAGCAGAGTGAAAGATGGAAACGCCATCCCACAATCCCCATGGCATAAACAGCCCCTGGATACAACCGTGCCTGAAGCTAGCATGGTGTGTGTGTGTGTGTGTGTGTGTGTGTGTGTGTGTGTGTGTGTGTTTTATTGGAGATGGAGCTTAAGGGTATTCTGTCTCTGAACTTCTGAACTACAGCCCCAGCCCTATTTTATTCTTTATTTTGAAACAGGGCCTCACTAAGCTGCTGAGGCTAGCCGCGAACCTGTGATCCTCCTGTCTCAGCCTCCTAAGTACTTGGATTACAGGTGTGCACCACCATTTTCAGCTGAAATTGTACTTTCTTTCTCTCCTTTTTTTTCTTTTTTCTTTTTTTTTTTTTTGTGTGGTTGGTTTGAGAAGCCGGGCGTGCTGGCGCACGCTTGTCATCCCAGCATTTAGGAGGCTGAGACCAGAGGATCGCGGTTCGCGGACAGCCTCAGCTACTTAGTGAGGCCCTCCGCAACTCAGTGAGACCCTGTTTCAAAGTAAAGAATAAAAAATTGGGCAGAGGGTATAGCTTGGAGGTCAAATGCCTCTGGTTTCCATCCCAAGACCTGCATAAATAAATAAATAAATAATAAATTAAAAAGGGCTGGGATTGTAGGTCAGAGGTATAATGCCCCCAAGTTTTAAATCCAGTACCATGCACACACAACACACACACACACACACACACACACACACACACACACACACAGGTTGCCTCAGCAACTTTTTGACACCCTGTTTCAAAATAAAATAAATAAATAATTAAATAAATAAATAAGAAGCCAGGCGTGGTGGCTCAGGCTTGTAATACCAACATTTGGGAGGCAGAGACCGGAGGATCATGCCAGCCTCAGCTAGTGAGGCCCTTTGCAACTCAGTGAGACTCTGTTTCAAAAAATAAAGAATAAAAAAAAAAAATAGGGCAGGTGGTGTAGCTCAGAAGTAGAATGGCCCTGGGTTCCATCCCCAGTACTGGGGAAAAAAAAATCTCAGAAACTTAGGGAGATCCTAATTTAAAAAAAAAAATTAAAAGATGGCAAGGGTGTCGCTTGGAGGCAGAATGCCCCTGGGCTCGATCCCCAGTATCACAAAAAGAAAATAAATGCAAGGGAGGCGTTTTCTAGATAACCCTGAGTATCATAATATCAAGTAAAGCCCAGACAGGAGGGAGAGAGGAAACCTCATATTAGTGAAGCCCAGTCTCCCTCTCTGGGAAGAGGAAGCCAACAGGGTTGGTTTCTTTCCCAAGAAAAGGCAGTCCCGGGCCTGCCTCCCAGCCCATCAGATAACAGCCGCCTCCAGATAAGGCAGGAAAATGAATTTACTTCACAGATAAGCATGGGTAGATAAGGAGGCCTCCAGGAGGGAGCCTGCCAGGACGCTGGGCTAAGGGCACAGGCATGGGTGCGCGGGAGTGCGTGCCTCTGGGTGTGCAAATGTGTGCTGTGGGGTATGTGTAAGTGTCCGTGCTGAAGCTGGGCATGGAGGCACACACCTGTCCTCCCGGCACTTGGGAGGCTGAGACGGGAGGACTCAGTGAGGCTCCCAGCAGCCTGCGGAGAGGCCGCTTCCAAAAAAATAAAATAAAATAAAGTAGGGCTGGGGGTGTCCCTCAGAGGTAGAAAATCTCTGCATTTGATCCCCAGCGGCCCCCCCCCACATACACACACAGTGCCGGGCATGGAGGCGCACACCTGTCATCAAAGGATTTGGGGGACTGAGACAGGATAATCGTAGGCTGGAGGCGGCCTCAGCAACACAGCAAAACTCTCAGCAACTTAGCAAGACCCTGATTCAAAATAAAAAATAAAATGGAAGCCGGGCGCGGTGGCGCAAGCTTGTAAGCCCAGCATTCGGGAGGCTGAGACCGGAGGATCGCGGTTTAAGAACAGCCTCAGCTCCTTAGCGAGGCCCTCTGCAACTCGGTGAGACCCTGTTTCAAAATAAAGAATAAAAAATAGGGTTAGGGGTGTAGCTTGGAGGTAGAACACCCCTGGGTTCCATCCCCGGTATCACCAAAATAAATAAATAAATAAATAATAGAGCTGGGGTTGTAGCACCAAGGTAGAATGCCCTTAGGTTCAAACTCGAATACCGAAACATAAGGGTAGGAGCCTGTGAATAGGTGTGTGTACCCGGGCTGGTGTACCTCTGGGTGTGTGCCTGGCGGATGTATGACATGTGTGTGCTGTGTGAGAATGTGTGTGTGAATATGAGTGTGTGTGTCTTTAAGTGTGTCTAAGCTGGACACACACCTGTCATCCCACTATTCGGGAGGCTGAGACAGGAGGATCACAGGTTCAAGGCCAGCCTCGCCTCGGCAACCTAGCAAAACCCTCAACAACTTAGCGAGACCTTGTTTCAAAAATAAAAAATCAAATAGGGCTGGGGGGGGGGGGTAGCTCAGAGGTAGAACATCCCTAGGTTCAATTCCAGCACCATGCACACACAAAAGAGATGTCTACACCGGGCGTGGTGGGCACGCTTGTAATCCCTGCGCTCGGGAGGCTGAGACAGGAGGATCGCGCGGGTTCGAAGCCAGCCTCAGCTACTTAGTGAGGCTCTCAGCAACTTAGTGAGACCCTGTTTCCAAATAAAATATAAAATAGGTCTGGGAATATAGCCCGGAGGTAGAAAGCCTCTGGGTTCCACCCCCAGTACCACCAAAAAAAGTCTATGTTTGAACGTATGCCTTTGTGTGTGTATATGCTTATGTGAGAAACAGACAGACAGACAGACACCAAGAGGGTGTGACGAGGTGGAAACTTCCAGCAGTTCGGGCATACCAGGGTCCCTAGCCCACTGTCCCGTGCTCCCCACCCCAGGAGCTCGGTCCTCCCCGGCCCTCCTTAGTCCACCCCACAGCCTCCGATTCCCACTCAGAATACAGGGCCCGGCACCCCGGGGTGGGGAGGTGTGTTCAGAGGCCCTACTGCATTTTGGGGGTAGAAAGTACTGGGGACTGAACCCAGGGGCTAGGTACAGCTACATCCCCAGGCCTTTTGTTTTGTTTTGAAACAGAAACAGGGTCTCCCAGAGGTTGCTGAGAGGCTCACTAAGCTGCTGAGGCTGGCCTTGAACCTGTGACCCTCCGATCTCAGCCTCCCGAGTACTAGGATCACACGCCCGGCTGAATATGTTTTCATTTTGAGAAGACTCTAAGACCAGAACTTTGCAGGTCTCAGGAAAGTTCACTGGGGCCCAAGGCCTGGGGTTTCTGCGCTAAGGCGGCTGTGGAGGGCGGGAGCCTGGGAGGTGTAGCAGGCCCTGGCGCACGCCAACCCCGCGCCTTCCGCTGGCCCTGCGCCCTTGCCTCCACCAGCCCTGGCCAGGGCGCTCCTGCCAGGCGCATTTCACAGATGGGGAAACTGAGGCTGGGAGGGAATGCAGTGCGATCTACGGTCCCCTGGTGCTGGCGCCCCCTCTCGTCCTCCTCCTTGTCCTCCCCTGCTTCCTCCTGGTCCCCCTTCTTTTTTGGGCATCCCACCTCCAAGCTGCACCCCAGCCTTTTCTTTTTAATTTTGTAACAGGGTCTCGCTAAGTTGCTGAGGGCCTCGAGAAGTCGCTGAGGCTGGCCTGGAACCGGCCATTACCCTGTCTCTCGCTCCCCAAACACCGCCCGGCCGGGTCCTTCTTTGTGTTTCCTAAAGGCCTGGCCCTCTCCGAACCTCAGAGCCCCTCCCTCACGTGAGGCTCTCCCTGGCTACTCAGTGGCAGCAGAGACAGGACAGTCCCCAGCTCACAGAGGAGCAAACCCAGTCCTGATGTGGGGAGTGGGCCCGCAGGGTCTGCCTCGGGCGCACGCAGCACACCATGGCCGTTAGCTGCCCTCCCCGTCCACGCGGCGAGGCTGCCAGGTCCCCTGGCCTCTGCTGGGGCCTGCTGGTGGGTGGGCGGCACCGCTTCCTCACCCACACCAAGACCTGGGTGGGGACTCTGGCCAAGGACAATACAGCCCCTTCCCAGCACAGCAGGGCCCCGCCTTAAAGGAAGGAAATGAGCTTTCCCCCAGACCAGCGCTTTCTTTGTAACAGTCTCTGTGTACGAGGAGAGAGGGGGAACATTTTTGTCCTGGTTCCAAATTACAGTAACCGTGAGGACAATGGTACAAGATGACGCACGGCTTGACCCTGGGAAAGGACCAGCCCAAGCGAGGTGAACACCACCCCTCACCAAGGGAGGGCCTGGAGGTGGACACCGATGGCTGCCTCCCATCCACCAAGGGCCTGGAGGTGGTGACCGATGGCTGCTTTCCATCCACCGAGGGCCTGGAGGTGAACACTGATGGCTGCCTTCCCATCCACCTAGGGCCTGGAGGTGGACACTGTAGCTGCCTTCCATCCACCAAGGGCGTGAGGTGGTGACCGATGGCTGCCTTCCATCCATCCACCAAGGGCCTGGGAGGTGGTTGGCTACACTAGTGGACACTAATGGCTACCTACCATTATGTCCATTATGTCCACTACCATAATGTCCATTACCAAATGGTAGTGGACACTAATGGCTACCTTCCCATCCACCAAGGGCCTGGAGGCAGTGACTGATGGCTGCCTTCATCTACCAAGGGCCTGGAGGTGGGCACTGATGGCTGCCTTCCCATCTGCTGAGAGCCTATAGGTGGATACCGATGGCTGCCTTCCATCCACCGAGGGCCTGGAGGTGGCCACCGGTGGCTGCCTGCCTCCCGTTCCTCACGCGCCCTGTGGCTGCAGGCAGGCGTGCTGTCGTGGAGCCCGTGACCCTGCCCGGCCTATGCTCATACCTGGGCTGCAGGGACCACACAGGTCTGCTTGTGTCCCTCTTCTGATCAGGACACCCCAAGGCTGCCTCCCAGCTCCCCCAGGCCAACACCGGGGGTCCCTGCCCGGCGTGGTGATGCATGCCTATGATCCTGGTACTTGGGAGGCTGAGACAGGAGGATCGCAACCTCAGACACCTCGTGAGACCAACTGAAAGCAAAAAACAGGGCTGGGGGGTAGGTAGCTCAGGGGTAGACGGCCCCTGGGTTCCATCCCCAACACCAAAAAAATAAAACAAAAAAACAACGTTGGTACCATATCATTGTAATCTCAGTGGAAACTTAGGAAGCCATAACAGAAAGAAATCGGTCTGCAGAGGGTGTGTGTGTGTGTGTGTGTGTGTTTTACTGGGGATTTAACCCAGGGGTTGTACCTCCAAGCTACACCCCAGCCTCCCCTGTGTGTGTGTGTGTGTACGTGTGTGTGTCACTACGGATTAAACCCAGGGGCATTCTAACCACCTAGGTACACCCCCCAGCCTTTTTTAATTTTTGTTTTGAAACAGAGTCTGGCTAGGCTGCCGAGAGTCTCACTACGGTGCTGAGGCTGGCCTCCAACCTGGAATCCTGCTGTCTGGCCTCCCAAGTACTGGGATGGCAGGCTGTGGAGCTTAACGCCTGTAGCTCTTAAGGCCTTCTCCCTAGAGGGCTTCCTCGGTTTCTTCCACGGCCGCATAATATTCCAAGGCAAGGGAATGCGGTTTCTCTTGAAGCAGCCCGGGTCGCTCTGGGTCTGGGGTCTCAGCCACAGGCGCGCCTCGCCCTCCTGCCACCTGCGGGATTGACTTGTGAGCCGCCCGCAGCGCCAGCCGGCTCTAATGAGCGGTTCTGGTTCCAGAAAAGCCAACGCCCTCGCTGGAGGCAGAAGACGCCTCCGGCTCCGGCTCCCAGGTGGCTGGCAGGGAAATTACATCTCCTGGCTCCCGGATCTAACTGGTGGCTTCCAAACTCCCCGCTGCGCCATCTCCACCTCCTCGGCCCCATCCCGTCTGAGTCTTTTTCTTTCTCTCTTCCTCTTTGTCTCTCTCCTTTCTCTTTCCCTCCCTCCCTTTCTTCCTCTTTCTTTTCCTCTCTCCTCTGTCTCTGTCTCTGTCTCTCTCTCATCTCTGCTCAAAGCCGCCTCCCTGCCCCCCTGGGCTGCCTCTACGGTGTCTACACCTGTCTGAATCTTTTTTGCTGTTGTTGTTTTGGTGGTACTGGGGTTCCTGGAAACCCTTCTACCTCCGGGCTACACTACTCCCAGACCCATTTCTTATATTTTTATTTGGAAACAGGGTCTCTTAAGCCAGCGAGGCCGGCCTCGAACCTGCGCGATCCTCCCGTCTCCGCCTCCCAAGCGCGGGGATGACAAGCGTGCGCCACCACGCCCGGCTGGGTCCTCTATTCTTGACTTCTTATCTGACTCCCCCACTGCACCCCTCTACCCAGAAGATGGCACCCGCGTGGACCTCCATGAGCCCCACCTGGACCGTGGGGGCCTCGGGTGGACAGGCGACTCCCACCTCCGACAGGTGGTCCAGGCCCCGCAAGATAGAGGCCACCCTCGGCAACTTAGCAAAGCCTCAACAACCTAGTGAGACCCCGATTAAGGCAAGAGCCCAGAGGTGGGCCCCCAGTCCCTCTCCGTGTGACACCTCGTTTGCCAAGACCAGCAGGTGTTTAAAGAAAAATCGTCTTCTTCTGTAGTGTCGAAACACAAGGCCAACGCCACATCCGGGGTCCTCATGGGCTCCAGAAGCTGGGCCTCCCCGCCCGGTGGCCACGGAAGCCACAGGGGTGGCCCAGCACACTCGGAGAAATCCTGTGCAAGGGTGGGGGGCTTGTGGCTGATCAGAAGGCCCCCAAGGGCCAGGCCCTGGACTCAGCCCTGCCCTCGTTCCTATGGGAACGGTGTCAATCACCTTAGCTACTAGGCGCAGGGTTTTGTGGGCGTGTGTGGTACCGTGGATTATTTGCGGTACTGGGGATGGAACCCAGGGGCATTCGACCTCTAAGCGACACCCCCAGCCCTGTTTTTTATTCTTTATTTTGAAACAAGGTCTCGCTGAGTTGCAGAGGGCCTCGCTAAGTAGCTGAGGCTGGCCGCAAACTGCGATCCTCCTGTCTCAGCCTCCCGAATGCTGGGATGACAGACTTGTGCCATCATGGCCGGCTAGCCTGGCTTCCATCTGCAACACAAAGGCCTGACAGGCCAGGCAGTAGCTGAGGGTGGGCGCGAGGGCCGGGTGGAGGCTGCGGCCAAGCAGCTCTCCTGTCCTGTCCCCCTGGGATGGCACCAGCCCAGAGAGGCACCACAAAGTCGCGGATATCCCAAGCCAAACCCCGCAGCTGGTGATTCTTCCAGAGAAGACGGAAACCCAGACTTTTATGTGAAACGTGCCAATCTGTGAATGCTGGCAGCTAATTAAATTTTTAATAATAATAATAACACGGAAAGAGCCAAAACAAATATCCCGGGCTAGACGCAGCTAGGGCTGGCAGGTCTGTGCCTCTGGAGCTAAGAATCTTGGATTTTACCCTCTGCCTGCCCCGCCCTCTTCCCAGCCCGCTGCAGGCAAGAAACACAGGAATTAAGGAGCACCCCGGCTGAACCCAGCCTGCCTTCCTCCTGGGGGGAACCTTCGCCCCACTTTGCACGTGGGGATGGCAAGAGCACCCATCACTCGGCCACAAGCACGCCTCAGCTTCCACGCCGCGCCCAGCCCCGGGGACACTGCCCTGGCCACCACCCAAATCATCGGGGCTCTGGTTGAATGCCATGCACCCTAACTGTACACGTCCATTTTTCTTTTCTGGCTTATCTTTGGTTACCCTGCTGGCGGAGAGCAGCTTCCGGCTGGCCCAAGTAGCTGTCACAAGGCTGAGCTGGGGTAAAGTCTTCTGACAGCAAAGAAAGGCGGGCGCCCCCCAGCTAGGAGATGGGGACACCGTGGGGAGAAGAGGGGGTGCACCTCCCTCCCCAAAGCTCCGGGTCCCCACCCAGGGCTGGGGACTCAGGACCTGCTGGTGTAAGCAATTGTGCAAGGCTCCCGGGGCCTGTGACACGCTGAGTGTGACTGCCCTGCCGTGTGTGATACACACGCGAGGCTGGAGACGCGCGTGTGAGGATGCGGGGCCGACTTCAGTGTGCTTGCCTGTTAGAGGGACAGTGTTCCGGCAGAGACAGCTGGGTGTGCAAGACACGTGCGCACGCAGCGCGGGTGTCAAAAGGGACTTGTGGGCTGGGCGTGGTGGTACACACCTGCAATCCCAGTACTTGGGACCCTGAGACAGGAAGATCAGATCGCAGGCTCGAGGACAGAATGAGCAATTTAGCCAGGCCCCTAGCCACGGAGGGATATTCTGTTTCAAATATAAATAAATTTAATTTATTTTTTAATTTTTTTTGGTGGTACTGGGGTTCCTGGAAGCCCTTCTACCTTAGGGCTACACTCCCAGACCTATTTTATATTTTTATTTGGAAACAGGGTCTCTTAAAGCCAGCCCGGCTGGCTTGGAACCTGCGCGGTCCTCCTGTCTCCGCCTCCCAAGCGCGGGGATGACAAGCGTGCGCCACCACGCCCGGCTAATTAAATTAATTTAATTTAATTAAATAAGAGGGCTGTGGTGGAGCCCAGAGGTAGAAGGCCCCTGGGCTCAATCCCCAGGACCAAAAAAAAAAAAAAAAAGGGGGAGAGGGAGGCCTTTCGGGGAGCCCCTGGGCGGAGGGGTCGGGGGGCCCTGAGCCCATGCACAGCCTGCAAGGACCTTTGCTGGCGTGTGTGCATGCGTGCGTGCACTCGTGAGCGTGGTTTGCCGGGAGGGGGGCAGGGTGTGCCGAACCCGGAGGCCCAAGTCTCCCCTGCTCTGAGCTGAGGACCTGGGGGGGACAGCGCGGGACGGGGCTGGGGAGCGACAGACTGGCCGGGGACCCCTGGAGCCCACCTCACGCCGGCCTCGGCGCCCGCAGCCGGGGGACCGGGGCCGGCGGGCAGCCCTGAGGGCGTCCATCAGCCCCGAGCCGCACTCACCGCTCCGCTGGGCGTCCGTCCCGTCGGTCCACCTCGGCGTCCCGAGCTCCCGCTGCGCGCGGCGCGGGGCGGTGGAGGAGCGGAGGGCGTGGCGCAAGGCTCCGCCCCCAAGCCACGCTTCTGGGCGTGGCCTCCGCCTCGAGCGGAGGGCGTGGCGCGCGGCCCCCGTCCCGATGGCCTGCCCCGGGGGCGTGGCCTCAGCCTCGAGCGGAAGGCGTGGCGCGCGGGCCCCGCCCTGATAGCCTGCCCTGGGGGCGTGGCCTCAGCCTCGAGCGGAGGGCGTGGCGCGCGGCCCCGCCCTGATAGCCTGCCCCGGGGGCGTGGCCTCTGCTGCCTCGAGTGGGGGCGTGGCGCGCGGGCCCCGCCCTGATAGCCTGCCCCGGGGGCGTGGCCTCAGCCTCGAGCGGAGGGCGTGGCGCGCGGGCCCCGTCCCGATAGCCTTCCCCGGGGGCGTGGCCTCTGCCTCGAGTGGGGGCGTGACGCGCTGGGCCCGCCCTGCTGGGGGCGTGGCCTCCGCCTGCTCGGGGAGGGGCGGGCCCGGCCGAGCGCTCCGGGTGCAGAAGCGCAAACCCGCCGCGCGCTGCAGCCCCCAGAGCTCCCCAGAACTGTGCGGCCGACCTAGACTGTCTCTGTCCAGGTTTATCCTTGTTCTCAGCCTCATCTCTATTTTTATTTTTTATTTTATTGTGTGTGTGTGTGTCGCTGTAGTTCTACTTCCAAACTACACCTCCAGCCTATTTTTTTTAATTTGGAAACAGGGTTGGACTAAGTTGCTGAGGCTGGCTTTGAACCTATGATCCTCCTGTCTCAGCCTCCGAAGTACTAAAATTAAAAGCATACACCCCCACATCTAGGAATTGGGGGGGGCGTGTATACTGCGGATGGAACCCAGGGATGTTCTATCTCTGAGCTACACTCACAGCCTGATTTCATTCTTTTATTTTGAAAGAGAGTCTCATTAAGTTGCACAAAGCCTCAGTAAATTGCGCGGGCTGGCTGCAATCCTGCAACTCTCCTGTCTCCGCCTCCTAGGTGCTGGGGTTACAAGTGTGTACCACCATGCCCGGCTGATTTTTATATTTTGAAACAGGGTCTTGCTAGGTTGCTGAGAGGCTCCCTAAATTCTTGAGGCTAGCCTTGAACCTGTGATCCTCCTGTTTCAGCCTCCCAAGTGCTGGGATTACAGGTATGCACCACTGAGCCTGGTTCCTTTTTATTTTATTTTTGTTTGTTTGTTTATTTATTTATTTTTGCGGTACTGGGGATGGAACTCAGGGGCATTCCACCTCCAAGCGACACTGTTTAATTTGAAACAAGGTCTCCCTGAGTTGCAAAGGGCCTCACTAAGTAGCTGAGGCTGGCTTCGAACCTGCGCAATCCTCCTGTCTCAGCCTCCTGAATGCTGGGATTACAAGCATGCGTCACCACGACCAGCTCCATTTTTTTGTTTTGAAACAAGGTCTTGCTAAGTTGCTAAGGGCCTCACTAAGTTGCTCAGACTGTCTCCATACCTACGATCCTCCGGTCTCAGCCTCCCAATTACTACAATTACAGGCATGCACTACCATGCCTAGCCCAACTGACTTGTGTGCATGTGTGTATGGCACTGGGGATTGAACCCAGGTGCATTCTACCTCTGAGCTACAACCCCAGCCCTGTTTTTATTTTATTTTAAAATTAAAATTAACTAGGTTGATGAGAGTCTCACAACTTGAGGCTGGCTTCAAACTTGCAATCCTCCTATCTCAACCTCCCAAGTACTGGAATTTTATAAGCATGGGCCCTCACTCCGGCTTAACTTTTTTTTTTTTTTTTCAGTACTGGGGATGGAACCCAGGGGCATTCTACCTCCAAGCTACACCCCCAGCCCTATTTTTTTATTCCTTATTTTCCAACAGGGTCTCAGTGAGTTGCAAAGAACCTCACTAAATAGCTGAGGCTGTCTGCGAACCATGATCCTCCTGTCTCAACCTTCCTTTCCGTTCCCTTCCGTGCTGCAGGTCCCGGGCCTCGGAGAAGAGACATGAGGGCCAGAACGCAGGGGCCCGAAGCCTGGCTGGCTTCCCCTAGATAAAGGGGGACGGCTGCTCCGGACCTCGGTCATTTGAGCTGGACGTGTGTCCGCTTCGGCTGTCCCCCGGAGCCCTGCCAGGACCCTTATCTCAGACACTCTGCACATCACCTACCAGGAATCTGGGGCCCAGGCCTGGCTGACAGACACGTAGAGGAAATTTCAAGCTGATAAGGCCGAGACAGAATGGTCCAGTGGGCAGCGGGGTTATTTACACCAGTGACAATCTTGCCGGCTCCCTGGGAATCCAGGCGCCTGGCCCTGCAGGTGCGGGGCCCTCGTCTGCACCTCCTGGCCGGTGAGATGGGGAAGAGGGATCTTTGGCCTTCCTGGGTCTGTATCTTCACGGAGGTTCCTTGAAAAGGTCACCAGAGCCCTTGAGCCTCAGTCCAAGCAAACAATAATAATAACCCCATACATGTTGATCTAAAAGTTTAGCCTGGGCTTTGGAACAAATCATCTTTTCTTTTCTTTCTTTCATTCTTTTTCTTTTTCTTTGTTTCTTTTTCTTTTTTATTTCTTTTTTATCTTTTTTTTTTTTTTTTTTTTTTTGCAGTACTGAGGATGGAACCCAGGGGCATTCTACCTCCAAGCTACACCCCCAGCCCTATTTTTTATTCTTTATTTTATTTTATTTTTTGGTGATACTGGAGGTGGATCCCAGAGGCTTTCTACCTGCAGACTATACTCCCAGACCTATTTTATATTTTTTCATTTTGGAAACAGGGTCTCACTAAGTTGCCGAGAGCCTCACTAAGTAGCTGAGGCTGGCTTCGAACCCGCGCGATCCTGTCTCAGCCTCCCAAGCGCAGGGATGACAAGCGTGCGCCGCCACGCCCGGCTAGAGAGCTATTTTTGAATACGTTGTTTTGTTTGTGGCTTCGGCCAATGCAAGCTGTCTTTGCTTGTTACCCAAATTCTACCGCCCAAGAGCATGAAGCCGGGCGTGGCGGCACACACCTGGAATCCCAGTCCTTGGGAGGCTGAGACAGGAGGAGCGCAGGCTTGAGACCAGCCTCAGTGACTTAGGAAGAGTCTTGGCAACTTAGTGAGACCCTGGTTCAAAGTAAAACATCAAATAGGGCTGGGGGGGAGGGGTGTAGTTCAGATATAGAATGCCCCTGGGTTCAATCCCCAGTACTGCAAAAGAAGGAGGAGGAGGAGGAGGAGGAGGAGGAGGAGGAGGAGGAGGAGGAGGAGGAGGAGGAGGAAGAGGGAGAAAGAATTTGATCCATGGAGACCCAAACCCTGCATTCCTGGGCTGGCTTCCTTATTGACTGATTGATGTTTTTGTTTGGTTTGGTTTTTGTTTTTGGTACTAGAAATTGAACCCAGGGACATTCTATCTCAGCCCTATTTTATTTGTTATTTTGAACCAGGGTCTCGCTAAATTGCTAAGACTAGCCTCAAGCCTGCGATCCTCCTGCCTCAGTCTCCCAAGTATTTTAGACAGAGGGGTTGGTCATTGAAAATCCCCCTTTTTTCTTAAGTAGTAGTGGGGATTTATCGAAGGGCTATCTATCTATCTAGATATCTATCTCCAAGTACACACCCAGCCCTTTCTCTTTTTATTTTATTATTTTATTTATTTATATTTATTTGGGTGGCATTGGGGGTGGAACCCAGAGGCTCTTCTACCTCCAGGCTACACTCCCAGACCTATTTTATTTTATATTTATTTATTTATTTATTTATTTATTTATTTATTTTTATTTTTGGTGGTACTGGGGGTGAAACCCAGAGGCTTTCTACCTCCGGGCTATACTCCCAGACCTTTTTTTTTAATATATTTTATTTGGAAACAGGGTCTCACTAAGTTGCTGAAAGCCTCACTAAGTAGCTGAGGCTGGCTTCGAACCCGTGCGATCCTCCTGTTTCAGCCTCCCGAGCGCGGGGATTACAAGCATGCGCCACCACGCCTGGCTCCCAGACCTATTTTATACTTTATTTGGAAACAGGGTCTCACTAAGTTGCTGAGAGCCTCACTAAGTAGCTGAGGCTGGCTTCGAACCCGTGCGATCCTCCTGTCTCAGCCTCCCAAGCGCTGGGATTACAAGCGTGCGCCGCCACGCCCGGCTCGCCCTTTCTCTTTTTTAAAACGGGGTCTTGCTCAGTTGCTGAGGGCCTTGCCAAATTGCTGACACTGGCCTCCACCCTGCCATCCTCCTGTCTCAGCTTCCCAAGTACTGGGATTCCATGAGCGCACCACCACACCCGGCTCCATTACTATTTCCCTGCGACTCTTTCTCAAGCTTTTCTGTTTATTCCAGGAAAGCTGCCCAGGCCGCCGCCTCCCATCCCGGCAGGGAAGGGCCGGCTCCTAAGTCCAGTGGCCAGCTCGCTCCTGACTCACCCGGCCCAGCCCTCCCCTGGCCTGATGGAATTTCTGGCAGTCCTATGAAGTTCTGAAGTTCCAGGGGCCCCAAAGAAGACTTGGCCCAGCCTCACTGCTCAGGCGGAGGTCAGGGCACAGGGGCTCTGAGCTCAGAGGCTGAGACCTCCCTGGGCAGGGGCCAGTGGGATGAGGGAGGCTCAGAGCCTTCTTCTGGAACAGCCCAGCGAGGGAAGGGACTCCCCTAAGGCCACACAGTCCAACCCTAAGAGGCAGGGCGAGCAGCGCAGAGACGGGGGCTTGCTGCAGCCTCTTGCCTGCTCGGAGCATCAGCGTCCTCCTCCGTCAAATGGGAGAAACTGGCTTTGATCTCTATTTACTGTTTATTTATTGTGCTACTGAGAATTGAACCCAGGGGCATTCTACATCTGAGCTACCCCCCCAGCTCCATTCATCCATCCATCCATCCATCTACCCACCCATCTATCTATCCATCCATCCATCCATCCATCCTGAGAATTGAACCCAGGGGCATTCTACCTCCGAGCTATGCCCCCAGCTCTATCTATCTATCTATCTATCATCTATCTACCATCTATCTATCATCTATCTATCCATTCATCTATCTTGAGGATTGAACCCAGGGGAATTCTACCCCAAGACCTACCTATCTATCATCTATCTATGTATTCATCCATCCATGGGATTGAACCCCAGGGCATTCTACCCCCAGACCGATCCATCCATTCATCCATCCATCCATCCATCCACCCATCTATCTATCCATCCATCCACCCATCTATCCATCCATCTATCCATCCACCCATCTATCCATCCATCCATTCATCCATCCTGGGAACTGAACCCCAGGGCATCTACCCCCAGACTGATCTATCCATCCATCCATCCATCTATCCATCCATCCATCCATCCATCCATCCATCCACCCACCCATCCATCCATCCATCCATCCATCCTGGGAATTGAACCCCAGGGCATCTACCCCCAGACTGATCTATCCATCCATCCATCCATCCATCCATCCATCCATCCACCCATCTATCCATCCATCCATCCATCCATCCATCCATCCATCCATCCATTCATCCAGCCATCCTGGGAATTGAACCCCAGGGCTTTCTATCCCCAGACCGATTCACCCATCTATCCATCCATCCATCCATCCATCCATCCATCCATCCATCCTGGGAATTGAACCCCAGGGCATTATATCCCCAGACTGATCCATCCATCCATCCATCCATCCATCCATCCATCCATCCAACCATCTATCCATCCATCCATCCACCCATCCACCCATCTATCCATCCATCCATCCATCCATCCATCCATCCATCCATCCACTCACCCATCTATCCATCCATCCATCCACTCACCCATCCATCCATCCATCCATCCATCCATCCACTCACCCATCCACTCACCCATCCACTCATCCATCCATCCATCCATCCATCCACTCATCCATCCATCCATCCATCCACTCACCCATCTATCCATCCATCTATCCATCCATCCATCCATCCATCCATCCATCCATCCATCCATCCTGGGGATTGAACCCAGGGGCATCCTACCTGTGAGCTACACACCCCCTCCAGCCCTATTTTATTCTTTGATTTTGAACCAGGGCCTCGCTAAATTGCTAAGGGATTTTGCAGAGTTGCTGACATACCTCGAACCTGTGCTCCTCCGGTCTTAGACTTGCAGGTGCTGGGATGACAAGCGTGCGTGGTCTCACCTGACTGAAGTTGATGGGTATTTTAAGAACTACATGCACATATTTGCCCTTCATTTCTGCACTTGAGATGTTATTTCACTAATGTGCAAGAATTCTTGCCTGGCGTGTTGGCGCACGCTTGTCATCCCAGCATTTGGGAGGCAGACAGCCTCAGTTACTTAGTGAGGCTCTCCGCAACTCAGTGAGACCCTGTTTCGAAATAAAGAATAAAAAATAGGGTAGGGGGTGTAGCTTGGAGGTAGAATGCCCCTGGATTCCATCCCCAAACCTGCAAAAAATAATAATAAATAAATAAAAAGACTAAAAAGATAGGGTTGGGGTTTAGCTCGGAGGTACAATGCCCCTGGATTCCATCCCCAGTACTGCAAAAACAATAACAACAACAACAACAACAACAACAATAACAACAACAACAACAACCTCAAAAAATATAAAGGGCTGGGGATAGAGCTCAGAGGTAGAATGCCCCTGGGTTCAATCCACAGTACAAAAGAAAGTTTAAAAAGCCGAGAAACAAGGAATCCACATCCTTTCAGCCACTCTGGCCAGCTGGCTACAGGCCCTGGACGTCCCCAGCCTAATCCTTCATCTCTGACTGCTCTGCCTGGGCCCCTGACATGCTCCAGCTATGGCCCCACCTCAGCTCTGCAGCCCTGTTCCCCACTCCCTCTGGTCCCTGGGGCGGGGTGCACAGCTGTCCACCCATCCATATATCCACAGGAGGTCAACGCAGCAAGTGTTACATACACAAACTCTGGAGCCAGGCTGCTGGGTTCCAAGGTCTGTACCCAAGCTCTGCCAGTTCTCAGCCATATGACCTGAGGGAAGGTGCCTCGCTGGGCCCCCCATGCCTCCCCAAAGTAAAACACCTGCCCACCTCAGCATGCCTGGGCAGCCAGGCGCAGCTGTGCACAGCTGTAATCCCAGTACTTGGGAATTATTGGGAGGTTCGCAGGTTTGAGATCAGCCTCCGGAACTTAGTGAAATCCCCAGAAACCTTGGGAGTCCCTGTTTTTTCTTCTTCTTTTCTTTTCTTTTTTCTTCCTTTCTTCCTTTTTTTTTTCTTTTTTTTTCTTTTTTTTTTTTTTGGCAGGTCTGCAGATGGAACCCAGAGGCATTCGACCTCTGAGCTACACCTCCAGCCCTACTTTTTATTCTTTTATTTTATTATTTGTTTATTTATTTATTTATTTATTTATTTGCAGGTCTGGGGATGGAACCCAGGGGCATTCGACCTCCGAGCTACACCCCCTGCCCTATTTTTTATTCTTTATTTTGAAACCGGGTCTCACTGAGTTGCAAAGGGCCTCACTAAGAAGCTGAGGCTGTCTGCGAACCGCCATCCTCCAGGTCTCAGCCTCCCGAACGCTGGGATGACAAGCGTGTGCCACCACGCCCGGCTTTTATTCTTTTATTTTGAAACAGGGTCTCACTGAGTTGCAAAGGGCCTCTCTAAGTAGCTGAGGATTGTGAACCGCGATCCTCCTGTCTCAACCCCCCACCCCCCGAATGCTGGGATGACAAGCTCACTGTGTGTGTGTGTGTGTGTGTGTGTGTAGTGTGGGGGATATAGAACCCAAGGGCATTCTATCTCTGAGCCACACCTCCTGCCCTATTTTATTTTAAAACAAGATTTTGCCGGGCGTGGTGGCGCACGCTTGTGATCCCAGCATTTGGGAGGCTGAGACGGGAGGAGCATGGTTCGCGGACGGCCTCAGCTACTTAGTGAGGCCCTCTGCAACTCAGTAAGAGTTGCGGAGAATAAAGAATAAAAAATCTGGCTGGAGGTGTTAGCTCGGAGGTCGAATGCCCCTGGGTTTTATCCCCAGGAACACACACACACACACACACACACACACCTGATACGTTGCTGAGAATCTAGCCAAATTGCTGAGGCCGCCTCTAACGTGTAGACCCTCCTCTCTCAGCCTCCCAAGTACTGGGATCGCAGACGAGCACCCTACCCAGTTTAACATACGTCTTTCAAGTCCTTCTCTGTACATCCCTCAACGCGCGGAAGCCAATGGCATCCAGCTCGTCACTGATTGGCTCTCCCCTCCAGCTCATCCAGCCAATCAGAGCGCAGAGAGAGGCAGGTCTCGGCCCCTGGGCTCCCACCGGGTGGGTACCACCGGCTCGCAGCCTGTCTGGAAAATACGGTGGGTCTTGATGTGAAATCAAGTCGCCTGCGGTCGGTGACTAATAATAAGACGAATAGGTTACACCCACTGCAAAAATGTTAGCCAGCAGGAGAGACTGTGACGTCAGCCCGGGATCTGATTCCCATTATGTGAAAATACCCCAAGGGGGGCCTGTGAGGAGCAGAGCCCACCCCACCCGGAAATCCTCTCCCGGGCCCCTCCCTCGGCACCCTGACTCCCCAAGGGTCCCCTAAAAAAACTTACCCCCTCTGCAGGCATGAATTTGCTTCGTCTGATCTGCGTTTGGACATTATTATTATTATTATTATTATTATTATTATTATTATTATTATTATTATGTGTGTACTGGGGATGGAACCAGGGACATTCTACCTCCGAGCCACAACCCCAGCCCTATTTTTTTTATTCTTTTCTTTCTCTTTCTTTCTTTCTTTCTTTCTTTCTTTCTTTCTTTCTTTCTTTGTGGTACTGGAGATAGAACCCAGGGGCATTCTACCTCTGAGCCACACCCTCAGCCCTGTTTTTTATTTTCTTTCTTTCTTTCTTTCTTTCTTTCTTTCTTTCTTTCTTTTGTGGTACTGGAGATGGAACCCAGGGGCATTCTGCCTCCGAGCCACACCCCCAGCCCTATTTTTTATTCTTTTCTCTTTCTTTCTTTCTTTCTTTCTTTCTTTCTTTCTTTCTTTCTTTCCTTTCTTTCTTTTCTTTCTTTCTTTCTTTTTTTGTGGTATTGGAGATGGAACCCAGGGGCATTCTACCTCCGAGCCACACCCCCAACCCTATTGTTTATTCTTTATTTTTATTTTTTTATTTTTGGTGGTACTGGGTTCCTGGAAACCCTTCTATACTCCCAGACCTATTTTTATACTTTTTCTTTTTAATTTGGAAACAGGGTCTCTTAAGCCAGCGCGGCTGGCCTCGAACCTGCGCGATCCTCCTGTCTCCGCCTCCCGAGCACAGGGATGACAAGCGTGCGCCACCGCGCCCGGCATTTTTATTCTTTATTTTGAAACAGGGTCTCACTGAGTTGAAGAGGGCCTCACTAAGTAGCTGAGGCTGGCCTCGAACCGCCATCCTCCAGTCTCAGCCTCCCAAATGCTGGGATTACAAGTGTGGGCCACCACGCCTGGCCTGGAATTGATTTAAAGAAACTCATGCCGCTAGTGGCGCTCTCCTGTCAGCCCAGTTTTTAGGAGGCTGAGACAGGAGGATCGCTGGGTCGAGATCAGCCTCAGCTACACGGTAAGACTCTCGGCAACCTAGAGAGACCTGTTTCAAAACAAAAAGGGGAAAGGGCTGGGTGTAGCTCGGCAGTAGAATGTGCCTGGGTTCAATCCCCAGAATACAAAGAAAGGAAGAAAGAAAGAGAGAAAGAGAGGGGTAGAGCTGAGCATGGTGGCACACGCTTGTCATCCCAGCATTTGGGAGGCTGAGACAGGAGGATCGTGGTTCGAGGACAGCCTCAGCTACTACTTAGTGAGGCCCTTTGCCACTCAGTGACACCCTGTTTCAAAACTAAGAATAAAAAAAATAGCCAGGCATGGCGGCACACGCTTGTCATCCCCGCGCTTGGGAGGCGGAGACAGGAGGATCGCGCAGGTGTGAAGCCAGCCGCTCACGCTGGCTTAGGAGACCCTGTTTCCAAATAAAAATGTAAAAATATTTCTGGGAGTGTAGCCCGGAGGTAGAAGGGCTTCCAGGAACCCCAGTACCGCCAAAAAAAAAAAAAAAAAAAATTAAGAATAAAAAATAGCCGGGCGTGATGGCGCACCCTTGTAATCCCCGCACTTGGGAGGCGGAGACAGGAAGATCGCACATGTTCGAAGCCAGCCACGCTGGCTTAAGAGACCCTGTTTCCAAATAAAAATATATAATAGGTCTGGGAGTGTAGCCCGGAGGTAGAAGGGCTTCCAGGAACCCCAGTATCACCAAAATTAATGCATAAATTAAAAAAGAATAAAAAATAGGGCTGGGGGTGTAGTTCAGAGGTAGAATGCCCCTGGGTTCCATCCCCAGTACTGCAAAATAAATAAATAAATAAATAAATAAATAAATAAATATTAAAAATAGGGCTGGGGATGCAACTCAGAGGTAAAATGCCCCTGGGTTCCACCCCCAGTACCTGAGAAAGAAAGAGAGAAAGAAAGAAAGAAAGAAAGAAAGAAAGAGGAAAAGGAGGAGAAGCAAAAGTAGGTAGGTGGCATGGACACAGGCCCCAGGAAGTTGGGATGATTGGGAGCCCATAGGATGGCAGGGGCCAGCTCAGGACCCAGAGTTGGGGGCCGCCTTCTACACTTTTTTCCTCTGGTAACACACTGAGCTCTCTGGGTGAGTGTCTGCTGCTCCCTGACTCAGTTTCCCCATCTAACAAGCAAGAATGTCTAGCCTCCTCCCACCATAAACCCCGGGGCCCTGAGGTCTGACCTGCCCGCCCAGGCACAGGGAGCAGCGGACCCTGGGCGGGACAAAGAGGCCTTGTTTCCTGGCTCTTGGCGGAACCTCCCCCACAACACACCCTCCACTGAGCAAAACCAGATGCCAAGGAGTGGGGGTGGGGGCAGCAGCCCAGCGCCCCACTTGGTGGCCCGGCCCTGCCTGGAATTCAGATGGCACAGACTCCAGCAGGAAGCCCCTTCCAACCCCAGCCCGCAAACCATGGCTCCCCCACCGTGCATGTGTGTTGGTGGGGAGGGGTCCTAGGGATCAAACCCAGGCGCGGTCTACCACCTGGAGGAGGAGGAGGAGGAGGAGGAGGAGGAGGAGGAGGAGGAGGAGGAGGAGAGGAGGAGAAGAGGAGGAGAGGAGGAGGAGGAGGAGGAGGAGAGGAGGAGGAGAAGGAGGAGGAGGAGGAAGAGAGGAGGAGAGGAGGAGGAGGAGGAAGAGGAGGAGGAGGAAGAGGAGGAGGAAGAGGAGGAGGAGGGGAGGAGGAGGAGGAGGAGGAGAGGAGGAGAGGAGGAGAGGAGGAGAGGAGGAGGAGGAGGAGGAGAAGGAGGAGGGGAGGAGGAGGAGGAGGAGAAGAGGAGGAGAAGGAGGAGAGGAGGAGGAGGAGGAGGAGGAGAGGAGGAGGAGGAGGAGGAGAAGAGGAGGAGAAGGAGGAGAGGAGGAGGAGGAGGAAGAGAAGAGGAGGAGAAGGAGGAGAGGAGGAGGAGGAGAGGAGGAGAGGAGGAGAGGAGGAGGAGGAGAAGAGGAGGAGGAGAGGAGGAGGGGGAGGGGGAGAGGAGGAGGAGGAGGAGGAGAGGAAAAGGAGGAGATGAGGAGGAGGAGAGGAGGAGGAGGAGGTGAGGAGGAGGAGAGGAGGAGGAGGAATAGGGGAGAAGGAGGAGGAGGAGAGGAGGAGGAGGAGATGAGGAGGAGGGGAGGAGGAAGAGGAGGAGGAGAGGAGGAGGAGGAGAGGAGGAGGAGGAGAGGAGGAGGAGATGAGGAGGAGGAGGAATAGGGGAGAAGGAGGAGAGGAGGAGGAGGAGATGAGGAGGAGGGGAGGAGGGGAGGAGGAGGAGGAGAAGAGGAGGAGGAGGAGAGGAGGAGGAGGAGAAGAGGAGGAGGAGGAAGAGGAGGAGGAGATGAGGAGGAATAGGGGAGAAGGAGGAGGAGGAGAGGAGGAGGAGATGAGGAGGAGGAGAGGAGGAGGAGGAGGTGAGGAGGAGGAGAGGAGGAGGAGGAGATGAGGAGGAGGAGGAATAGGGGAGAAGGAGGAGGAGGAGAGGAGGAGGAGGAGAGGAGGAGGAGGAAGAGGAGGAGGAGATGAGGAGAAGGAGGAGGAGGAGAAGAGGAGAAGGAGGAGAGAGGAGAGTGTTAGGTTTAAGTCCCCACGGGTGCAGGGGGCGAGGCTGGAAGCCAGGAGGCAGGAAGGACCCGCCTCCTTACCCCGCAGAGCTCCGTGATTCCCACGGAGACCACTCCCCTCGATAAAAAGAAGACACTGCGATCTCAGGGGTCAGACGTCTACACTGGTGGAAGGCTCGCCCACACCACGCACCTCCCCGGACCCGCGACAGGGGGCCGCCCGGGAGAAGTGCGCGGGACGAATAAAGGCTCACGGCATCTGTATGGACGGTTTCACGTATCTGTGTGCGCAGCGGGACTCGATGCCGATTATACAGAGACCCTGTTTCCAAATAAAAATGTAAAATAGGTCTGGGAGTGTAGCCCGGAGATTGAAGGGCTTCCAGGAACCCCAGTACCACCAAAAAAATAAAAACAAACAAACAAAAAAGAATAAAAAATCAGGCTGGGGGTAGAGCTCGGAAGTAGAAGGCCCCTGGGTTCCTGTCGTGCGCAGTGACGACTCTTACACGATCTTCCTCAAGCAGTTTTATTACCCCAGGTTCTTTTACAGTTCCCGTTCCTCTTTAATGCTCTCTCAACGCCCTCTCAGGTAAAAACAACATCAGTCTTCTATCTCCTCCCTCATCACTCCACCAACCCTCCTCCGTGGCACTCTACGTCTCTGCTGCAGCACACACCGGTCACAGTGGTGGCTTTGTGAACATGTCCGTCCCAGCTCGGAGCCCGGAGCAGTCCGCCAAGAAACTGCTCTTCCTGTCCACCAACCCTCTTAGCTCCTTCTCCTTCCTTTCCCGCTAGGGCATGCGCGCTTTTTAACCTTCTCCTGGGCGGGCAGGTGGTAGCACGAGGTGTTGCGTCACTAATTATCCGTAAGGCGCCTGATAGGGCTCACTGCGCAGGCTCAGGGCACCGCCAGCCTCGTGAGCCTCGTGACTTGGCTGCAAGCCCAGGCGCCATCTTGAGTCCACACTGGCAACAAGCCTGGGTGCCACCTCGGTCCTGCCGAGTGGGCCCCAACATATCTCCCTTTTTGTTTTATTAAAATAAGGCTCGGGATCGTGCCTGTCTTAGGTTGCCGACCCTCAAGGACCATTCTTACCCGTCATTGGGAGAACAATAGCATGATTGTTTCCCTGTCTTAGGTTGAAAGGTCCCGGGGACGATCTTACCCGTCACTGACTACCGATCCAGCATACTGAGCCGTACATGGGGAGATAAGCCAGCTTCAAGGGCTGCCAGAGCTTGCACCAATATGCGCTGTTGTTGCAGTGTGCGTTGTCGAGTTCGCCTGATATATCCAACCATGAAACATCATGCTACCACCAGCAAGAATGCCCAGAACACCATGCCACCCCAGTCTTTTAAAAAACCCAATGTTCCGTGTATTAAGTCCATTCATTGTTGTACTGCGGCGACTTCCACGCGGGTAGAATTAATTGCAGCGATGGATGCTCATAGCTCAATCATGGTGTGTTCAAATTCACGGCTCCAAGTTCCTAGAAGCGTCTTGCTTAATTGACGAAACAAATTGCCTGCATGGGAGAAATTCTGATACTGCACATACGTTATACATATAGTCCAGATAATTGAGCTTGCTGAGCCATGCCAGCAGCCACATGTGAGGATAGAGCATTCATAGTGGCTGCAATAACTGCCACGGCCACAGAGGCCACAATTACAGCAATAAGAGCAGAAATTCCAAAGTCTCCAAGGGTGCATAGAAGCATAGCAGAAAGTCAGAAAACAGGTATCAATAAAACAACCTAAACTATCATTAACCAAGGTAAAGGAAGAGGGAAAGTAGAAATAATTCCCCAAAGATCTTAAAGAAAACAACTCATCTCTACTGTACCGAGCAGCAGTTTACAACTCTTACGTTAGGAACTAATCTTCTGACCTATCCTTTACACATTAGGCGCCTTTTCCAACTAACCTCAGGTGTCTTCCATCTATGGTGGCGGATTAGGAGAGGGAGTCGAATCAGGACCAGCCCGATTCTCTAACTTGCTTACACTAAAAAATATCCTCCTTAATGGAGCCCCCTTTGATCGGGGAAAATATCCTCCTTAATGGAGCCCCCTTTGATCGGGGAAATAACTTGCTTACACTAAAAAATATCCTCCTTAATGGAGCCCCCTTTGATCGGGGAAAATACAGCGCTGTCCCTCGCTTTTCCGCGAGCCTCGCTTATCCGCGAGCCTTATTTACTAAATATCCTCCTTAATGGAGCCCCCTTTGATCGGGGAAAATACAGCGCTGTCCCTCGCTTTTCCGCGAGCCTCGCTTATCCGCGAGCCTTATTTACTAAATATCCTCCTTAATGGAGCCCCCTTTGATCGGGGAAAATACAGCGCTGTCCCTCGCTTTTCCGCGAGCCTCGCTTATCCGCGAGCCTTATTTACTAAATATCCTCCTTAATGGAGCCCCCTTTGATCGGGGAAAATATCCTCCTTAATGGAGCCCCCTTTGATCGGGGAAATAACTAAAAAATATCCTCCTTAATGGAGCCTCCTCCTCCCTTTTCGGAGTCAAAGGAGTACTTACCAGCCGGCTGCCCGGGACTGCCGAGGTTCTGATCAAAGCGAAGGTCCCCGTACGGGCCACCATTTGTCGTGCGCAGTGACGACTCTTACACGATCTTCCTCAAGCAGTTTTATTACCCCAGGTTCTTTTACAGTTCCCGTTCCTCTTTAATGCTCTCTCAACGCCCTCTCAGGTAAAAACAACATCAGTCTTCTATCTCCTCCCTCATCACTCCACCAACCCTCCTCCGTGGCACTCTACGTCTCTGCTGCAGCACACACCGGTCACAGTGGTGGCTTTGTGAACATGTCCGTCCCAGCTCGGAGCCCGGAGCAGTCCGCCAAGAAACTGCTCTTCCTGTCCACCAACCCTCTTAGCTCCTTCTCCTTCCTTTCCCGCTAGGGCATGCGCGCTTTTTAACCTTCTCCTGGGCGGGCAGGTGGTAGCACGAGGTGTTGCGTCACTAATTATCCGTAAGGCGCCTGATAGGGCTCACTGCGCAGGCTCAGGGCACCGCCAGCCTCGTGAGCCTCGTGACTTGGCTGCAAGCCCAGGCGCCATCTTGAGTCCACACTGGCAACAAGCCTGGGTGCCACCTCGGTCCTGCCGAGTGGGCCCCAACAGGTTCCATCTCTAGTATTGAAAAAAATAATAATAATAATAAGCAGGCCTTTGATTGGTTCAATATATGGACTGATTCCAGGTACAGCCTCACACCGTGGTTGGCTGTTGGGGACAGACTGTCCCTTCCCCAGCACGGTGGCCACGGCCTCTCATTAGTTCTGAGCGAGGCTCCTTCCTTCTTCCTGACCTGGTCCTGAGAAGCTCCCAAGCCGGGAATATTGTCCCAATTTCCCTGGGCCATCCGGAGGCTTCATCTTGGTCCTCACCCTGACTGGACCAGCAGCCTCCCCATCCCTGGTCCTCCAATCTAAGGAGCAGCAGGACCAGGGAGTGTGGGTAAAGATGCTCAGACTCTGTCCTCTACGCCTGGGGGACCTCGTCAGGGTCTCAGCCAGCTGGCTGGGACCCCCCTAGCTCGGCCACCCCCGCAGAGGCAGGCTGTCCGCACCCAGCAGGATACAGTGCCCAGCAGGCGGCCAAGATCAGCCCATCCTGCTCCGGAGACTAGCCCTGATCCCCTGCGCAGACACGGCCATTCAAGCCCTGCCTGTCACAAAAGGTCTTTGTGCTGTCCCACCCCCTCCTCCATCGCTGCCCCGTCCAGGCCTCATTCAGGCCAGGAAGGAAGCCTCCCCTGGAGCGCCCACCTCCGCCAGGCCCTGAGCCAGCCTTCCCTCGCCCCCCAGGGAGAAGGGACTCCAGCCCAACCTGGGCGCCAGCCTCACATCAAAGGGGGGCGGGGGGGCTGGTGGCACATGCCCGTATCCTAGCCCTTGGGAGGCTGAGACCGGAGGATCGTGGTTCGCAGACAGCCTCAGCTACTTAGTGAGGCCCTCTGCAACTCAGTGAGACCCTGTTTCAAAAATAAAGAATAAAAAACAGGGCTGGGGGTGGGGGGTTGTAGCTTGGAAGTAAAATGCCCTGGGTTCCATCCCTAGTACCAGAAAAGAAAAAAAGAAAAAGAAACTAAAACAGAAAAATTATTTTATTCGTTCTTTAAAATGAGAAAAAGGATATGTTTACATAAGTAATATGTTTATGAAAAATAGCTACATTTTTGCCTTTTTTTAAAAAAAATTGTACTGGGGATGAAACCCAGGGACATTTTGCCTCTGAGCAACACCCCAAGCCCTTTTTTATTTATTTATTTATTTATTTATTTATTTATTTATTTATTTATTTTAATTAGGAAACACGGTCTTGCTGAGTTGCTGAGGCTGGCCTCGAACCTGCAATCTTTCTGTCTCAGCCTCCCGAATCCTGGGATGGCAGGCGTGCACCGCCACACCCAGCTACATCTTTTCAAAACAAAACAAAACAAAAAAATAAGTCAGTCGAGAAGAGTGATGTTGTTTTGCATTTTAAAAAATCTCTGTAGTGTCTGGCTTGATTGAAAACATCTGGGCTGTTCTCAGAGCTGTTTCTTGGTTCAAACTGTTACAAGATGGGATTGAGTTGAACTGAGGGAAAGGGAAGCTGGCCTTCCGCAGATAATGTGGTCAGAAAAGGGTGTAGTGTTTTAATAGTCTTTTCAGATAGTTATGAATATTTTTCTTTGGTATGACACAAAAAACTCAACAAGTGGTCATTTCTTTGACTTCAGTTGCTGTGGAAAATCTGCCACCGTATCAATGCTTTCTTCACGCCTAGTTATAAGGAAATCCACCACCTCTTGTTGAGGGACTCTCTTACCCACGTAAAGATTTATATTTCGTTGTCCAATAATCCTAGTCCCTGAGAGACTGAAACAGGACGATCGTAGGTTCGAGGCCAGCCTCAGCGACTCAGCCAGACTCTCGGCAACTTAGTGTCAAAATAATAAAATAGGAGCTGGGTGTGATGGTCCGTACCTGTGATCTCAGTACTTGAGAGGCGGAGACAGGAGGATCCCAGGTTCAAAGCCAGAGTTAGCAACTTGGTGAGACATTGTTTCAAAATCAAAAGACCTGGGGGACCAAAAAAAAAACACAAAAAAACAAACAAACAAAAAAAACAACAAAAAAAAAAGATACTAAACATCAGATTTGTTGATACAGTTGCCAACAAAATTACTCAACATCAGATTTCTTGATACAGTTGCCAATACAGAACCCTCCACACCCTGCTCCTTTCTACCTCTGAGCTGTACCCCCTATGTTTTTATTCTTTATTTTGAAACAAAGTCTTACTAAGTTGCAGAGGGCTCACTAGGTACCTGAGGCTGGCCTGGAACCTGCGATCCTCCTGTCTCAGTTCCCAAGTACTGGGATTATAAACATGTGTCTCTTATAAACCTAATGATGCCATGTTTCAAAATGAAGAATAGCCAGGCACGCTTGTCATCCCCGCGCTTGGGAGGCTGAGACAGGAGGATCGCGCAGGTTCGAAGCCAGCCTCAGCTACTTAGTGAGGCTCTCAGCAACTTAGTGAGACCCTGTTTCCAAATAAAAATATAGCCGGGCGTGGTGGCGCACGGTTGTCATCCCCGCGCTTGGGAGGCAGAGACAGGAGGATCACGCAGGTTCGAAGCCAGGCGCGTGCGCTGGCTTAAGAGACCCCGTTTCCAAATAAAAATGTAAAAACAGGTCTGGGAGTGTAGCCCAGAGGTAGAAGGGCTTCCAGGAACCCCAGTACCACCAAAAAAAAAAAAAAAATATATATATATATATATATATATATATATATATATATATATATATATATATGATAGGTCTGGGAGTATAGCCTGGAGGTAGAAAGCCTCTGGGTTCCACCCCAAGTACCACCAAAAAAAAATTTTTTTTTTAATAAAAAATTAAAAATAGGCCTGGGGGTATAGCTTGGAGGTAGAATGCCCCAGATTCAATCCCCAGCCCTCCAGGAACAAAGAAAGACCAGGGCTGTGGAGTCTCAGCACAGGGGCCGCGGAGCCCAGCTCTTGCTGGGATGGAGCTCTGGCCCATGTGGCCTTGGGTCCAGGCCCAGACGCCTGGTCCCTGCCCTGGCTCTTGACTCTGCCTGGCACCCTCAGCTGGACGCTCTCCCGGAGCCCTGAGCATGTGCTCCCTCCTCCTCCTCCTCCTCATCCTCCCCCTGCTCTTCTTCTTCTCCTCCTCCTCCACTCCTCCTCTTCCTTGTCTTCCTCCTCCTCTTCTTCCTTCTTCTCTTCCTCCTTCTCCTCCTCCTCCACTCCTCCTCTTCCTTGTCTTCCTCCTCCTCTTCTTCCTCCTTCCCCTCCTCCTCCTCCTCCTCCTCCACTCCTCTTCCTTGGCTTCCTCCTCCTCTTCTTCCTTCTCCTTCTCTTCCTCCTTCCCTTCCTCCTCCTCGTCCTCCACTCCTCCTCTTCCTTGTCTTCCTCCTCCTCTTCTTCCTTCTCCTTCTCTTCCTCCTTCCCCTCCTCCTCCTCCCCCACCTCCTCCTCCTCTCTCCTTCCTCCCCCTCCTCCTCCTCCTGGATGCTCCCGCAGCCTGCCCAGCCATCATGGTAAGCTCCTGCAGTCGGCTCTACTCCAAGGATCCTTTGGGAAAGTGTTCACTGCCCACCTCCGGGCTTCCCCGGCCTCCCGTGAGCCGCCCTGGGCAGGCAGCCCACCTGCGTGCCAGCCTTGGCTCCTGCCCCTGGCACCTCTCCACCTCATGCCCGGGAGCCCCGGCAGAGCCCGGCTGTGCCCGACCTTGCCGTCTCCTCCCCGGCATTCCTGGGATGCGCCCAAGCTCCCATAGCCAGAGTCCGTCCCTGGCTGCCAGAGAGCTGTTCTGAGGACCCACCTGTGGGGTTACAAGGAGCTTGTGCCCAACCAGACACCACCCGCTGGCTGCCTGCAGGGCCCTGGGCACACAAGACCGCAGGTCTTATTTATTTATTTATTTGTTTGTTTGTTTTTTATATTTTTATATTTTTGGTCCTGGGGGCATTCTACCTCGGAGCTACACCCTCAGCCCTATTTTTTATTTCGAAACAGGGTCTCACTGAGTTGCAAAGGGCCTCACTAAGTAGCTGAGGCTGTCCGCGAACCGCGATCCTCCTGTCTCAGCCTCCCAAACGCAGACAGTTTTGTTTCTTATTGGGAAACAGGGTCTCACCAGGTTGCTGAGACCCTCCGTAAGCTGCCAAGGCCGGCTTTGAACCTGCGCTCCTCCTGTCTCAGCCTCCGAGGAGGACTGCGATTAAAGTGTGCCGGATTTATTTCTTATTTGGAAACTAAGTCGCCGAGGGTCTGGCTGAGTCACCGAGGCTGACCTCGAAGCTGCGATCCTGATCCTGGATCTAGTCCTAGTGTGTGCCGCCAGGCCTGGCCTCCACCCTGGTCAGGAGCGGTCAGCCAGGCGCTGGGCCCTGCCAGGCCCGGGAGCCGCGGGAGCTGAGCGGGGCGGAGCCGGGGGCTGCGCTGCTTCCAGACACCAGGGCCGGCGGGGCAGCTGGACGTCAGGACAGCCCGTTCCCACAGCGGGCCCCAGGGAGCCTGGCCCCCACCTCTGCAGCCCAGGGGCTGACATCTGCAGGCTGCATCAGGTGACCAGGCCAGCTCAGGTTTTGCCCTGCAGGGTTGGGGAGGGAGGACGTCAGCTTCCTGGGCCCCATGACTGCCCAGGCTGGGGAAGGGGCACCTGAGCCCCCCCCCCCCCGATCTTCAAGAGGGGATGCCACATTTTTTTTGGGGGGGGGCAGGTCTGGGGATGGAACTCAGGGGCATTGTATCTCTGAGCTACACCCCCTGTCCTATTTTTTATTCTTTACTTTGAAACAGAGTCTCACCGAGTTGCAAAGGGCCTCACTAAGTAGCTGAGGCTGGCCTCGAACTGTGATTCTCCTGTCTCAGCCTCCCAAAAGATGGCATTACAAGTATGAACCACCATACCTGGATTTATTTATTTCTTCCTTCCTTCCTTCCTTCTTTCCTTTCTTTCCTTTTCCTTTCCTCCTCCTCCTCCTCCTCCTCCTCCTCCTCCTCCTCCTCCTCCTCCTTCTTTTTCTTCTCTGTCTCTGTCTCTGTCTCTGTCTCTGTCTCTGTCTCTGTTTCTCTGTATAGAATTGAACCAAGAGGCATCTACCTCAAAACTATACCCCCAGCCCTATTTTATTCTTTTTATTTAGAAACAGGGTCTCTTTCACTAAGTAGTTGAGGCTGGCCTTGAACCTTCGATCCTCCTGTCCCAGCCTACCAAGTCCTGGGACCACAAACATGGACCACCACACCCAGCTTAGGCGCGCCACACCTTAAAGGTCCCGCCACCTCTACACTGTGTAACTAAGGACTAAACCTCCAACATAGGAGGCTCTGGAGGATAAAACACAATATTTTGTTTGCATTATCTGTCTGCTTTGAATAATTGGTCTTGCTCTATAGCTATCTATCTATATATCTTAGATATAGATAGATATCTTAGATGGATATAGATAGATAGATAGACAGACAGATACACATATATATTGATGAGGGTACTGGGGACTGAACCCAGGGGCATTCTACCACCAAGCTATACCCCCGGCCCTTATTTTTATTTTTATTTTGAAACCAGGGCTCACTAAATTGCTGAGGCTGGCATCGAACCTGCGGCCCTCCTTGTCTCAGACCTCAGGACGCAGTGGTACCCAGCATCTGTAGGCACATGGTGAATTCTCAGGAGTTTTTGGTCCCATGATGCAGCCCAGAAAGCACAGAGTCCAGGGAGCATCGCACGGCGGGACCTCTGGACCATCTGTCCTTCCTTCCTGTCGCATTCTGGACACCTGGGACAGGGTGGGGAGACTGCCGGGGCTGGAGACAGCCAGGGAAGGAGCAAAGGTCCTTGGAAAGGGCGCTGAGCTAGGCCTGGCGGTGCACGCCTGTTATCCCAGTACTCGGGAGGCTGAGACGGGAGGATCACAGGTCAGAGGCCAGCCTCGGCAATTTAACAAGATCCTGTCTCAAATTTTTAAAAAATACAGCCGGGCGTGGTGGCACACGCTTGTAATCCCAGCATTCGGGAGGCTGAGACCGGAGGATCGAGGTTCGCGGACAGCCTCAGCTACTTAGTGAGGCCCTCTGCAACTCAGTGAGACCCGGTTTGAAAATAAAGGATAAAAAATAGGGCAGGGAGCCAGGCATGGTGGCCCACACTTGTCATCCCCGCGCTTGGGAGGCTGAGACAGGAGGATCGCGCAGGTTCGAAGCCAGCCTCAGCTACTGAGTGATGCTCTCGGCAACTCAGTGAGACCCTGTTTCCAGATAAACTATAAAATAGGTCTGGGAGTATAGCCCAGAGGTAGAAAGCCCCTGGGTTCCACCTCCAGTACCACCAAAAAAAAAAAAAAAAAAAAATAGGGCAGGGGCTGTAGCTCGATAGAATGCCCCTGGGTTCCATCCCCAGACCCGCAAAAAAAAAAAAAAATAAATAAATAAATAAATAAATAAATAAATAAAAATTTAAAACACCCCTGGACTCAATCCCCAGTACCAAAACAGAAAGAAAAGAAAGACAGGATGTTGGTTGGGTATGACTTGGGATGGAGGACCCGGGCCGGGGACAGGCAGGCGTCTGCCGGCCGTGTTCAAGCCACATTCCTGAGTTCTGAACAGAGAAATAAAAGTGTTCTCTTGTCTGGGAGCCGAAGAGACAGCAATATTATGGTGTAACTAGGACCAGCTGGGCTCCGGGAATTTCCAAGACCTCTTAGCATATTAGACAAAATACTCTCCCAGACGCGGGCCCAAACTTCGTCTGGCTGCGTGGGTATCGGTTACGGAGACATCGGTGGCTGAGCGCGGACTGGAGGATTTGAGAAGGGAACCGGGAAGTGACCGGTCCTGCCTGGTCCCCTCTGTCCCAGCAGGAGCCCCCCTCGGCTCCTCCAGAGCTCCACACCAGGGTACACGGAGACCCAGCCTGGCAGCGTCTACAAAGGGCTGGAGGGACCACCCAGTTGTCTTTTTCTGGTGCCAAACCTCAGCTGTCACGCCTCCCGGGGACACCCCCCTCCCCAGGCACCCAACAGCAAGGGAGGACCCTGCGCTCCTCCAGCTTTTTATTTTATTTTATTATTTTATTTTTTGCAGGGCTGGAGGGCCGGCGTGGTGGCGCACGCTTGTCATCCCCGCGCTTGGGAGGCGGAGACAGGAGGATCGCACGGGTTCGAAGCCAGCCTCGGCTACTTAGTGAGGCTCTCGGAAACTTAGTGAGACCCTGTTTCCAAATAAAATATAAAAATAGGTCTGGGAGTAGAGCTCGGAGGTAGAAAGCCTCTGGGTTCCACCCCCAGCACCATCAATCAATCAATCAATCAATCAATCAATACAGAGTAAAAAGTAGGACTGGGGGTGTAGCTCAGAGGTAGAATGCCCCTGGGTTCCATCCTCAGTACTGAAAAAAAATCTTTGCCCAAGAGTCCTGCTAAGCTAGGAAGGCCCCTGCCGGCCTTAATTTATTCTGTTATTCCCAAGGCAGCGAGGTGGGTCCCCAGCCCTGTGCCCGTTACCCCCCAACACTGAGGCCCATAAGTCTAGCCTCTGGGGGGGTCCCCGTTGTCAGGGATGATATAGCTGGGTGCTATTTCCTTCTAAAATAAACCCTCCAAGCCGGGCGCGGCGGCGCACGCTCGTCATCCCAGCATTTGGGAGGCTGAGACCAGAGGATCGCGGTTCGCGGCCAGCCTCAGCTACTTAGCGAGGCCCTCTGCAACTCAGTGAGACCCAGTTTCAAAGTAAAGAATAAAAAAAAAATAGGGCTGGGGTGGAGCTTGGAGATCGAATGCCCCTGGGTCCCATCCCTAGACCCACAAAAAAATTTTTTAAATAAAATAAAATAGCCGGGCGTGGTGGCGCACGCTTGTAATCCCCGCGCTTGGGAGGCGGAGACAGGAGGATCGCGCAGGTTCGAAGCCAGCCGCGCTGGCATAAGAGACCCTGTTTCAAAAATATAAAAATAGGTCTGGGAGTGTAGCCCGGAGGTAGAAGGGCTTCCAGGAACCCCAGTACCACCAAAAAATAAATAAATAAATAAATAAATAAATAAATAAATAAATAAATAAAAATAAAATAAACCCTCCACTACCCACCCCATGTGAAAAATAGAATTCCTTTTCCCTGGGGCCACAGGGGTGCTTCCGTCAGCTGGGGTGGTGGGTGGGGACACAGCATCTCACACACACACACGCCCCGTGAGCTCGGGATTCTGACCCAGGGAAGGAGAGAGGGAGCCTGCAGGAAGCGAGGTCTGGCCTGGGCCCCGCAGCCAGGTGGACCTGGGCGCTCTGCAGCCCAGAGGTTGGCGCTCAGGTGCAGAGGGCTCCGCCTCCGAAGCCCAGTGTGGCTCCCCGGGAGGCTCTGAGCTAACAGTGCCCAGGGTGGGCTCCTATCTGGGGACATTTGTGGGTCTGGTCCTGGGGCTTGAACCGACTGAGGTACCCCTTTTATTTCCTTGCTTATTTTGGGGTATACTGGAGATTGAACCCAGGGGCATTCTACCTCTGAGCTACACCCCCAGCCCCATTTTAGTCTTTTTTATTATTATTTTTTATTTTTGGCAGTACTGGGATTCCTGGAAGCCCTTCTATCTCCGGGCTACACTCCCAGACCTATTTTGTATTTTTTATTTGGAAACAGGGTCTCTTAAGCCAGCGAGGCTGGCTCCGAACCAGCGCGATCCTCCTATCTCCGCCTCCCAAGTGCGGGGATGACAAGCGTGGGCCACCACGCCTGGTGCTCCTTTTTTTAATTTATTTTTATTTTTTAAACTTTTTTTGGTTGTATTGGGGGTGGAACCCAGAGGATTTCTACCTCCGGGCTATACTCCCAGACTTTCTCTACATTTTATTTGGAAACAGGGTCTTGCTAAGTTGCCGAGAGCCTCACTAAGTAGCTGAGGCTGGCTTCGAACCTACGCGATCCTCCTGTCTCCACCTCCCAAGCGCGGGGATATTACAGGCGTGCGCCACCACGCCCGGCGCTCCTTTCTTTTGAAACAGGGTCTTGCTAAGTTGCTGAGGCTGGCCTCGAACCTCCAATCCTCCCGTCTCAGCTTCTCAAGCACCGGGATTACAGAAGCGCGCCGGGCTCAGTTTTACGTGAATTTCAGGTCTTTATTTTATTTAGTCCTCAGTGGAAGGGCGAGCTTTCATGGCTCTCCGGGACTCACACTCCAAGGTGAACTGCGCCTGCGGTCAGCCCTGTCGCCCCAGGGCACTGTGGGGCGCCGAGGGCCAGCAGGTGCCCATCAGATACTGAGAAACCGGGGCCAGGCAGGGCTGTCCAGTTGTAGAGTCAGTGCCTGGGGGTGTTGCCAGGGGGCAGAGCCTTCGGGGATGATTTGTGATCTTGGGACACCCTTCCCTCCAGCAGAGGGACCTTGGGGACCCCGAAAAGTGTGGGAGCCCTTTTGGATGGAAGCCCCACAGGCGGGATGTCTCAGCCCGGGGACATGGACACACGGCCAGCTTCCTGGAGGCCCCTGAACGCCCCCTTCGGAGTAAACGTGGGAAGGGCCACAGGGCAGACACACCTCGGTCCACGGGCCAGGGAGGGACGTGACCACTGGCTGCTCCGGGCGAGGCCACGGAGTCCTCAACCCCGGCCTCCCTGACTCCGCTCCCACCTCCGGGCTGGTTTGGAGACCCTCGCTGCCATCTCTGAAGAGCGCCTTTGGCCTCTGTTCCCCAGGACCTGGCTCGGCCCCCTGCTGGGCCTCACCTTCCCGTGACCCCATCTTCCTGTGGCTCCTCCCCCCAACGTCTCATGCTGAGACCACCCCCAGGGTGGGGACTTGGGTGTCCTTGGGTCTCCTGCCGCCGCCACCGTGGAGGGGGCCCTGGGGAACTGGGTGCAGGCCTTGCTGTACTGAGGGGGCAACTGGGGACTGGAGAAAATACCCGAACCCCTTCCCTGATGCACCCCACATCCAGACCCAGAGTGCAGGGTCCACTGGAGGCCTGGTCCCAGCAGGCCCCTGCACGCCTGTCTACACCAACACCTGGGACAAGTCCCCGCCACTGAAAGGGTGCAAGGGAGGAGGCGGCCTTCCTGCATCTGCTTAAGCCTGACCTGTTGGCACAGCGGGACCCCCCAGCGCTGGGCCTCAGTGGCCTTCCCTGCTCCTGGACTGCCATCTCCCTGTAGCCTTCCGGGGCCCATCAGGCCCTGACCCCATGGGGGGGCTCGTCCGGGACTCTCCACCTTCCGCCTGGTCCGTGACTCAGAGACCCTCGGACACCCAGTGGGGAGTGGGAAACTGTGGGCGCCAGGCCCCTCAGGCTGGCCCTGCAGGGGACGGCCATGCCCTTCTAGCCCTCCACCTCCGCTGGGGCCCCCCACACCCTCCCCCAGGGTAGAAAACAAACAGAACTGAGGGCAGGCAGCGGGCAGGCCGGGAGCAGGTCAGGGCACCAGGAGCGGGAGCAGCGGGGTGTCGGAGTTCTGCGCCGAGACACTGGGCATCTCGGGCCCGATGAGACCCAGGTTGTGCAAGTTAAGGATGGAGTCGGCGATGATGCGGGCTGTGCGCTTCTGGTACCCGCCCGAGGTCACCATAAGGATGGGGATCTGCTGACCTCGGACCACCCGGAACACCAGTTCATCCCGCTTCACGATGCCCTGCGTGGGGGGAAGAGAGGGCGGGCTGAGGCAGGCCTGGAGCCAGGTGGCTCGGGAAGTCCTGCTGCAGGTCTGGCCTGCCCCAGGCTCCTGCTGCGTCAGCCCACGCCCTTCCTGGCATGAGGCTGCCCACCTCTCCTTTCCTTTTAGGTGCTGGGGATTGAGGCTGGGGGCATTCTACCTTGGAGCGACACCCCAGAAATATTTTATTTTTATTTGGAAATGGGATCATGTTAGGTTGCTGAAGATCTCATTAAATTGCTGAGGCTGTGCCGAGGGGTTAGGCCAGTGCAGGGGCCAATGGCCGGCATCGGAGCCTGCCGTGAGGCAAGGCCGGTGCTGGGGCCTCCAAGGCTGGGATCAGAGCATGCTGAGGGGTTAGGCCGGTGCCGGGGCCAGCAGCCAGCATCGGAGCCTTCCGTGAGGCAAGACCACTACTGAGGCCTTTGAGGCCAGGATGGGAGCCTGCCGAGGAGTTAGACCGGTGCTGGGGCCTCGGAGGCCGGCATCGGAGCCTGCCGTGAGGCAAGGCCGGAGCTGGGGCCTCTGAGGCCAGGATCGGAGCCTGCCGAGGGGTTAGGCCAGTGTCGGGGCCAGTGAGACCAGAACCGGGGCCTCCCATGAGGCAAGGCCGCTGCTTGAGCCAGCGAGGTCTGATCAGTCCACCAGGTAGCCAGGCCACAACTGGGGCCGTCAAGAGTGGGATCGGTATTTGCAACGCGGCATGCACAGAGAAATATTGCAGAAAATTAAAACCAGACACTTCCCCTAATCAGCAATAACTAGGAGGAAACGGGCAACAGGAAGTGGTCGAGCTATAGAAAGGGCCCTGTAGTGAAGCAATTAAGGTGACCAATCAGAGGGTATGGAACAGGGGAGGATGGAGCCTCTTTAAAACGCAGGAGGTACATAAACATATATATCAAAGTTAATCACCAAAGAAGCATGGGATCGAGGGAGGGGGAGGGAATGGGATGGGGGCTGGCTGAGGGCTAATTGGATGATGTGTGCTTGTATATCCTCTCAAGTCTTGTATTCCAATGTGATGTATGATTACAATGCACCAATAAATAAAATAAATAAATAAATAAATTGCTGAGGCTGGCTGGCCTCCAAACTGCAATCCTCCTATCTCCACCTCCCAAGTACTGGGATCAGAGTCTTGTACCAGCACACCCAGCGGGCTGTCCACCTTTTCCTGCTGCTGAATCCCCACTCTGCCCCCCAACATCAGGACGTACCCCTGGGCTGATGGACAGCCCCCCAAGACGGTCCCCCTCGAGGATGTCTGTGCCCGCGTTGTACACCACCACGTCAGGCGGCTGCTCCTGTAGGGCTCTCTCCACGTTCCTGTGGACCTTGCTCAGGTATTCTTCGTCCTCGGCCCCCCAGTCCAGCTCCACCTTCCGCCTGATGGCCTCTAGGAGAGAGGAGAGAGAAGGATAAACGGCCCCCAGATGAGGCTCAGAGCGGGAAAGACGCGAGTCAGGATGGGAGGAGGCTGTGTCTGACTCCACAGGGCTTAGCCTCTGGCCTCACTCAAACCCAACCGGCAAGAGAGACAGGACTGCGCTAGCTAGGCCCATTGGTGCACCCCGGTAATCTCAGCACAGGGGAGGTTAAGAAAGGAGGATTGTAGGTTGGAGGCCAGCCTTGGCAACAAAGAGGCCCTCAAGCAACTGAGTGAGACCTGGTTTAAAAAAAAAATTAATTAAATGGAGCCAGGCGTGGGGGGCGCACACACTTGTAGTCCCCAGCATTTGGGAGGCTGAGACAGGAGGCTCGCGGGTCGAGGCCAGCCTCGGCTAATTAGTGAGGCCCTCTGCAACTCAGTGAGACCCTGTTTCAAAATAAAGAATAAAAAATAAGCCTGGGGGTGCAGCTCAGAGGTAGAATGCCCCTGGGTTCCATCCCCAGTGCTGCAAAAATGAATAGATAAATAAATTAATTAATTAAATAAAATGGGTATATCTTAGAGATAGAATACTCCTGTGCTCAATCCCCAGGGCCAAAGGGGGTAAAAATCAAAGAAGTAAAAAGAGCCGCACACCGGGGGGCCTGAGGGGGAAAGGGGGCTGGGAGCCGGGACACGGCTGCCCCCTGCTGGCCACAGCCGTTTTTTCTTCTCCTTTGTCTTTTCATACCGTGGATCGAACCCCAGGGCCATTCGGCCTCCGAGCTACACTCTGACCCTTTTATTTTTTGTTTTGAGGCAGGCGCTCACTTCTTATCAGGTTGCCGAGAACTTGCCATAAGGCTGAGGCTGGCCTCGAACCTGTGCTGCTCCTGGGATTACAGGGGTGCGCGGCCATGCCTGGCTGCATTTCCTCCCTCCCAGGACCCTGCCCATACGTGGGCCAGATGCGTGGACGCCCTGCCCTGTCCTCAAGGGCAAACCGCGCAGATTCAAGATGCACCAGGGCAGATTCGCCCGCACCCGCTCACGGCGCCTCGTGTACAGTGCTCTGCTCCGGCTGTGATCCGGAAGGTGGCCCCAAGGGCCCATGAGTCAAAGCTTGTGTGCACCTGCTGGGAGGCGGCTGGGCCTTTAAGGGGAGGAGCCAGCCGGATGTGGATGCACCTGCCTGTAATCCCAGTACTTGGGAGGCTGAGGTGGGAGGACCACGGGGTCGAGGACGGCCTCATCAAAATAGGGAGACTCTCACCAATCTAGCGAGACCGTTTCCAAATAAAAATAAAATAGGGTTAGAGGACGTTGGGCATGGCAGGGGAAGCCGTATGTGGTGGTGCACATTTGTAATCTCAGTACTTGGGAGGCCGAGACGGGAGGATCGCAGGTTCAAGCCCAGCCTCAGCTACTTAGCGAGGGCCTCCGCAACTGAGTGAGGCCTCGTTTCAAAATAAAGAATAAAGGCCAGGCGTGGTGGCGTACGCTTGTCATCCCAGCATTCGGGAGGCTGAGACCGGAGGATCACGGTTCACGGCCAGCCTCCGCTACTTAGCAAGGCCCTTCGCAACTCAGTGAGCCTGTTTCAAAATAAAGACTAAAAAATAGGGCTGGGGGTGTAGCTCAGAAGTCGAATGCCCCTGGGTTCCATCCCCAGTGTTACAAAAAATAAATAAAAATAGAAAATAGGGCTGGGGGTGTAGCTCAGAGGTATGATGCCCCTGGGTTCCACCCCCAGTTAAAAATAAAAATAAAAATAAAAATAAAGAATAGGGCTGGGGGTGTAGCTCAGAGGTACAATGCCCCTGGGTTCCATCCCCAGTTAAAAATAAAATAAAAGTAGCCGGGCGTGGTGGCGCACGCTTGTCATCCCCGCGCTTGGGAGGCAGAGACAGGAGAATCGCGCGGGTTCGAAGCCAGCCTCAGCTACTTAGTGAGGCTCTCAGCAACTTAGTGAGACCCTATTTCCACATAAAGTATAAAATAGGGCTGGGAGTATAGCCCGGAGGTAGAAAGCCTCTGGGTTCCACCCCCAGTACCACCGAAAAAATAAAATAAAATAAAATAAAAAATAGGGCTGGGGGTATAGCTCAGAGGTACGATGCCCCTGGGTTCCATCCCCAGTACCGCAAAATAAATAAATAAATAAATAAATAAATAAATAAATAAGAGAGAGGGAAGAAAGAAAGAAGGAAGGAAGGAAGGAAGGAAGGAAGGAAAGAAAGAAAGAAAGAAAGAAAGAAAGAAAGAAAGAAAGAAAGAAAGATAGATGTGTGACTTGTGCAGGCTCCAGGGCTCAGGCGCCACCCCGGGCGGCTCCGTCCCCAGGACGCCGGCCTCACTCACGCTTGGCGAAGCGGTCCCCGGGGTAGATGTGGCGGTTGTACACGTCCATGATGTACACGCGCTTGTCGTCCATGAAGTCCCGCTCGTGCCCGTTGCCCTGAGGAGGAGGGGAGGCGGCTCAGGCCAGTCGCTCGGGCCCCCCTAGCCCCTGGCGCCCCAGGGCCCGGCTCTGAGCCTCCCAGCCTCTCAGCCTCCCGCCTCGGCCTCCTGAGGACTAGTGACAGGTGTGCACCGCCTCGCCAGCCCTGCACACGCTCCCACTCTGAGCCAGGCCGGGCAGTCTAGAGTCACAGCCCAGGACTGCAGGGCCTACACCAGCCCAGCCCACCTCCCTCCTACCTGGCCAGAGGGGTGCGGACCCCCCACTTTGAAGTCGTGAGAAAGGGGTGCTCCCGTGCAACCCTTTCATAGATATACTGAGTACTCAACCTAGCACTGGTCCCTCTCCAAGCTCCACCCTTAGCCCTTTTCTAATTAATTAATTTATTTATTTATTTATTGGTGATACTGGAGATGGAACCCGGGGGCACTCTACCTCGAAGCCACACCCCCAGCCCTATTTTTCGTCTTTTTCTTTCTTTCTTTCTTTTTTTTTTTTTTTTTTTTGCAGTACTGGGATAGAACTCAGGGGCATTCTACCTCGAAGCCCACCCCCAGCCCTATTTTTCCTTTCTTTCTTTCTTTCTTTCTTTCTTTCTTTCTTTCTTTTTTTTTTTGTGGTACTGGGGATAGAACTCAGGGGCATTCTACCTCCGAGCTACAACCCCAGCCCTATTTATTATTATTATTATTATTATTATCATCATCATTATTATCATTATTATTATTAATTATCATCATCATCATCATTTTGAAACAGCGTCTCACTGAGTTGCAGAGGGTCTCTGTAAGTGGCCGAGGCTGTCCGCGAACCGCGATCCTCCACATGCTGGGATGACGCGCGTGCGCCACCACGCCGGGGTTATTGTTTTTACATTTTGGGACAGGGGCTGGCCTCGAACCCGCTGACCTCCGGCCTCTGCCTGCGGCGGGCTCTGAGGCCGGGGTGGGGCACGGACACGAGGCCAGCCCTCCCCGGCAGGTGCTGCCTGCCCCAGGCTCCCGGCCGGCTCACCTGATGGGCGTCCAGGTCGATGATGGTGGCCCTGGCGATGCCTTCCACGCGATCAAAGAGAAACTGCGAGGGGGGGGGGGAGACGTGAGCTCCGCGCAGGCGCAGATGGGTGGGGGGCACGCATGCGCAAAGCGGCACTGATCCCGGAGAGGATGGGGCTGGGGCGCTCAAGGGGATGGCTCCCTCTGTATTGAGGTTGAGGGGAGACCTGTCACCCTTGAACTTCATTCCCCTCCCATCTTTTTTGTTTTTGTTTTATACTGGGGGTCGAACCCAGGATCTTTGTACCCCTGAAGTACACCCCCAGCCCTTTTTCTGGCTTTTTTTAAATTTTGAAATTGAGCCCACCCCCCCCACACACACACACACCTAAGTTGCCGAGGCTGGCCTCGAACCTGTGATCCTTTCTCAGCCTCCCAAGTACTGGGATTACAGGCCTGTCCACCCAGTCTCCCACGATTTTGTTTTTTCTTCTTCTTGGTACTGGGCATTGAACCCAGGAGCTAAAATTTTACCTCGGGGCTACACCCCCGGCCCTTTTCATTTTGAAACAGGGTCTCTTTTTATATTATTTTTAATTCTTTCTTTTTTTTTTTTTTTGTGGTACTGGGGTTCCTGGAAGCCCTTCTACCTCCAGGCTACACTCCCAGACCTATTTTTACATTTTTATTTGGAAACAGGGTCTCCTAAGCCAGCGCACATGGCTGGCTTCGAACCTGCGGGATCCTCCTGTCTCTGCCTCCCAAGCGCGGGGATTACAAGCATGCGCCACCACGCCCGGCTAATTCCTTTTTTTAAAAACGGGGTCTCACTAGGTTGATGCGGCTCACTCCTTGCTGAGGCTATCCTCAAACCTGCGACCCTCCTGCCTCAGCCTCCCAAGTACCGGGATTACAAGTGTGCGCCACCATGCTGGGCTGAAACAGGGTCTCACTGAGCTGCCGAGGGCCTCGCTGAGGGGCTGAGCCTGGCCTCGTTCCAGGGAACGCAGACAACGAGAAAAGCAAAAAGCGTCGGGTCCTGGTTTAAGACCCAGCCCACCCGGCAGCCCGTCTCCACTCTGAACCTCAGTTCCCCCTCTGGAGGGGAGGCCCGGACCTGGGGCCCCGGGGACACACCTTGATGGCCAGCGTGATGTCAGCATAGGCACAGAAGCCCCCGCCGCGGTCACTTGAGCAGTGGTGGAAACCGCCCCCTGTGGAAGGGGGACAGTGGCACAGGTCAGCGCCAGCTCCGGGCTCCTGTCCCTTGTCCCCGTGGCCCCTGGCCCGTCACCCATGAGTCAGCACAGGGCCGGCAGCACCCCGGGCGGGAGGCCGCTGTGTAGCAGCCAGCTGGCAGGTCAGCACCCAGGACCCCCCTCTCCAGGCCAGCCACGGCCACTTGTCCTCTCAGGAGCTGGGCCTCCCCCGTGAGCCTCCCCCAAGAGCTTACCCCACAGACCTGGGGATGGAGCCCAAAGGCCTTCTACCTCAGAGCCACACCCCAGGCCTTTTGTTCTGTTGGTGGTACTGGGGGTGGAACCCAGGGGCTTTCTACCTCCAGGCTATACTCCCAGACCTGTTTTATACTTTAATTGGAAACAGGGTCTCACTAAGTTGCTGAGAGCCTCACTAAGTAGCTGAGGCTGGCTTCGAACTTGCACCATCCTGCAGGGCGTGGCGGCGCACGCTTGTCATCCCAGCATTCGGAAGGCTGAGACCGGAGGATCGCGGTTCGCGGACAGCCTCAGCCACTTAGTGAGGCCCTCTGCAACTCAGTGAGACCCGGTTTCAAAATAAAGAATAAAAAAATAGGGCAGGGGGTGGAGCTCAGAGGTCAAATGTCCCTGTTACACACACACACACACACACACACACACACACACACACACACACACACAACTTGGGTGATCCTCCTGTTTAGCCTTTTATTTTTTGAAACAGGGTCTCACTGAGTTGCAAAGGACCTAAGTAGCTGAGGCCGGCACATGTGGGCAAAAGCCTGGGGATTGAAGCCAGGGGCATTCTACCGCCAAGCTACACCCCAGCCCTATTTTATTTTTATTTGGAAACGGGGTCTTGCTCGTTTGCCGAGTATCCCAGTACTTGCAGAGGCTGTCCTCGAACCCGCGGTCCTCCTGTCTCAGCCTCCCACGTACTGGGATTGCAGGTGTGCCCCACCACGCTGGGCTGCCTCTCGAAATGTCTGGTAACTGTGGCAGCTCAGATGGGAGGCCGGCTAGAGAGGCCTTGCAAACTGTAAAGCGTGGTGCCTCCCAGAGGGACCAGGACAGGAGAACTGCTGTGCGCAGCCCTCCCATGAGCCCCTCCCGTGGGACCGTCCAGGCGCTGGGGGACACGCTGGCTCTCAGGACCTGAGGGTCCCGCACCGAGCCTGGCCTGTCCACCCGCCACCATACAGCCAAGGCTGCGCCCCGGAGCGGACACGTCACCCCACACAGCTGCCCAAGTGGTCTGCGCCGCGGACGGTGGGCACGGGAGGGAGTGAGCGCCCCGTCATTGGAGGTATGCAAAATGCGAACTCGTCCACTGAGCCCCGCACATCGCACCAAGGCGCCCCCAGAGGCCTCGGGAAGGGGACCCCGGGGCCTCCCCGTCCTGGGGCGCCCGGCCCCTTGCTGTCCGTCGCAGCCGGACGTTCCCAGGCCCCGCACTCACCGATGTTGATGGCCCAGCCTCGCTCCACAGACAGCTTCCCCGCCTGGGGAGAAGAGCAGAGGGTGAGGGGTGCGGGGGGGGGGGGTGCGCCCCCTCGCTCAGCCCGGAGCCCCAGCCACCGGGTGGGGGCCCGAGACGCCCAGCCTCCCGCCAGCAAACTCAGCGAGTCACAGAACCGTGGGATTTCACGAGGAAGTGGGAGGTAAGGGTTTCAACGTGGCTTTCAAAAGGAATATATATGTATAATATATGTGATATATGTGTATATATATATGTATGATATATGTGTGTATATATGTATAATATACATGTGTATATATATGTATAATATACATGTGTATATATATGTATAATATATATGTGTATATATATGTATAATATATGTGTATATATATGTATAATATATATGTGTATATATATGTATAATATATGTGTATATATATGTATAATATACATGTGTATATATATATGTATAATATATATGTGTATATATATGTATAATATACATGTGTATATATATGTATAATATATGTGTATATATATGTATAATATACATGTGTATATATATGTATAATATACATGTGTATATATATGTATAATATATATGTGTATATATATGTATAATATATGTGTATATATATGTATAATATACATGTGTATATATATATGTATAATATATATGTGTATATATATGTATAATATACATGTGTATATATATGTATAATATATATGTGTATATATATGTGTGTATATATGTATAATATATGTGATATATGTGTATATATATGTATAATATATGTGTATATATGTATAATATACATGTGTATATATATGTATAATATACATGTGTATATATATGTATAATATACATGTGTATATATATGTATAATATATATGTGTATATATATGTGTGTATATATGTATAATATATGTGTATATATATGTATAATATATATGTGTATATATATGTGTGTATATATGTATAATATATATGTATATGTATATATAATATATGTGTATATATATGTATGATATATGTGTGTGTATGTATAATATATATGTGTATATATATGTATATGTGTGTATATGTATAATATATATGTGTATATATATGTATAATATATGTGTGTATATGTATAATATATGTGTATATATATGTATAATATATGTGTATATATATGTATAATATATATGTGTATATATATGTATAATATATATGTGTATATATATGTGTGTATATATGTATAATATATATGTGTATATATATGTATAATATATATGTGTATATATGTATAATATATATGTGTATATATATGTGTGTATATATGTATAATATATGTGTATATATATGTATAATATATATGTGTATATATATGTGTGTATATATGTATAATATATATGTATATGTATATATAATATATGTGTATATATATGTATGATATATGTGTGTATATGTATAATATATATGTGTATATATATGTATGATATATGTGTGTATATGTATAATATATATGTGTATATATATGTATAATATATGTGTGTATATATGTATAATATATATGTATATGTATATATAATATATGTGTATATATATGTATGATATATGTGTGTGTATGTATAATATATATGTGTATATATATGTATGATATATGTGTGTATGTATAATATATATGTGTATATATATATGTATAATATATGTGTATATATGTATAATATATATGTGTATATATATGTATAATATATGTGTATATATGTATAATATATATGTGTATATGTGTGTATATATGTATAATATATATGTATATGTATATATAATATATGTATATATATGTATGATATATGTGTGTATATGTATAATATATATGTGTATATATATGTATAATATATGTGTGTATATATGTATAATATATATGTGTATATATATGTATAATATATGTGTGTATATGTATAATATATATGTGTATATATATGTATAATATATGTGTGTATATATGTATAATATATATGTGTATATATATGTATAATATATGTGTGTATATGTATAATATATATGTGTATATATATGTATAATATATGTGTATATATATGTATAATATATGTGTATATATATGTATAATATATGTGTGTATATGTATAATATATATGTGTATATATATGTATAATATATATGTGTATATATATGTATAATATATATGTGTATATATATATGTATAATATATGTGTATATATATGTATAATATATATGTGTATATATATGTATAATATATGTGTATATATGTATAATATATATGTGTATATATATGTATAATATATGTGTATATATGTATAATATATATGTATATGTATATATAATATATGTGTATATATGTATGATATATGTGTGTGTATGTATAATATATATGTGTATATATATGTATGATATATGTGTGTATATGTATAATATATATGTGTATATATATGTATAATATATGTGTATATATATGTATAATATATATGTGTATATATGTATAATATATATGTGTATATATATGTATAATATATGTGTATATATGTATAATATATATGTGTATATATGTGTGTATATATGTATGATATATGTGTGTATATGTATATGTGTATATATATGTATGATATATGTGTGTATATGTATAATATATATGTGTATATATATGTATAATATATATGTGTATATATATGTATAATATATGTGTATATATATGTATAATATATATGTGTATATATATGTGTGTATATATGTATAATATATATGTATATGTATATATAATATATGTGTATATATGTATGATATATGTGTGTATATGTATAATATATGTGTATATATATGTGTGTATATATGTATAATATATATGTATATGTATATATAATATATGTGTATATATATGTATGATATATGTGTGTATATGTATAATATATATGTGTATATATATATATATTTTTTTTTTTTCGCGGCACTGGGATAGAACCCAGGGGCATTTTACCTCTGAGCTCCACTTCCAGCCTTATTTTTTATTCTTTATTTTGAAACAGGGCCTCACTGAGTTGCAGAGGGCCTCACTAAGTAGCCGAGGCTGGCCGCGAACCGCGATCCTCCTGTCTCAGCCTCCCGGATGCTGGGATGACAAGCGTGCGCCGCCACGCCTGACTCTTTCTTTCTTTCTTTCTTTCTTTCTTTCTTTCTTTCTTCCTTTCTTTCTTTCTTTCTTTCTTTCTTTCTTTCTTTCTTTCTTTCTTTCTTTCTTGTGTGTGTGCAGTAGACTGATTACTGATTTTCTTTCTTCCTCTTCTATTTTTTTTTTTTAGGTACTGGGGATGGAACCCAGGCGCCTTCTACCTCTGGGCTACACCCCCAGATCTGTGTGTGTGTGTGTGTGTGTGTGTGTGTGTGTGTGTGTGGTCCTGGGGGTGAACCCAGGGGCTTTTCTACCTCCGGGCTATACTCCCAGACCTATTTTATATTTTATTGGAAACAGGGTCTCACTAAGTTGCCGAGAGCCTCACTCAGTAGCTGAGGCTGGCCTCGAACCTGCGCGATCCTCCTGTCTCAGCCTCCCAAGCGCGGGGATTACAACATAAGCCACCACACCCAGCTTGATTTCTGATATCCTGTAAGAATTCATTAAAAATTAAAACCGGGCGTGGTGGCGCACGCTTGTCATCCCCGCACTTGGGAGGCGGAGACAGGAGGATCGCGCGCAGGTTCCGAGCCGCTGGCTTAAGAGACCCTGTTTCCAAACTTAAAAAAAAAGTATAAAATAAGTCTGGGAGTGTAGCCCGGAGGTAGAAGGGCTTCCAGGAACCCCAGTACCACTGAAAAAAATAAAAATAAAAACTATAGAGAACTGATCCAGGATTGGCTTAAACCATTCACCCAATGAGCTCACCCACCTGTGGGTAATTTTTAAGAAAACCCCACCCAGGATGCAAGAGCTAAGTTTTTGTTTATTTTTATACGGGATGTTGAACTCCACCTCTGAGTTCCAACTCCAGCCCCACCCCACCCCTCCCTTTTTTTATTTTAATTTTTGAAATGGGGCCTCGCTAGTTTGCCCAGGCTGACCTCCGACCTGCGATCCTCCTGTCTCAGCCTCCCAAATACCGGAATAACAGAGGCCTGTGCCACCACCCAGCAAGATGGACCTTATCTACCCAGCAAATATGGTAACTCGAATATGAAAAAAAGGAACAGTGCATTCTATTGTCCCCACGTGGGAAAGGCTTTTGGAGAAAGGGCCCCTGTTGAGGGATATTTAGGATGGGGGTGGGTCCCGACCCCGCCTACCATGATAGTTCCTCCGGTCTGGGTCCGCAGAGGCCGAAGTACTTTCCTCTGTACCAGGAAGTTGGGGAGGAAGATGACCGGGGGAATTTCTGTGATTGTTGCAACGGCGAAGGACCACTGAGGAGAGAGAGACAGGGGCCTGAAACTGGACGGCCTCCCGGTGCCCGGGGGCGGCTTCAAGGCGCCCTTGGGGGAAACTCCTGGTCACACACACTTCCTGTGGGAAGAAAGGACGGCCCCAAGCGGCCCTGTCCACCCCTACCACCCTTTGGGATCAGAAAAGAACGGGTCAGTGTGTGTGTGCGTGTGCGTTGCGTGTGTGTGTGTGTGTGTGTGTGTGTGTGGTGTGTGTGTGTGTGTGTGTTATTTACAGAGGACTGAACCCAGGGGCATTCTACTGCCAAGCTAAACCCACATCCCTACTTATTTATTTGTTTGTTTATTTATTTATTTATGTTTTTAAAACAGGGTCTCGCCAGGCTGCTGAGAGGCTCGCTAAATTGCTGAGGCTGGTCTCGAACCCGTGGTCGTCCCGACTCAGCCAGGTACTGGCGTGCACCACCAAGCCCAGGTACATTTTTAGATGAACTCGGGCTGCCTTCCTAGCAGGAAGCAAAGCCCTTGGCTGCCCTCTTGTGTCCAGAACAGGAACTGCAGAGGGCCTCTGGAGATGCTTATCCCAAGTAATGGAAAACACTTCTTGTTTTTACTTGGGGTGGGGGTACTGGGGATTGAACCCAGGGGCATTCTCCCTCTGAGCTACACCCCCTAGCCCTATTTTTTATACTTTATTTGGAAAAAGGGTCTCACTGAGTTGCGGAGGGCCTCGCTACATTGTTGAGGCTGGCCATGAACCGTGATCCTCCTGTCTCAGCCTCCCCAAGTACTGGGATTACCAGTGTGCACCACCACTTTACTTTTTATTTTGAAACAGGGCCTTACTAAGTTTCTGAGGGTCTTCCTAAGTTCCTGAGGGTGGCCTCAAACCTGTGACCCTTCTTTCTCAGCCTCCCAAGTACTGGGATTACAAGTGTGCACCCCTAACTCAGCCTCACACGTGTGTGTGTGTGTGTGTGTGTGTGTGTGTGTGTGTGTGTGTAATTTTGTGGTACTGGGGATGAAACCAAGGGGGCATTTGACCTCCGAGCTACACCCTTGCCCTATTTTTTTATTTTATTTATTTATTTATTTGGTGGTACTGGGGTTCCTGGAAGCCCTTCTACCTCCGGGCTACACTCCCAGACCTATTTTTACATTTTTATTTGGAAACAAGGTCTCCTAAGCCAGCGCGCGCGGCTGGCCTCGAACCTGCGCCATCCTCCTGTCTCTGCCTCCCAAGCGCGGGGATGACAAGCGTGGCCACCACACCCGGCTTATTCTTTATTTTGAAACCAGGTCTCACTGAGTTGCAGAGGGCCTCACTAAGTAGTTGAGGCTGGCCGCGAACCGCGATCCTCCAGGTCTCAGCCTCCCAAATGCTGGGATCACAAGTGTGCGCCACCACGCCCGGCTACATGTTAATATTTTTAAAGGACTATTATTTAAGTCATAGCAAGCCACTTTCAGGCCATGGGAAGCCTGACCCAGCTCTGCAGCCTACGGATAACCCCCCAGGAGACCTCGCAAACAGGAGGGGCCCTGAGCCTGGACTCCTGTTCTCGGGCTTCTCCCAGCCCCACCTCTGAGCCTCCTGCCCGCCCCTCGCCCCTGGACTCCGGAGAGGTCGTCCTCGGGCCCAGCCCCTGGGCCGGGGATTGTGACCTGCGCATGCCAGCCCCTGGCGGGAAAGCAGGGCGGCGAGCCTGGGCGTGCTGCCAACGCCTCACACACCTCGCTCCGCCAGGGCCCGGCTGTAACCTCTTCCTGGTAATCTTTCATGAGCTCACACTGCCAGGGCCTCGGCTAGGATTCTCGGCTTGGGCTGGGAAAGGGGGGCAGGGAACGCGCGGCCATGACCCAGAACCCCAGGCCGACCCCTTCCCAGGCGAGCTGGAGCAAGTCCAGCCTCTTTCCCAGGCCCAGGGGCATCTGCAGAGGCTCTGAGCCCAGCCAGGAAGCCTGGCTCCCTACGCCCGGCCCCAGAGGCGGGCTGGCAGCCTTCCTCCAGGGTTAGTTTTTCCTTGGTGGCACTAAGGATTGATCCCAGAGGCATTCTACCTCAGAGCTACACCCCCAGCCCTATTTTTTAGTCCTTTTTATTTTTGAAACAGGGTCTCACTGAGTTGCAGAGGGCCTCGCTAAGTAGCTGAGGCTGTCCATGAACCGAGATCCTCCAGTCTCAGCCTCCCAGTAGTAGTATTACAGGGGTGTACCACCAGGGCAATGTGAGATTTTTTTTTTTTTTTTTTTATGATACTGGGGGCAAAACCTTGGGGCTTTCTACCTCTGGGCTATATTCTCAGATCTATTTTCTATTCTATTTTGAAACAGGGTCTCGTTGAGAGCCTCACTAAGTAGCTGAGGCTGGCTTCGAACCTGTGTGATCCTCCTGTCTCAGCCTCCCAAGCGCAGGTCAGCCTCAGCTACTTAGTAAGGCCCTCCACAACTTAGTGAGGCCCTGTTTTAAAATAAAGAATAAAAAATAGGGCTGGGGGTGTAGCTTGGAGGTAGAATGTCCCCGGGGTCCATCCCTAGTACTGTAAAAAAAAAAAAAAAAAAAAAAAAAGAGGGGGGGGAGAGCTGTGAGTATAGCTCAGAGGTAGAACACTTCTTTGTTCAATCCACAGTACCAAAAAGAAAAAAGAAAAATAAATAAATAGATGGGGGGAAAGGCCAAAGTCAAACAGCCTTAGTGGATGGAGGCTGTCTACCAGCTTGGGTCTCCTCTCCCACCCACTAAAGCCCCTGAGGCCTGAACACAGAGCACAGATTGAGAGTCCCTATTGCAGAAGTCCAAAGTTCTTGAGAAGGTGCCACCTCTCCCTGCCGGATTTCAAACTCCCTGAGGCCCGGGAGCTCGCTACCCACAGGGCCGATTTTACTTAATACCTCCTCTGGAGAAGCCGTGACTCCCGCGTCTCTCCTGCACCGTCAGCCAGAGCGGCCCCCGTCCCCGCGGTGGCGCTTCCCCCGACGGGCGCCCCCTGCTGGCCGGAGGTCCCTCCTGCAGCCCTACCTTCAGCTCGTTGAGATAGCGTCTCGTGTGCACCACCAGCAAGTCCTCGTCCGACGCCTCCCGAGCCTCCACCAGCATGCTGTCGGACAGCAGTTTCTCTTCTGGAAGCACAAAGGGAGCACCACACAACGGGAGCACCACACAACGGGAGCACCACCCAAAGGGAGCACCCACCCTCGCCCAGGAGGCCCCCCGGGGCAGGCTGCCTCTCAGGCCTTGGAGAAGCAAGCCTCCTGTTTCTGAAGACTCAGAGGACCAGAAGAGGCAGCCACAAATAGACTCTCAAGGTGGGAAAGATCATATTATTGGCTGCTTTCCTCCGGTCTCCTAAAGACATCACAGGTGGCCCATCTTCAATCCTGCCCGACCCTGATTACATTATTTATTTATTTATTTATTTATTTACTTATTGCGGGTCTGGGGATGGAACCCAGGGACACCCCCTGCCCTGTTTTTTAATTCTTTGTTTTGAAACAGGGTCTCACTGAGTTGCGGAGGGCCTCGCTAAGTAGCTGAGGCTGGCCTCGAACCGCCATCTTCCGGTCTCAGCTTCTCAAATGCCGGGATGACAAGCGTGCCCGACTACCACGCCCGACTACATAATTTATTTTTTATATTTTTGGTGGTACCAGGGATTGAATCCAAGGGTGTTCTATCTTTGCACTACCCCCCCTTGGGGGGCCTATTTTGTTTCATTTTCTTTTTTTCTTTTTTGCAGTACTGGGGATGGAACCCAGGGGCATTGTACCTACGAGGTAACCCCCAGCCCTACTTTTTTTTTTTAAGTGTTTTTTATTTAATTTTTTAAGAAAAATTTCTATGCTTTTTATTAAATCAATTTTTTTTTTTTTTTTTTTTTTGGTGGTACTGGGGTTCCTGGAAGCCCTTCTACCTCCGGGCTACAATCCCAGACCTCTTTTTACATTTTATATTTGGAAACAGGGTCTCCTAAGCCAGCGCGCGCGGCTGGCTTCGAACCTGCGCGATCCTCCTGTCTCTGCCTCCCAAGCGCGGTGATTACAAGCGTGCGCCACCACGCCCGGCCGCAGTCTTTTTTATTTTTGAAACAGGGCCTCGCTAAGTCGCTAAAGCTGGTCTCTGACCTGCAGTCTTCCCATCTTGGCCTCCTAGGTATTACAGGTGGTGCTGGCCTCACATCTTTTTTAACCAAAGGAGAGAAAGTAGCGCCAGTAGGCAGCTCGCAGGCAACCGCAACCAGCCAGAATTGGATTACACTGTTGTTTTCATTGCGTTTCTTTTTTACCCCGGCCTTCTATTTATGGCAAGTGAAACTGCCTTCTCTCATTTAGATAACATATGTTTTTCTCTTAAATCAAATTTAGGTTCCTTTAAAAAAACAATTTCCAGGGGCTAAATCATTATAGTTATACCGTAGCTGGGTAGAATGGTGCACACCTGCATTCCTCATACCTGCGAGGCTGAGACAGGAGGATCGCACGCAGGTTTGAGGGCAAGCCTCGGCAACCCCAGAGAGGACTCTCAGAAACCTAGCGAAACCCTGTTTCAAACCCGAAATAAAATAGGGCTGGGGGTGCAGCTCAGGGGTAGCACCCTCAGGATACGCACAGGCTAGCCACAGCGTGATCAGAGTTGTGAGGACTCAAATATCCAAAGGTTCCCGTGCCAGGTAACGATGCCTGCTTGTTTCAATTTAAGAAGCCCTCGACACCGGGACCAGGGAGCATATCCCCGTACACTACCGTGATACCTGAGTATTCCCCTACTTCAGATCCCCGCATTACAAGCCGTGGTTAGAATCGTGGAATTCTGTCCCCCCCACCCTGCTTAGAAGCTGTGGGGCTCGGGCTCTGTTTACTATCTTTCTGAGCGCCGATTTTCCCCATCTGTAATCATCAAGGGTGGAGCGAAAGGTCTCCACCTCCTGGCCCATTGGGATGGACTCCTCCAAAAGGCCGGCTCCCCCTCCTGCGGGGTCTTGGAGGCAGAGTCTTGTATCTGTCTACCTCCCCGAGTACTTTTTTGGGGTGTGTTGGAAAGGGCCTTTGGCTGGGAGTGGGGAGGAGTGCCAGGCAATTTGAGGGTCGGATGTGGAGTCGTGATGGCGCCGGGCTGGAGGGGCCTTCCGTACCTTTTAGGAAATTGATCACCTTGCCCCATTTCCCGGCATCGAAGGGGTGCAGTTTCTCCAAGCCCATGAAGGTGATGTTGTACCTGGGCGAATACACGATGGGCCAGCGCGTTTGGGGCACATGGTGGTACAGCTGGGTTGAGTGTGGCCTTCCGTGTGCGTGAAGGGCAGAGAGACAGACAGACACACAGACAGGGACAGAGTGAGCGGGGAAGCGGCCTCCCCCTCCCCTGACCCAGCACCACTAACTCCCTCTGGACAGAAAAAGGGGCCGCTTAACCAGAGCAAGGGAGGAGAAGGAAAACATCCTTCCTGGGAGCGCCGGCTGGCTCCCCCGGCCCGGGAGGGGGGCGCCCCAGGGGCCCAGGTGTGCTCAAGGTCACAGGTGTGGGGGGCAGCCCGCAGGTGGCTGGGGTTTGGCTGCAGGGCCTCAGCTCGGCCTCCGCGTAGGACTGATACGCCCACAGCCCTGGGGCCCTAGGCCTCGGTTTCTGCTCGGGGACCGTGCTGATCCGGCCTCGGGGGGCTGCACCCGGCCTCGGGGGGGGGGGGCGGTGAGGGCCACCTAGAGCCCGGGACCCTCTTTCCATCCACCCTCGCAGCGCCCAGGCGGGGCCGGGGACCCTCTCCCTCCTCCGCCGCCGCCCCGGGGGCGTCTACACCAAGCGGGCCCCGGGTGGGCGTCAGGCTGCGCCCCGCGCCCAGATCCAGATGGGGCTGCGGCCCCTGCGGGGAGGGGGCGCGGGGCCAGCCCTGCGCAGTGCCCGGCCGGGGGCCCCGGCCCCAAGCCCCTGCCCGCAGCCCCGGGCCTGCACCTGGCAGCTCCGCCGGCCTCCCCCAGGGCGGCCGGGCCCCCGAGGCTGGGCTGGGCGCCCCATCCCGCACCCTCACCCCGACCCCAGCCGCACTCACATCCCGGGGCCGGGCCCTCCCAGCGCTGGCCGCCGCTCCGCGACCTGGCGGGGCGGGGCGCGCGCGGGCTCCTCCCAGGACACGCCCTCGAGGGCGTGGCTACGGGAGGCCACGCCCCCTCCGCGCCCGCGTCACAGAGGTTTAGAGCCAGCGCCGAGATCGCTGGTGAAAAGGAAGGCCACGCCCCCCGGACGTTCATCAACCGAAAATTCCCGCCCACCGCAGGCCAGTACCCAATAGGATTTCACCTGACTGGGAAAGCCACGCCCTCGGTGGGAGGGCCTTGGGGGTTGCACCCTGGCTTGCAGAAGAGGGGGTGGTGCGAGCAGCGTCGCCCCGCCCCGGGGCGTGGCCATCCCCCCCCCCCAACACCTTTATTTGGGCGCTCTAGGTGGAAACCGGGAGACTGGCCTGAGTTGGAGATGCAGGCCTGTAATTCCAGCACTTGGGAGGCTGAAACGAGGATTGCAGGTTCAAGGCCGACCTCAGCAAATTAGGGAGACCCTATTTTAAAATAAAACATAAAAAGGGGGAACGGGGTGTACTTTGGATCTAAAATGCTCCTGATTCAATCCCTGGTACCAAGAACAAAAATACAGGGAGACTGGGAGGCAGATCGGCCTGATTTCCCAGTGGAGGGTGCTTTGGGCCCCCCCCCCACTCCATCCCCATGTTACCTCTGAATTTTTGAGCCTTTCTGTTAGTGAAATGTGGGACACGGGGGTTGCTGTGGTTGGTTTTTCCTTTTTTTTTTTTTTTTTTAGGGGGGGAGTACTGGGAATTGAACCTTGGGACATTCTACCTCTGAGCTACATCCCCAACCCCATTTTATGTTTTTTTTATTTATTTTTGTTTTGTTTTGGTGGTCCTGGGTGTGAAACCCAGGGGCTTTCTACCTCCGGGCTACACTTCCAGACCTATTTTATACTTTATTTGGAAACAGGGTCTCACTAAGTTGCCGAGAGCCTCACTAAGTAGCCGAGGCTGGCTTCGAACCTGCGCGATCCTCCTGTCTCGGCCTCCCAAGCGCGGGGATGACAAGCGTGCGCCACCGCGCCTGACTTGTTTTATTTTGAAGTCAGAGTCTGCTAAATTACTATGGGCCTCTCTAGATTGCTGAGGCTCGCCTCAAACCTGTCATCCTCCTGCGTCAGCCTCCTAAAAACTGGGGTCGCAGGCATCCACCTCCAGGCACTGCTGGCCTGGCAGGAATAGCGACCCCCCTTCTTCTGAGACCACGTCCGTGCCCTCCTGGGATACAGCGTCCACCCTGTCCCATGTTGGCAGCCGTGATATGACACAGGCAATGTCATAGCCCTGGTTTCCTCACTTATAAAACAGGCCCGGTGATTCCATTCCCAGGGTGCATCACAGTATCTCTGTGTCTTCTGTCCCGTCCTGCCCCCATGCCCCAGGAGGCTGAGACAGACCCCAGGCCAGCTGAGGGTATCTATGGGGCTAGAAACTGGGACCAGACCTGACCGCAGAGCCTCGGGGCACAGAGACAATGGACTTCTCTGTCCACCCAGCTGTCTCCAGCAAAAACACAGAAACAGCTGACCAGAGGGCTGCCAGGAAACTGGGCAGCTGTGATTCCCCCATCCCCATGGCGCGGGGCGTGGGTGTCATGGGGTGTGGTACCGCGGAGGGAAAGGCCAGGGACCTTTGAGGAGTCCTTGCCTGAGCCTGTCACTTGATTTGATTCTTACAGCTTAATCCAGTGGGGGTGCTGCCATCACCCCAGTTTTACCACTGAAGTTAAACCCAAACTCAGCAACTTGCTTTTATCCTCTGGCTCTTTTCTTAAATATTTATTTATTTATTTATTTATTTATTTATTTATTTTTGTAGTACTGGGGATGGAACCCATGGGCATTGTACCTCCGAGGTACCTCGGCAGCCCTATTTTTTTAGTCTTTTTACTTTTGAAACAGGGTCTCACTGAGCTGCAAAGGGCCTCGCTAAATAGCTGAGGCTAGCCGGGGGCGGTGGCGCACGCTTGTCATCCCAGCATTCGGGAGGCTGAGACCTGGAGGATCGCGGTTCGCGGCCTGCCTCAGCTACTTAGTGAGGCCCTCCGCAACTCAGTGAGACCCTGTTTCAAAATAAAGAATAAAAAATAGGGCTGGGGTGTAGCTCGGAGATCAAATGCCTCTGAGTTCCTTCCCCAGACACTCAAAAAAAAAAAAAAAAAAAAAGCTGGGGCTGTTTTGTGAACCGCAATCCTCCGGTCTCGGCCTCCCAAATGCTGGGATTACATGTGTACGCCACCACGCCCAGCTCGGCTCTTCTTTTATGCACCCGGAAATGCTCTGTCCCTCTAGTTCACCAAGAAGTTGAGAGAATGAAGAGATAAAAACACCGATTATTGCTGAATGTGGGGGTGCATGCTTGTAATCGCAAGAGTTGGAAGGCTGAGACAGGAGGAGCAAAGTTTCGAGGCCAGCCTCAGAAACTTAGGAGACTCCGCAGTGTAGTAAAACCGTTTCAAAATAAAAATTAAAAAGGGTTGGGTGTGTAGCTCAGAGGTAGAATGTGCCTAGGTTCAATCCCCAGGGGCACATACCTGTTACTCTAGTACTTGGAAGACTGAGACAGGAGAATCGCAGGGCCAGCCTCAGCAACTTAGTGAGGCTTCCAGCAACCTAGCAAGACCCTCTTTCAAAATAAAAAGGCCGGGCCGGGCGTGGTGGCGCACGCTCGTAATCTCAGCATTCGGGAGGCAGAGACCGGGGGATCGCGGTTCGCGGACAGCCTCAGCTACTTAGTGAGGCCCTCTGCAACTCAGTGAGACCCTGTTTCAAAAATAAAAGACTGAAAAATAGGGCTGGGGTATAGCTCGGAGGTAGAATACCTCTGGGTTCCACCCCCAGTATCACAAAAATAAAATAAAATAAAATAAAATAAATAAGGCAGCTGGGCATGGAGTTACATGCTTGTAATCCTGGTCCTTCAGAGGCTGAGACAGGAGGATCACAGGTTCAAGGTCAACCTCAGCAACTTAGTGAGGCACTCTGCAACTTAGTGAGACCATGTTTCAAATTTAAAAAAAAAAAAAAAAAGCCGGGCGCACCTCCCAGCATTCGGGAGGCTGAGACCTGGAGGATCGCGGCTCGCGGCCAGCCTCAGCTACTTAGTGAGGCCCTCTGCAACTCAGTGAGACCCTGTTTCAAAATAAAGAATAAAAAATAGGGCTGGGGGGTATAGCTCAGAGGTAAAATACCCCTGGGTTCCATCCCCAGTAATGCAAAAAAAAAAAAAAAAGGAAAAAAAGATAAAATAGACCTGGGGTTGTGGCTGAGAAGTAGAATAACCCTGGGTTCAGTTGCCAGTACCCCCCCCCAAAGCCCAAAATAACGAAAGCATCCTCTTCTGGTGGCCATGGAAACGGGATGCTGTCTCAGCCGGGTCTGCTGACTTACCTCGGAGCCAGCCCAGCCCTGTGAGCAGGTGATGCTCAAAGGGACAAGTCTTTGCATCTGTTAGAGTCCCTGGGTAACATTTCAGAGTCCCCAGCCTCAGCCTCAACCAGATGAGTTAGGCGGGGCCTCTGGGGGCCCAGAGTCAGGGATGCATCGTACCCTGGGGGGGTGAGGCCTTTACTCTGGGCTCCCGGCAGCAGCAGCAGCAGCAGCAGCGGGAGGTTTTCGTTTTTTGCCACCTCCAAGGGCTGCTCCCCCCCAAGGGAATTCCAGGGTCACTGGGACTCATTAGTGCTTCCAGTAAAACCAGAGCACAAGCAGTCAAGGGAGAGGTGCACGCCCTAAGACTGCAGGTGTGCACACCCAAGGGGCCACACCCACTCACACACAAAGCACACACACGTCCAGGACACGTGCGTGCTCTAGATTCTCCCAGATAGACACATTCGCAGCCTGCAGCCCCGCCACCCAGCCACCCCTGCTGACCCTCACAGGTCTGATTGTCCCCAGATAAAGGTGGGGTGCCCCCAGGACAATAAATGTCTTCATCTCTGTGCCCCCTCCCTAGAAAGGAAAGTTAGTAGCGGTGCCAGGCACTGGGGTGTTAATGTTTTGTTATGGTACTAGGGATTGAGCCCAGAGGCGTTCTACCTCCAAGCTGCATACCCGCCCCTATATGATATTTATTTATTTATTTATTTATTTATTTATTTATTTGTTTTTGTGGGTCTGGGGATGGAATCCAGGGGCATTTGACCTCCGACCTATACCCCCTGCCCTATTTTTATTTTATTCTTTATTTTGAAACAGGGTCGTATTAAATTGCGCTGGGCCCCACTCAGTAGCTGAGGCTGTCCTGGAACCGGGATCCTCCTGTCTCAGCCTCCCAAATGCTGAGATTACAAGCGTGCGCCAACACGCCCGGCTGATTATTTTTCTTTTGAAACAGGGTCTCCCTAAGTTGCCGAGAGCCTCACAAAGTTGCTAAGGCTGGCCTCCAACCTGTGATCTTCCTGCCTTGGCCTCCCAGGTTCTGGGAGGACGGGCGTGTTGCTGGAGCCTTCGAAGAGAACTCATCCAGGGCACCGTGATCCCAGTGGTACAAAGCTCACACTGGCCGAGGGTGGCTCTTGCGAGCCCCTGGGCCTGCTATCGGGCCATGAGCCAAGAACGTTTGTCATTGGCTCTGTGGTGGTCCCAGAACGCGAGCACATGAATATTAAAAGATGCTTGTAATCCCAGCGCCTGGGAGGCTAAGACAGGAGGATCGCACAGGTTTGCAGCCAGCTTCAGTTACTTGCTACGGTTTGAACTGTTATGGTTTGGGGGAAACTGTCCCGGGGGCCCTCTGTTAGGCTCCCAGAAACGATTCCTGTAACCGCGGGTCCTCGTTCTGGACTCAGGATTGATAGACACGAGTCGGAACTCTTGCCGAAGACTTGAATTAATTTATTAGTACAAAGAAAGAAATAAAGAATACAGGTCCAGCCGTATACTATTGCAGGATAATATAGGGTATGACCCGAAATGAAGTCACCGGAACACAAAATACAAAACACCTTTTGGGGACATAAAGCCCTCCATCTTGCTCTACTATTTCCACCCTGGCTGTTGGTCTACAACAGCCAGGGTGGAAAGTTGATCTAGGCTTCTTTGTTTAAACCGGAATGATTCACAAGGTCAAGGGCTGTGTGGCCAATCCCCTCCTCTGATTCTCTTGAGGAATCCTTAGGTAGATATTATTTCTTATGAAACCTGTCTGCAGAATGTGAAAGTCCTAAGTCCCACTTTCCTATCTACTTGCTAATTACTTTAGCGAGCGATACTTTGCATTCTAACAGCTACCTGACTCCTGGCAGTACCCATGCCCTACCAGTCCTTCCCTTTTACAGGTCTGCGCTCCATTTTCTATAGACCGATATATTTTAATAACCCAAACTTCTTTTTCAGATCTTTTTAGGTCATTCCTAATACTGGTACGTTACTGAGTGAGGCTCTCAGCAACTTAGTGAGACCCTGTTTCCAAATAAAGTATAAAATAGGTCTGTATTGGCTTATTTCTCACAGTGTGTGTGTGTGTGTGTGTGTGTGTGTGTGTGTGTGTGTGTGTTTTCCTGGGGATTGAACCCAGGGATATTCTACCTCTGAGCTATACTCGCAGCCCTATTTTATGTTAATTTTGAAACAGGGTCTAAGTTGTAGAGGGTCTAAGTTGCCGAGGCTGGCTTCAAACCCATGTTCTTCCCATCCCAGCCTCCCCAGTACTGGGATTACAGGCGTGCGCCACCACACCTGGCGGAGTGGGACTTGTCTTGGCTGGGAAACTACCTTCCGGGTTAGCCATCCATTAATATCCCATTCCAACCAGCTAGCCAAGGTGTGACCTATGGCCGTGGCACGATTCCAGGACCTAAAGCTACAGTCATGAAAGCATTGTCAAAGCCGGGCGTGGTGGCGCACGCTTGCCATCCCAGGGTTCAGGAGGCTGGGACCGGAGGATCATGGTTCGCAGCCAGCTTCAGCTACTTAGTGAGGCCCTTTGCAACTTAGTGAGACCTTGTTTCAAAATAAAGGCTAAAAAATAGGCTAGGGGGTGTAGCTCGGAGGTCGAATGCCCCTGGGTTCCATCCCCAGACCCAGGGAAAAAAAAAAAAAAAAAGCTTTGTCAAACTCTGCCTGGGTTGATTTTCCCTCTGTTCCCTTAGCCAAAGCAAGTCACATGTTGAAGCCTACAGCCAGTGTGGAGGGGGGCCACTACCAAGGGATGTGAATACGGGGAGGCGAGAATAATTGGAGCCATTATTGCAATCATCTCCCACAAGCTGCAGCCTTGGCAGATGGGAATGTGGTCTCCATGGCAACCAGCAAGGACCACTCCCGAGGACCAGATGGTCCCCGCAATATCTCACTGAAGGCTGCTGACCTCTGCCCACACGTGACCTGACGCCACGTTTAATCCCTCCGGAGCGTAGGTTCCGGGGGATACGAGAGGGGTATCCTGAAGCTGCCGCCTTAAGAGACGCGGGATTGGGGAAGAAATTAAGTCGGGCTCTCAAAAATCAAACAAAGGTCCAATTCACGCACCCCTGGGCTTATAGATGAGGATTCGGATCCTTTAGGTGGAGATGATAACTGGGCTTTGGTGAAACGCAGAAAGGGTGAATAAAGGATGGAATGCAAATAGCGATTTTTTTTTTTTTCAGTGGTGGAGGGAGAGGGCCTCCCCCCCCCCTCTCTCTCTCTCCCTCCCTCCCTCTCTCCCTCTCTCCCTCTCTCTCTCTGCTACCCGGGGCGGCTGCTGAGTTTTGCTGCAAACACGCAAATCGTTTCCTAATTGGAGCCTCCCGCTTCATTAGTGCTTCCTGAGCAGCCCGGCTGTGGAAATGTCAATCAGAGCCCTTGTCTCTGAATGGCTGTGACCTTCTCTCCTTATCTCTTCTGCAGAGGGAGCCCGCTTCTCTTGGTGATTTTGCCCAGTAGGACAGCTGGGGAGGGCGGACACCCAGAAAGCCTTTGGAGCAAGAAAGCAGCGGTTCCAGGGACATCAGGGGCCTGCTCACCCACCCATGGGTGGGGGGGTCGGGACCAGGGAACAGGCAGATGGGGGTTCAATCCTGGGACGTGCAACTGATTCCCTTATCCAAACAGGTAAATTTCTGCTCCTCTCTACCTCAGGGACCACTACACTTCTTCCACCAAATAGGGTTGTCCGGGTTGCAAGATGTTTTCCAGGTGTGGTGGCTGACGCCTGTAATCCCAGTACTTGGGAGGCTGAGACACAAGGATCACAGGTCCACGGCCAGTCCCTGCAAGTTAGTGAGGCCCTCCGCAACATTGTGAGACCCTGCTTCAAAATGAAAGAATAATGCCGGGCGCGGTGGCGCGCGCTTGTCATCCCAGCATTCGGGAGGCTGAGACCGGAGGATCGCGGTTCGCGGACAGCCTCAGCTACTTAGCGAGGCCCTTCGCAACTCAGTGAGGCCCTGTTTCAAAAACTAAAAAGACTAAAAAAATAGGGCTGAGGGTGTAGCTCAGAGGTAGAATGCCCCTGGGTTCCATCCCCAGTACCGCAAAAATAAATAAATAAACATAAATAAATAAAAGAATAAAATAGGGCTGAATGCCCCTGAGTTCCATCCCCAGTAACACACACACACACTCCAAGATGCTCAGCTACATTTGAAGTTTAGAAAGAAACAAATAAGCCGGGCATGGCGGCACATGCTTGTAATCCCCGCGCTTGGGAGGCGGAGACAGGAGGATCGCGCAGGTTCGAAGCCAGCCGCGCTGGCTTAAGAGACCCTGTTTCCAAATAAAAAAGTATAAAAATAGGTCTGGGAGTATAACCCGGAGGTAGAAGGGTTTCCAGGAACCCCAGTACCACCAAAACAAACAAACAAATATTTTTATCATAAGTATATCCCATGCCATATTTGGGATATATATTTTTTTGCAGTACTGGAGATTGAACCCACACACATTGTCCCTCTGAGCTACAGCCCCAGCCCTTTTTATTTTTATTTATGTATTTTTCGAAACAGGGTCTTGCTAGGTTGCTGAGTCTCCCTACGTCGCTGAAGCTGACCTCAAACCTGTCTCAGCCTTCCAGCTGCTGATTACAAGCATGCATCACCACACCCGGCTTGGGACATACTCATACCAAGAAACAAAAATGTTTTCTGAAATTTGAATTCAACTAGGTTTTCTGTATTTCATCTGACGTCCCTAACCCAGAAGGAAAGTTCTTTTCCTTCTGGTCAATAGAGCCAACCCAAAGAAGGACACGGAGTAGAGATTAGAGATAGGGCAGGCTAGGCATGAGGCCCAGATCTGCCACCCACTCCTGTGTGATCTTGGGGAAAGCAGTTCACCTCTCTGAGCTTGTTTCCTGAGCTAGAAAATGGGCATGCTACCTGGACATGACGATGCATGCCTGCAATCCCAAGATTGGGAGGCTGAGGCAGGAGGATTGCAGGTTTGAGGCTAGCCTGGGAAACTTTTGTGTGTGTGTGTGTGTGTGTGTGTGTGTGTGTGTGTGTGTGTGTGGTACTGGGGTTCCTGGAAACCCTTCTACCTCTGGTCTACACTCCCAGACCCATTTTTATATTTTTATTTGGAAACAGGGTCTCTTAAGCCAGCGCGCACGGCTGGCTTCGAACCTGCGCGATCCTCCTGTCTCCGCCTCCCAAGCGTGGGGATGACAAGCGTGCGCCACCACGCCTGGCTAGCCTGGGAAACTTAGTGAGATCTTGTCTCAGTAAAATAAATGGAGCCAGGGAGGTGGGGTGGGGCGGGGGCAGCATGGAGGCGTAAGCTTGTAATCTCAGTACTTGGGAGGCTGAAATAGGAGGATTAGAGGTTCGCAGCCAGCGTCAGCTACTTACTGAGACACTGTTTCAAAAGAAAGAATAAAAAATAGGGCTGGAGGTGTAGCTAGGAGGTAGAATGCCCCTGCTTTCAACCCCTAGTCCCTAAAAAAAAAAAAAAAAAAAGAGTAAAATATTTAATTAAGAGCTGGGTGTGGTGGTGCACACTTGTAATCCCAGCATTTGGGAGGCTGGGACAGGAGGATTGCGGTTCGAGGCCTGCCTCAGCTACTTAGTGAGGCCCTTTACAACTCAGTGAGACCCTGTTTCAAACTAAAGAATAAAAAATAGAGCTGGGGGTATAGCTCGGAGGTAGAATGCCGCTGGGTTCCATCCCCAGTACCACACACACAAAATTAAATTAAATTAAAAAGGTGGGGGGATATCGCTTGAGGTTAGAATGTCTCTGTGTTCAATTTCCTATACCAGAGCATACATTAAAAATTAAATAAATAAAAAGTGTTAGGGTATAACTGGGCGGTAGAAAGCCTCTGGGTTCAACCCCCAGCACCACCAAAAAAAAAAAAAAAAAAAAAAATTAAAAATAGGGTTGGTAGCCAGGCATGGTGGCACATGCATATAATCCCAGGATTTGGAAGGCTGAGACTGAAGGATTGTGGTTTGTGGACAGCCTTAGCTACTTAGTGAGACCCTGTTTCAAAATAAAGAATAAAAATATAGGGCAGGGGGTATAGCTTGGAGGTCAAATGCCCCTGGGTTCCACCCCCAGACCTGCAAAAAGATAAATTAATTAAGTAAGTAAGTAAACTAAAAATAGGGCTGAAGGTGTAGTGCAGAGGTAGAATGCCCCTGGGTTCAATTCCTAATACCACAAAATTAATTAATTAATTTTTAAAAATAATAAGATATAAATAAGTAAGCTGGGCGTGGTGGTTCACGCTTGTCATCCCAGCATTCGGGAGGCTGAGACAGGAGGATCACAGTTCACGGCCAGCCTCAGCCACTTAGCGAGGCCCTTTGCAAGTCAGTGAGACCTTGTTTCAAAATAAAGAATAAAAAATAGGGCAGGGGGTGTAGCTCAGAGGTAGAATGCCCCTGGGTTCCATCCCCAGTACTGCAAAAAATATATATATATATTTTATATATATAATATATATAATTATATATTATATTATAAATATATAATTATATAATTATATATAAAATATAATTATAATATTATATTTATATATTTTTATATATTTATATTATATTTATATAATTATATTATATTATATTTGTATTATATTTATATATTATAATGTATATTAAAATTATATATAAAAATATAATTATATATTATATTATAAATATATAATTATATATAATATATAAAAATATATATATTGCAAGATAGCTTAATATGCAGGCCACAGAACCTGAGCTATACATAAAGCAAACGTACTCTTTTTTTTTTTTCCTGGTAGTACTGGGTATTGAGCCCAGGGACATTGTACCTCCATACCCTATTTTATTTTGAATCAGGGCCTCACCAAATTGATGAGAATGCCCAGCCACCCTTTGAAACAGGCTCTCACTAGGTTATTGAAAGACTTCCGATGTTGCTGAGACTGGCCTCGAACCCGCAATCCTGAGCCTCGCAGGTCTGGGATTGCAGGCATGGGCCGCCCCCCACCCCCGGGCAAGAGATCTTTTCATACCTTTTGATTTTTTTTTTTTTTTTTTTTTTGCTAGGGTTGGAACCCAGGGGCATTCTACCTCCAAGCTCCACCCCAGCCCTATATTTGATTCTTTCTTTTGAAACCGGGATGCTGGGGTGACGGGTGGCAATCGACTCCGTGTTGGTGGTGTCCAATTAGAGACGCTTTTTAAAATTTTTTTTAAATTTTTTGTTTAGGGGATTGACCCCAGGGGCGTTCTACCTCTGAGCCACACACACCTCTTACCCTTTCTATTTTTAATTTTGAAACAGGGTCTTGCTAAGTGGCTGAGGCTGGCCTCCAATCCCTGTGATCCTCCTGTCTCAGTCTCCCAAGTACTGGGATGACAGGTGTGTGCCACAACGCGGGCTGCTTTGTGTGTGTGTGTGTGTGTGTGTGTGTGTTTGTGGCACTGGGGTTCCTGGAAGCCCTTCTACCTCCGGGCTACACTCCCAGACCTATTTTTATATTTTTATTTGGAAACAGGGTCTCCTAAGCCAGCGCGCGCGGCTGGCTTCGAACCTGCGCCATCCTCCTGTCTCCGCCTCCCAAGCGCGGGGATGACGAGCGTGCGCCGCCACGCCCGGCCTTGCTTTGTGTGTTTTTAAGTTACAGGCAAAGTGGCTTTTTGGAAGTGATATTTCATTTCCTGGCGTAGATGGATTAAAAAGTCACACTAACCCTTGATGGACATGCGACTTCCCAAACGTCCCGTGCTCCGCAGGAGGCAGGCTGACTCAAGCCAAGAAGACTCCCCTGCACCCCTCTGCCAGAGGATGGGGTAAGCGAGGAGACCCAAGGCCTGCCAGGTCTGGATCCCCAGTGGATCCCGGGCAGTCAGAACTGGGGACCGAGGCCAAAGCCCAGGGGCGCTTGTTAAAGGTCAGCGCCCACCCGGTGTGGTGGTGCATGCCTGTAATCCCAGTATACAGGAGGCTGGGACAGGAGGATCGCAGGTTTAAGGACAGTCTTCACAACTTTAGTGAGACCCTGTTTCAAAAAAAAAAAAAAAAGTGCTGGGGGTGTAGCTCAAAGGTGAAATGCCCCTGGGTTCAATCACTAGTACCCCAAATAAAAATAAACAAATAAATAAATAGGGCTGGAGATGTATTTGGTAGTTAGAATGTCCCTGGATTCAAATCCTAGTACAAAAAAAAAAAAAAGAAAAAGAAAAGGAAAGAAAAGAAAGAGAAAAGAAAAGAAAAAAAGAAGCGATCTGTTGCTTTCACACCCTGCAAACTTCGGGTAAGTGACCCAGCTGTTTTGTATTCATGGTTTGTTTGGGGTTTTTTTTTTTTTACCTATAAAATCAGAATGGCAATAGAGCTGCTTCACAAGGTGTTGGGAGGATTCAGCAATGTCCTTACACAAGACAGTCTTGATAAATCAGGCACACTGGACTACCAGATGTGTTTAATTACTAAATCTAAATTAAAAATGCTTTTATTTTAGCCCGGCGTGGTGGCGCACGCTTGTCATCCCTGCGCTTGGGAGGCCGAGACAGGAGGATGGCGCAGGTTCGAGGCCAGCCTCAGCTACTTAGTGAGGCTCTCAGCAACCTAGTGAGACCCTGTTTCTAAATAAAGTACAAAATAGGTCTGGGAGTATAGCCCGGAGGTAGAAAAGCCCCTGGGTTCCACCCCCAGGACCACACACACACACAAAAAAATGCTTTTATTTTCATGCTGATATCCTATGCGCATCTTAAGTATATATGTGTGTGTTCATTCACCAGATTAAGATACTGAACCTTTTCATCCTTTGAGAAATTATTTGTTCAATGGCTCTTCTCTTCCACTAGAGGGCAGCACCACTCTGATTCCACTAAATAAATAAATAAATAAATAGGTCTAAGTGTATAGTTTGGAGGTAGAATGCCCCTGGGTAACCCCTCCACACACACACACACACACACACACATAAAGAAACCACACATACTCACATATTTTTTTAATTTTTAAATTTCATTTTTGGTGGCACCGGAGATTGAACCCAGGGGCATTCTATCTCTGAGCTACACCTCCGGCCCTAGTTTTTCTTTTTTATTTTGAGTCAGGGTTTCACTAAGTAGCTTAGGCTGTCCACGAACCTGCGATCCTCCTGTCTCGGTCTCCCAAGCACTGGGATGACAAGCGCCATCGCCACCACGTCCGGCTTATTATTTTTTGTCTGTAATTCTTGACTGCTTCCTACTGCAGGAAGAGATTTCGTCTGTGTGGAGGAACAACAGTCCGCTCTTCGATTGTTCCAGGTTTTGCCTGCATCAGCTGAGTCGCTGTGAGCATTTGACGTCAGTGTTTGTGGGACATATGGTTTTATTTCCCTGAGTAAATCCGTGGGAGTGATAGTGAAAGCCTGCCGTTGCTGGGGCTTTGAAAGCACTTTCCCAATTTTCCGTCTTATGCCCAGATTTTTAATGATAAAAGCGATTCCCAGCCAAGCGTGGTAGTACATGCCTTAAATCCCGGCACTTGGGAGGCTGAGACAGGAGTATGGTAGGTGTGAAGACGGCCTTAGCAACTTAGTGAAGCAACTGAGGGACACCCTACTTCCAAATAAAACATAAAAACATCACAGGGGATGGGGTTCAGAGGTAGGACGATCCTGGGTTCCATTCCCAGTACTACAAAATACATGAATGAATGAATGAATGAATGAATGAATGAATGATAAGGATGGGTGTGGTGACATACTCCTGTAACCCCACTACCTGGCAGGCTGAGACAGGAGGAAAAGAGGTTCGAGGACCGCCTTAGCATGTTAGTAAGACTCTCATCAACCTGGTCAGACCCGGTTTTCAGAATGAAAGTAAAAATTGGGGCTGAGGTTGTATCTCAGGTAGAATCTCTCAGGGTTCAATTCCCAGTATGGCAGAAATAAGTAAATTTTTTAAAAAAACTAAAACAATCTAGAACTATAGTACAGTTATAAAGTGCTTCTGGGTTCAATCACCAGTTTAAAAAAAAAAAAAAAAAAAAAGCCGGGTATGGTGGCGCACGCTTGTCATCCCCGCGCTCGGGAGGCTGAGACGGGAGGATGGCGCGGGTTCGAGGCCAGCCTCGGCTACTGAGTGAGGCTCTCGGCAACTTAGTGAGACCCTGTTTCCAAATAAAATATAAAAAAAGGTCTGGGAGTATAGCCCAGAGGTAGAAGGTCCCTGGGTTCCACCCCCAGTACCACCAAAAAAAAGAAAGAAAGGGAAAAAGAAAGAAAGAAAGGCCCATGTTCTGGTGTTAGGTGAACAGCATTTAAAATATAGTGCATTTTCCCTGAAAGACATACTTCTGTGACCTGTAAACATCCCATCCCTCCTCAGATGCTACCCTGTAGAACCAACCTGTCCCCAAAGGCACATGTGTTGGAGGCTCAGTCTCTGGCTTGGTGCTAGTGGGAGGCTGTGGCTCCTTTAAAAGGCGGGGAGCTCGGCGACCGGAAGTGACGTCACGGGGCGTGGCTTCGGAGGGTGGCGGCCCCGCCCTTTCCGGTCTCTCCTGCCAATGATCGAACCTTCCTTCCTTTATATCGTCCAGTATATGGGTTACAGAAGTACGTTTTGTTTCTCCTGCCATCCATTCGTGCCCAATGGGTTGTTTCCATGTCGTGGTTATAATGTGTCGTGGTTATAATGTGTCGTGGTTATAATGTGTCGTGGTTATAATGTGTCGTGGTTATAATGGTGTCATGGTTATAATGTGTCGTGGTTATAATGTGTCGTGGTTATAATGTGTCGTGGTTATAATGTGTCGTGGTTATAATGTGTCGTGGTTATAATGTGTCGTGGTTATAATGTGTCGTGGTTATAATGTATCGTGGTTATAATGTGTCGTGGTTATAATGTGTCGTGGTTATAATGTGTCGTGGTTATAATGGTGTCATGAGCATTCACGTAGGACTCTTGTACAGACTTATGTTTTCGTGTCTCTTTGGCATATACCTAGCAGCAGAATTGCGGGTCTCTGTGTAACTTTTTGACAAAATGCCAAGCTGCCTTCCAAAGTGTGAAGTTTTTTTAGGCGCAATAAAAAAGGCCAGAGAGACCAGGTGGGCCAAAAAGAATTTCAATATGGTCGGGATAGGAGCTGGCCCGCCCCTGGAGACCTCTGAGCTCCTCCAACAGGAAAGGAAACGCCCTTCCTTTTAAAGTTTACGTCTTGTGGGCGGGGCTACGCATGGAAACCCCGCCCCTCTCGCGATATCTCCCAGCAGCGTCTCCTCCATAACCTTACTAATATCTGTTATGGTCTTATTTTTAAACTTAAGTCACCCCGGTAGGGTATAAAGTCTGGTCTTGATTTGCATTTCCCTGGTCACTAAGGATGTTGGACATTCTCCTATGTAATTATTGGCCATCTGTCTTCAGAAAAAATGTTTACTGAGACCTTTGAACCATTTTTTTTAATTGAATTGTCTTAAAAAAACCCAAAAACCTTGATACTGGGGATTGAACCCAAGGGCATTCTACCCCTGATAGGCCCCCCCCCACCAGCCCTTGAAAGTTTTTATTTGAAATGAGGTCTTGCTAAGCTGCTGAGGGGTCCATTGAATTGCTGAGACTGCCCTCAGACCCTTACTCCTCCTGTCTCAGTCTCCCAAGTAGTGGGATTGCTGGCATTCACCACCATTCCTAGCTATTTATTTATTTATTTATTTATTTATTTACTTATTTACTTATTTATTTATTTGGTACTGGGGGTGGAACCCGGGGCGTTCTAACTCTGAGCTACACCCCGGCCCTGTTTTTTATTCTTTATTTTGAAACAGGGTCTCACTGAGTGGCAATCAGAGATTTTCTATAAACGTTTGCAGACATACGCCGAAAAGCTCTCTCCTGGTGGAACCAATCCACACATCCGCTTTCCCCCCTAGTCTTTGCCCAGACTTGAATTGTCAGATTTGAAGTTTCCAAGTGGCGAGAAGAGACAGCTTGTTGATGTCTTCGTTTACGTCTCCGAGTTACCCAGCGATGACGAGGAGCAGATTTACTTCAGGCTTTAGCCATTTGGATTTTCCTTGGTGGGAATTTGTCTACACGGCTACCCGTCTATTCAAAAATGATTTATTTAGCTCTCTGTTGTTGGGAATCTGAGAATGATGCCCAGAAAACATGGGATTTGGGGCATGCTGAGAAATTTGATGAAAGGAAAAGAAAGCTCTTAAAGGTCTTAGAATCAAGAGCCCTCTAACCTCATCCTGGCATAGAGATTTTCTGCCAAGTCCTGCCATAAGTCTAGACCTGTCAGCAAAGAGACAACGAATTCCAATGCCTTCCCAGAGCTTTCAGTATCTAAACTCAGAGGGCAGGAAGAAAGATTAAAATCTTTTAATGTTTTTAAAGATTAAAAGTTTTTAAAGATTAAAAACTCTTATCTTAAGTCATCTTTCCACCTCAACTTCCTGAGCACTACCACACCCAGAAATAGGGCATTTAAGAGACAGGTGGAAAATTTGAACTCTGTTTTTGTTTTTGTTTTTGTGGTACTAGGGTCAGAACCCAGGGTCTTTCTACCTCTGGGCTACACTCCCAGACCTATTTTATATTTTTTTGGAAACAGGGTCTCGCTAAGTTGCTGAGAGCCTCACTCAGTAGCCGAGGCTGGCTTCGAACCTGCGCCATCCTCCTGTCTCAGCCTCCCGAGCGCGGGGATTACAAGCGTGCGCCACCATGCCCGGAGAGCTCTGTACTTTTTATGGCTAGGAAATTATTGATATTTTTTCTGTTTTGTGGTACTGGGGATGGAATCCAGGGACATTCTACCTCCAAGTTGCACCACCAGCCCTATTTATGCTGGGATTACAAGCATGCACCACCACACCTGGCTATTGATTTTTTTTTAGATGGGATAACAATATTTTGGTTATATTGAGCATAAAAAAGGGATCTTTGCTGAGTCCAGTAGAGCCCCCCGTAATCCCAGTACTTTAGAAGCTCAGACAGGAGGATGAAAATAGGTTCAAGGACAGCCTCAGCCACTTAGTGAGACGCTCAGTAACTTAATGAAGGCATGTTTCAAAATAAAAAACAATCCAGGCGCGGTGGGCACGCTTGTCATCCCCGCGCTGGGGAGGCGGAGACAGGAGGATGGCGCGGGTTCGAAGCCAGCCGCACGCGCTGGCTTAGGAGACCCTGTTTCCAAATAAAAATGTAAAAATAGGTCTGGGAGTGTAGCCCGGAGGTAGAAGGGCTTCCAGGAACCCCAGTACCACCAAAATAAAATAAAATAAAATAAAATAAAATAAAATAAAACAAGACCAGGGTAGAAGTTGATTGTCAAAGGAGCAGAACTGTCCCTGGATTGTGGCCACAGGACTGAATGGTCACAAGACTTTATTGTAGTATTTCATTTACTTTTATGACCCTTTGAGCTTTAATGTAAGATGATACTGATATGGAAGAGGAGAAGAGGAGTGTGTTGTCTTGGGATGGAACCCAGGGGCATTCTACCTCCGAGCTACACCCCCAGCCTGATTTTTTATTCATATATATAGTTTTGTGGTACTGAGGATTGAACCCAGGGGCAGTCTACCTCTGAGCTATATCCCTAGTCCTATTTTATTTTATTTGTGGTACTGGGATGGAACCCAGGGGCTTTCTACCTCCGGGCTATATTCCCAGACTTATTTTTATATTATATTATATTTATATTATATTTTATGTTAGGTTCTCACTAAGTTGCTGAGAGCCTAAGTAGCTGAGGCTGGCTTCAAACCTGGGCCATCCTCCTGTCTCAGCCTCCCAAGTGCTGGGATTACAAGCGTGCGCCACCACGCCTGGCTTATTCTTTTATATTTGAAACAGGATCTCACTGAGTTGCAAAGGCCTAAGTAGCTGAGACTGTCGCGAACCTCAATCCTTCTGTCTCAGCCTCCCAAAGGCTGGAATTGCAAGCGTACACCGTTTCACTAAGTTGTGGAAGGTCTCACCAAATTGTTGAGGCCGGCCCTGAACCCGCAATCCTCCTGTTTCAGATTCTTAAGTGCTGGGATTGCAAGTGTGCACCTCCACACCCGGCTGTAAAATGACTTTTAAAATTAATAAGTAAGGCCGGGCGTGGTGGTGCACGCTTGTCATCCCCGCGCTTGGGAGGCGGAGACAGGAGGATCGCGCAGGTTCGAAGCCAGCCTCAGCTACTTAGTGAGGCTCTCGGCAACTTAATGAGACCCTGTTTCCAAATAAAATATAAAAATGGGTCTGGGAGTATAGCCCACAGGTAGAAAGCCCCTGGGATCCACCCCCAGTACCACACACACAAAAATTAATAAGTAGTAGCTGGGAGTGGTGATGGCACCTGCCTGTCATCCCAGTACTTAGGAGGCTGAGGCAGGAGAATCTTAAGTTTGAAGCCAGCCTCAGCAACTTAGCAAGACCTCGTTTCCAATAAGAAATAAAATCAGGCTGAGGTACCACAGACACACAAAAAATACCAAGTTGTTACCGAAAGATGGTTGATAGGCCCCAATGTGACCACATTCCACGATAATTTAATTATCTTAAAAATTTCCTCTCAACCAGGCGTGGTGGCACACACTTGTAATCCCAGTACTTGGGAGGCTGAGACAGGAGGATCGCAGGTTCGCAGGCAGCCTCAGCAACTTAATGAGGCCTCCGCAACTTAGTGACATGCTGTTTCAAACTAAAAAAAATAATAATGAAATAGGGCCAGGAGTGTGGCTTGGAGATAGGATGGCCCAGCAACACACACACACACACACACACACACACACACACACACACACACACACACGAGATAGTAAGTTCTCATAACCGAGTGGCATCGCCTTGTTTCTTTATATTTATTTTATGGCTTACTTCTATTTTGGCAGCCCATAGTGGTTTTCTAGTCGCTGAAGCAGCCAAGTTTGGCTTCTTAAATAAATATGTGTAAACAGTTTGATCTTAAAGACAAATAGGAAATAACAGGACAGGTGGTATTCAGATATCGTCAAGAAAAAAAAAATGTTTGTTTTCTCGGGTGCTAGGAGATGACAGAAGTCTGAGAAGCCGTGATAACATGTCGCAGGAACCTTTTTTCATCTTTCAGCTAGACAGCCGTCTCTCACATCTGTGCCCTTGCCGTCCCCAGGGTCTCTGTGCCGGGCGGGGGTCCAGTGGTCTGCTTGGACCTTTGGGCCTGACTCTGCAGCCCAAACACAGCGCTGATGCCCAGGGAGGGGCCCAATGGCTGGGGGGGGGGGTTGGCAACAGTCACATGTGTGAGACCCGGGGTCCTTTCCCAACAGACAGCAAAAAAGAAAAAAAAAAAACATATATTTTTTGCGGTACTGGAGATGGAACCCAGGGTCATTTTACCTCCCAGCTATATCCCCAGTCCTATTTTTTATTCTTTATTTTGAAACAGGGTCTCACTGAGTTGCGGAGGGCCTCACTCAGTAGCTGAGGCCGTCTGCGAACCACGATCCTCCAGGTCTCAGCCTCCTGAATGCTGGGATGACAAGCGAGCGCCACCACGCCCGGCTAGTTTTTTATTTTTTCAGTACTGGGGATTGAAGTCAGGGGCATGCTATCTCCAACATACATTGCTGGCTCCATTTCTTTATTATTTTTTATTTTTTTGGTGGTACTGGGGGTGGAACTCAGAGGCTTTCTACCTCCGGGCTACACTCCCAGACCTATTTTTTCTATTTTATTTGGAAACAGGGTCTCACTAAGTTGCTGAGAGCCTCCCTAAGTTGCTGAGGCTGGCTTTGAACCTGTGCGATCTTCCTGTCTCAGCCTCCCAAGCACGGGGATTACAAGCGTGCACAACTACGCCCGGCTTCCATTTCTTTATTTTAAAACAGGGTTTCATTGTTTTAGGACCATATCTAAGTAGCCGAGGCTTGCACCAAATCTGTGATCCTCCTGTCTCAGCCTCCCAAATACTGTGATTACAAACCTGCGCTACCACGCCTGGGTAAAAATAGACTTTAAAAAATGTAAACTGTATATATATATATAAGGCTCTGTTTCTTCCTTTCTTCCTTTGTTTTTTTTTGGTGGGGATTAAACTCAGAGGCATCCTATCTTTGAGCTACACCCCCAGTCATATTTTATTTTTTATTTTATTTATTTATTTTGCAGTACCTCCCCAGTCCTATTTTTTAGTCTATTTTTTGTGTGTGTGGGGGTGAAACCCAGAGGCTTTTCTACCTCCAGGCTATACACCCAGGCCTATTTTATAATAAAATTTCTACCTCCAGGCTATACACCCAGGCCTATTTTATACTTTATTTGGAAACAGGGTCTCACTAAGTTGCCGAGAGCCTCACTCAGTAGCTGAGGCTGGCTTCGAACCCGCGCGATCCTCCTGTCTCAGCCTCCCAAATCCTCAATTCCTGGGCTCAGGACGGGTGCTCTTGGGGGGACCCTCAACCAGTTTCCTTTGGGAGAAACAGCGCCCCTCTTGGGGGGGGGACACCTGGCCTGGCTGTGTGCCCCAAGAGGGGGTCTGGGGGTCTTCCTTCTGGGCTGGAGGCGGGTACACACTCAGCGGTGCGCTCCAGATAGCAGGTTGGGCTAGAGGCGCTGGGGCGGGGCGGGGCCCCGGAAGTGGTCAGTCGCCACGCCCCTCCTCGCCCCGCCCCCTCGCGCCCCGCCCGTCACCACATCCCTGCTCGCCCCGCCCCTGGGCCCCTCGCCACGCCCCCTGCTCGCCCCGCCCCGCGCGCTCCCCCGCCCCTCGCCACGCCCCCTGCTCGCCCCGCCCCGGCGCGCGCTCCCCCTGCTCGCCCCGCCCCCCGCTCGCCCCGCCCGCGCGCTCCCCCGTCCCTAGCCACGCCCCCCGCTCGCCCCTCCCCTCCCCGCGCGCTCCCCGCCCCTCGCCACGCCCCCCGCTCGCCCCGCCCCCCGCTCGCCCCGCCCCGCCCGCGCGCTCCCCCGCCCCTCGCCCTCTTCCCGCCCTCCCCCGCGCGCTCCTCGCCCGCGGCCCGGCGCGCGTGGGCGGGGACGGAGGGCGCCGGGTCGCCGGGGTGAGGCGCGGGGCATGGCGCCGCCGCTGCCGCTACCGCTGCTGCTGGCGCTCTGGGCGCTGCCGGCGCCGGGCTCCGGCGCCGCGGCGGCCAAGCTCAACATCCCCAAGGTGCTGCTGCCCTTCACGCGGGCCACGCGCGTCAACTTCACGCTGGAGGCCTCGCAGGGCTGCTACCGCTGGTGAGGCGCGGCGGAGGCCGGGCGCGCGCGCGGCAGGTGCGCGGCGCCACTGCGCATGCGCGCGGGCTCGGGCGGCGCGCCTTCGGGGGAAGCGCGGGGTCGCGGCCCCGGGTTGGCGGGCTGAGTCGGGGCGCGCGGGGGCCCCGGCTGGAGCGGGGGGCGCCTCCCCGACGCCGCGGGCCGGGGCCGGGCGGAATGGGCTGCAGGAGCCTGGAAGGCGTCTCTGGCCACGCGTCCTGTCCTGTCCGGCGGGCCGCTCTGGGAGGAGCAGAAGCCTTTGATAGGAGCCCTCGGGTGCACCTTAGAGATACATGAAAACTACCGGTGCATTTTATTTTTTTATCTATTTATTTATTTATTTATTTATTTTTGGTGGTACTGGGGGTGGAACCCAGAGGCTTTTCTCCCTCCGGGCTACACTCCCAGACCTATTTTTATATTTTATTTGGAAACAGGGTCTCACTGAGTTGCCGAGAGCCTCGCTAAGTAGCCGAGGCTGGCTTCGAACCCGCGCCATCCTCCTGTCTCAGCCTCCCGAGCGCGGGGATGACAAGCGTGCGCCACCACGCCCGGCTACGGGCGCATTTTTTTTTGGTGGTACTGGGGTTCCTGGAAGCCCTTCAACTTCCGGGCTACACTCCCAGACCTATTTTATATTTTTTATTTGGAAACAGGGTCTCCTAAGCCAGCGCGCGCGGCTGGCTTCGAACCTGCGCCATCCACCTGTCTCTGCCTCCCAAGCGCGGGGATGACGAGCGTGCCCACCACGCCCGGCCCCATGGGTGAATTTTATACATGAAAACCAAAAGGGCGGGAGAAGGGGGAATGCAAAGAGTTGTAATCCCAGCACTTGGGAGGCCGAGACAGGAGAACGGCAGGTTCCAGGCCAGTCCCGGCAATTTAGAAAGACCCTGTTTCAAAATAAAAAAGCCGGGCGTGGTGGCGCACACTTTTAATCCCTGGGTTTGGGAGGCTGAGACAGGAGGATCGGCGCAGGTTCCAAGCCAGCCTCGGCTACTTAGGGAGGCTCTTGGCAACTTAGTGAGACCCCGCTTCCAAATAAAATAGAAAATGGGTTTGGGAGTATAGCCGGAAGGTAGAAAGCCTCTGGGTTCCACCCTCAGTGCCACAAAAATAAACAAATAAATAAATAATAATAAAAAAAAGAGCGGGGGTGTATCATGGAGGTAGAATGCCCCTGGGTTCAGGCGTGGTAGCACATGCCTATCATCCCAGCCCTTGGGAGGCTGAGGCAGGAGGATTGCAGGTCGGCAGCCAGCCTCAGCTACTTAGGCCCTCCACAACCTCGTGAGACCCTGTTTCCAAATAAAGAATAAAAAAAATAGGGCTGCAGCTGTAGCTCAGAGTTTGAATGGTTCCGTCTCCAGTTACCCCCAGGGCTCAGACCCAGGGTCATGTGGTCCAGGCCTTGGGTTTTGCACTTGAAAGGGAGGGAGTCAGCTAGTAGGCTTTGGGTGCGGCCAAGGGTGAGGCCACACCCATGCCACCTGCTCCCCAGAGATGGGAAGGCGGGAGGAAGTTCTTTGCCCAGCTTGTACTGGAAGATACACTCTATTTATTTTTATTATTTTTTATATTTATTTATTTATTTATTTATTTATTTTGTGGTACTGGGGATGGAACCCGAGGAGCACTGTACCTCCGAGCTACACCCCCAGCCCTATTTATTTTTTAGTCTGTTTTTTTTCCCTCACAGTACTGCAGATGGAACCCAGGGGCATTCTACCTCTGAGCTACGCCCCAGTCCTCTTTTTTATTCTTTTATTTTGAAACACTGAGTCGCAGAGGGCCTCACTGAGTACTAGCTGAGGCTGTCCTCGAACCGCGATCCTCCTGTCTCGGCCTCCCGAATGCTGGGATGACAAGCGTGCGCCTCCACGCCCCACGGATCTTTCTTTGAAACGGTCTCACTGAGTTGCGAAGGGCCTGGCTGAGTAGCTGAGGCCGTCCCTAAACCACTATCCTCTCTCCCGTCTTCGCTTCCTGCATGCTGGGATTACAAGCGTGCGCCACCCTGCCCAGCCTATTTTTTTTGTATATATTTGAAGATACACTTTTGCTGCTGCCTTTGTTTTTCTCTTTCAAGGCTGGGGAAGGTTGACTCAGAGAATGGCCACATTGCAGGACCAAAGTGTGTGTGTGTGTGTGTGTGTGTGTGTGCGTTTTCAAAATGTCTTCTAGTGTTAGTTGTGCATGTGTGTAAGTGTGGTACCCAGGGCTCAGGTTGGCATTCTCGGGTATTTGTTCTAGTTGCCCTTATTTCTGTTTGTTTGTTTGTTTATTTATTGGTGGTCCTGGGGGTGGAACCAGGGGCTTTCTACCTCCGGGCTACACTCCCAGACGTATTTTATACTTTATTTGGAAGCAGGGTCTCACTGAGTCGCTGAGAGCCTCACTAAGTAGCAGAGGCTGGCCTCGAACCTGCGCGACCCTCCTGTCTCCGCCTCCCGAGCGCGGGGATAAGTGTGCCCACCACGGCGGCCTTATTTCTGTTTCAAAAGTCTGTTCCCTAATGATTCATGCTACCAAGCCAGTACGCTTAGCGCTCTGTGGCAGAGGCTGAACTTGAACTTGGGGTTTTCTGGATCCCACCTGGGGCTGTGTGTGACTAAGAATGGAACCCAGGGGCATTCCACCTCTGAGCTAACCCCCAGCCCCTTTTTATTCTTGGTGCTGGGAATGGAACCCAGGGGCATCCTGTGTTTGAGCTACACCCCCCAAGCTCTATTTTATTTTAATTTGGAGACAGGGGCTCACCAAGTTGCAGAGAGCCTTGCTAAGTGGCTGAGGCTGGCCTCGAACCTGTGATCCTCCTGTCTTAGCCTCCCAAGTAGTGGGATGCCAGGCGCGCGCCCCGGCCCCTAGCTTGGGGCCTTATCTGGTAGGGGAAGGTCAGTTAATACTGTGGAGGAGATACACGCCCATTCTCCTGTTGAAGTTCTGTGCTCTGTTGATGTACGTGCGAGATACAGGAAGCTGGTTATTAAAAACAGCTGGCTCCAAGTGAATCCCTTTGGATGGGTTTGCGTCCTGCTTCCTGCGAGAATCTGAAGCTGTTTTTTTTTTTTTTTTTTTCGAAAATAACAACCCTTTCTTTTTTCCCCAACCGCATCTTTTCGGAGAGGAGCTGACGGATGGCGGCGGGTTTTAATTGACTGGGTTGGAGGAAGGGGAGAACCGGTTCTAATAACGAATGCACCACAGAAGTGCTAAGTACCTCAGAAGTTGCTTAGCGTCTGATGCTCCGAGTTTATTGCAGATGTGCGGCTGCCTGTCTTCCCAGAGGCGTCGGCCGTCTCAATTTCCCCTCCATTTCACAGAAAGACGTTCTGTCGAGCAAGCGTCGAGAACGCGTTCTTTTCAATAATGCAATCTTGAGTGCGGTCGACTTGAAGACTGTCTCTGGAGGTTGCAGGAGCTGGCCCGTGGGCGAGCTCTGGATCTCCAGTCATCCGAGTCTGGAGGAAATGTCTTCTTTATCCAAGGGGTTCACCGTGAAGTCTTAGAGACGAAACAAAGGGAATGAAAAACCCCACCAGAGCCTGGGGGGGACTTTTCGCTTCTCTCTGGCATTCTCTGGGGTGTTTGGAAGCTGCTACATGCCTGAGCCGGTGGCTTCAAGACTAACTTTTCCTGTTTTTTGATTTATAGCAGCAAATAATTGCACAGTTCTAGAGCCGGGGGCGCACGAGAGGCCATTTAGTCTAAACGGCCTGCGTTTCCGGCAGCAGCGTCGAGGACTCAGAGAGGGAACAGGCTGTTTCCGAGTCGTGTAGCGTAGTGATAGACTTGGAACGGGGGCCACCACAGGCTTCTCTTCCGACCCCATTAGACCAGGGGTGCCACACTAGCCAGTCCTTCTGTCAAACGAGACCCTCCGCCACTTAGTGAGACCCCCGTTTCAAAAAAAAAAGCCAGGTGTGGTGGCAAATGGCTACGTAACCGAGTCTACCGAGCTGTGGCCAGCCTTGGGGACACACCCCACGGTCCCTGGCCTCGGAACTGTGGGAGCTCAGGGGCCCTAGCTGACTGACTGAGAAGAGGGGCGAGGGCAGGGTTTCCTGTCTACTGAGCCCGGGTAGAGCATCTTCCGGCCCCGCTGACGTCTGTCTGGCAGGCTCTGGGACTCAGCGCCTCGGGGACAGAAGGAGGAGGTGGGGCCTGAGGCAGACTGCTTCCAAGAATGTATAGTGTTGAAAATAACTGGAAAAAGTGAATCGAGCCGGGCGTGGTGGCGCACACCTGCAATCCCAGCCCTGGGGAGGCCGAGAAGGGAGGGAGGATCGCAGGTTCAGGGCCAGCCTCAGCAATTTAGCAGGCCCTCGGCAACTCAGCTAGGCCTTGCTTCCAGATAAAAAAATTCAAATAGGGGCTAGCTCAGAGGGAGAGTGCTACCTGGGTAGTGCAGGTGCCCAACCTCCCGAAGCCAGAAAACAGCACAAAAATGAGTTAAATTCATCTGGGGGCACACCTGCACCCGTCACCTGGCCTCTGCCGACACGCTCTCTATTACTGTGAGACCCTTAGTCTAGAGTGTTTCTTCATTGCCCCTTATTGATAAGCTCTCTGTCCTCATCTAGCTCGATCAAGTCTCTCCTGTGTGGGCCGGGTGTGGCGGCACAGGCCTGTAGTCCCAGGACTTGGGAGGCTGAGTCAGGAGGATCGCAGGTTCAAGGCCAGCCTCTGCAACTTAGTGAGGCCCTGTTTTATTTTTTATATTTTTAGCAGCTCTGAGGATTGAATCCAGGGACATCCTGCCTCCAAGCTATACCCCAGACCTATTTTTTATTCTTTATTTTATTATTATTATTATTAGTAGTAGTAGTAGTAGTACTAGGGGTGAAACCCAGAGGCTTTCTACCTCCGGGCTATACTCTCAGACCTGCTTTATATTTTATTTGGAAACAGGGTCTCACTGAGTTGCTGAGAGCCTCGCTCAGTAGCTGAGGCTGGCTTCGAACCCGCGCGATCCTCCTGTCTCAGCCTCCCAAGCGCGGGGATGACAAGCGTGCCCACCATGCCCGGCTTATTCTTTATTTTGAAACAGGGTCTCACTAAGTTGCAGAAAGTCTCACTAAGTAGCTGAGGCTGGCTGTGAACCTGCGATCCTCCTGTCTCAGCCTCCCAAGTACTGGGATTACAGTGTGCACCACCATGCCTGCCTTGAGACCCTGTTTATTATTATTATTATTATTATTATTATTATTATTGTTATTATTATTAATTTTTGGTGGTCCTGGGGTTCCTGGAAGCCCTTCTACCTCCGGGCTACACTCCCAGACCTATTTTATATTTTTATTTGGAAACAGGGTCTCTTAAACCAGCGGGGCTGGCTTCGAACCTGCGCCATCCTCCTGTCTCCGCCTCCCAAGCGCGGGGATGACGAGCGTGCCCACCATGACCGGCTCCGGCCCGTTATTTTTGTTGTGAAACAGGTTCTCCCGACACTGCTGAGGCCGGCCTCAAACCTGCGATCCTCCTGTCTCAGCCTCCCAAGTACTAGGATCACAGGCGTGTGCCACGGTGCCGGGCACACAGGATGCCTGTGCTGCGGGGCTAATTCTGAAGCACTCGGCAGTGGGGGCCCTCACTGCCCTGCTGACTCAGCACGGTTGGGGTGTTCAGAGGTCCAGTTGGAGAGGTGGGCCCCAGGGGACCTTGCCGGCTCTGCTTAGGAGACAGGAAGGGGTTGCGGGGCCACGTCGGCTGGGATCGGCTGGGATCGGGCCGCTCCACTCCCCCCGCGCCTGGGTTTTTTTCAGTTTCCTCTGCGGCCGCTCTGCCCGGCCCCGGGTGACTTCCGCCCGCGCCTCTCCTCCGGGGCCTGCGGGCGGCTCAGCGGGTCACCCCGGGCTGTCCGTCCTTTGCCCGGCTCACGTCTCCCTCGCTCCGACCCTCCCGAGTCCCTGGGCTCCCAGCCCCGACCCGTCCTCGTCCTGTGGCTGCGGTGTGGCTGGGGCGGCAGGCCCCTGGGCGCAGCACTCCCCGCCCCGTGCCAAAAAGTTTAGGCGTCCTCAAATGAAGGCTTTCCTCTCCTGTCGTTGTGAGGATTCTTCTTTTTGGCAAATTTAAAATAAAATTTCCCGCCTTAGCCGGTTGTAGGCATCCCGTCCGGGCCCGAGCACGCCGCCGGCAGCCATTCATCTCAGCGCTCACCTCGCAGAACCGAGCCCGCTGCGCTAAACAGCAGCCCTCCGCGGCCTCCGCCTCAGCCTCCGTAGAGGTTTCTTCCTCTTCTGTTTCTTTTCTCTTTTCTGGTATCAGGGATTGGACCCAGGTGTATTCTCCCTCCGAGCTATACCCCTGGTCCTTTTTTTTTTTTTGTGGTACTAGGGATGGAACCCCAGGAGCATTCTACCTCCGAGCTACACCCCCAGCCCTATTTTTTCGTCTTTTTATTTGTAATTTTTATTTATTTATTTATTGGTGGTACTGGGGTTCCTGGAAATCCTACTACCTCCGGGCTACACTCCCAGACCTATTTTTATAATTTTATTTGGAAACCGGGTCTCTTAAGCTAGCCAGGCTGGCTTCGAACCTGCGCGATCCTCCTGTCTCGCCTCCCAAGCGCGGGGATGACCAGCGTGCCCGCCACGCCCGGCTAGTCTTTTTTTATTTTTATTTTTTTGGTGGTACAGGGGTTCCTGGAAACCCTTCTACCTCCGGGTTACACTCCCAGACCTATCTTATATATTTTTTTTAAATTTGGAAACAGGGTCTCTTAAGCCAGCGCGGCTGGCTTCGCACCTGCGCCATCCTCCTGTCTCCGCCTCCCGAGCGCGGGGATGACGAGCCTGCCCGCCACGCCCGGCGGAGTCTTTTTATTTTTTGAAACAGGGTCTCACTAAGTTGCAGAGGGCCTCACTAAGTAGCTGAGGCTGTCTGCAAACCGTGATCCTCCCGTCTCAGCCTCCCGAATGCAGGGATGACAAGCGTTCCCTGCTACCACGCCCGGCCTCCCTGGTCCTGTTTTATGGTTTATTCCTTTTCTCAATGACTTGTGATCGCGCATCGCAGCGAGGGTCTGAGTGACGGGACGTACGCGGTGAACTCCCCGGGCCCACGCCATTCCTCCTCTTCCCGGTCCACGGCGACACTGACGTGGGCATCGCTAATTCCATGCACGCATACCACCATCCGAGGTGTTTCCTTCATGTCTGTTTCCGTGTGTTTCACATCGTTGCTTTGCCTTTTATTTTTTGAACTGGAGATCGAACCCAAGGGTCGTCTAACGCCCATTGACTTGGAAACGGGCTCTCACTAAGCGGCTGAGGGTCCTGCTAAGTTGCCGAGGCTGGCCTCGAACCTGCCCTCCTCCCGTCTCAGCCTCTCGATACTGAGATTACAGCCCGGCTGGTCCCTGGGACTTTTCGAGGCTGGCGCGCGGCAGCTCGCTCTCCCGTTCTGTGTTTGAATGGGAGGGAGCTGCGGCCTGGCTCGGGACCCACCGCGCCTGCGGGGTCACTCGAGACCAAACCTGACCTTTCCCCGCAGGTCCTCCACCCGGCCAGAGGTGGCCAGCATAGAGCCGCTGGTCCCCGAGGGTCAGCAGTGCTCCCAGAAGGCCGTGGTGCAGGCCCGCCTGACGCAGCCCGCGCGCCTCACCAGCATCATCTTGGCCGAGGACGTCAGTAAGTGTGCGGCGGCGAGCCGTCGGGGCGAGTCGTCGGGACGGAGGCAGGAAGTGTCCCACCGCGGCGGCCATGGCCGTGCTGGCGTCTCGCTGGCCGCCCTTCTGCGTGTGTGGGGCGGGGGAGGCACCGGGGAAGGAACCCGGTGGTGTTCTGCTTCCGGGAAACACCGCCAGCTCTAGTTTTTACCAATCCGAAACAGAGTCTCCCTGGTGGCAGAGGGCCTCGCTGAGTTTCTGAGGCTGGCCCGGGGCTGCCATCCTCCCGTCGTAGCCTCCCAACGGCTGGGATTCCAAGTGTGTGCCGCCACTCCTGGCTCTAAACGACTCTCTTACCCCCGTCGTCGTCTTTATTATTCTTGGTAGTACCAGGGGTCGAACCCAGGGTACTCTCCCTCTGCCTCCAGGCTAAACGCAAGTTATTGTTGTTGTTGTGTGTGTGTGTGGCACAGAGGGTTGAACCCAGGAACATTCTTTTCTTTTATTTATTAATTATTATTTTTTTAAAGTACTTGGGGTGGCCGGGCGTGGTGGGCACGCTCGTCATCCCCGCGCTTGGGAGGCGGAGACAGGAGGATGGCGCAGGTTCAAAGTCAGCCGCGCTGGCTTAGGAGACCCTGTTTCCAAATAAAATATAAAAAATAGGTCTGGGAGTGGAGCCCGGAGGTAGAAGGGCTTCCAGGAACCCCAGTACCACCAAAAAAAAAAAAATATATATATATATATATATATATATATATATATATATATATATAAATAAAAGTACTTGGGGTGGAACCCAGGGCTGTTCTACCTCCAAGCTACATCTCCAGCCTTATGTTTTATTTTAATTTTACTTATTTGTTTGTTTAGTGTGGTACTGGGGATTGAGACCCAGGGCATTGTTACTCTAAGCTCCACCCCAGCCCTGTTTTTTATTATTAATTTGTGTGTGTGGTTCTGGGGTTTTGGGAAGCCCTTCTACCTCCGGGCTACACACCCAGACATATTTTACACTTTTTTATTTGGAAACACGGTCTCTCAAGCCAGCACGGCGGGCTTCGAACCTGCGCGATCCTCCTGTCTCCGCCTCCCAAGCGCGGGGATGACAAGCGTGCGCCACCACGCCCGGCTTTTATTATTAATTTTGAAACAGGGGTTCACTGAGTTGCAAAGGGCCTTACTAAGCAGCTGTGGCTGGACGTGGACCTGCGATCCTCCGGTCTCAGCCTCCCGAATGCTGGGGTGACAAGCGCGCGCCACCACCGTGCCTGGCAACCCAAGAGCACTCTACCTCCGAGTCACATCCCCAGCTTTACTTTTTATTTTGAAACAGGGTCTAAGTTACAGAGGGGGTCACATTGCTGAGGCTGACCTCAAACCCGGGATCCTCCTGTCTCAGCCTCCCAAGTACTAGGATACTGACATGTGGCACCACACCTGGCACCCCAGTTTTCATTTGAAACAGGGCTTTGCTAAATTACCGAGGCTGGCCTCGAGCCTGCAACCCTCGTGTCCCAGCCTCCTCCCGAGTCAGGTGCTGCTTGTTGTTTCTGCAGTCTTGCGGGGTGGGAGAGCAGCAGGGCGCTGTCCTTGGTGCTGACCGCGTCCTCTCTGTCCCTCCAGCCACAGGCCAGGTGCTGCGCTGCGACGCCATTGTTGACCTCATTCATGGGATTCAGATCGTCTCCACCACCCGCGAGCTGTACCTGGAAGATTCCCCGCTGGAGCTGAAGATCCAGGCGCTGGACTCCGAGGGTGAGCGCGCCTCCCCGCGCATGGAGGCTTCCGGCCGTGGCCTCTCTCTGGGGCTGTGTCCCGTCAGCCCCTGTTCCTGCCAGGGAGGGCGCTGAAGGAAGTAGAAACCAGCCGGGCGTGGGGGCTCACCTGTCATTTCAGGACCTGGGAGGCTGAGACAGGAGGATCGCAGGTCCGAGCCCAGCCTCAGCTACGTAGTGAGGCTCTCCGCAGCTTAGTGAGACCCTGTTTCAAAATAAAATATAAAACCGGGCTGGGGGTGTCGTTTAGAGGTGAAATGGCTCTGGATTCGATACCCAGTATCGCAGGGGGAACAAAGTAGGAAGCACTCAGGAAGGACTGCGGAGGCCCGGGGAGGCTGGGCCCCGCCCCTGCGCTTTGTACCGAGGTGCTCCACCGTCTGCTCTGGTCCTCAGCGCACGTGTCAGTCGCCATGCTCGGCTCTGCCACGGGAAGCTGGGGTGGGCCCCTGTGCCTCACGGGGTCCAGTCTCAGCCCACCGTGAAGAATGAGGTGCCTGCGGAACCTCAGACACATTAGCGGAAGAAGGGGCGGCGCTGGGAGGGAGGGGGCTCCTGTCCTCGGGGCGTGCGAGAGGTCTCGGGGCGTGCGAGAGGTCCTCGGGGCGGCGAGACAGGCGCGGCGCCCTCCGCCTGGCCACGGCCATGTTTCTTGCAGCCGGCGCCCTCCACGGGGTGGACTTGCGCTATCTGTCTTCCTCGTTGAATGCTCTCAGTGTTAGGAAGATAAATTGCTTTGATCGGAATGATTTGAGGTCTGAGAAACCACAGACTTCGGTTTTGTTTTGGTGGCATCAGGATTGAGCCCAGGGGCCTGCTTGCCACTGAGTACACTTCAGTCCTCTGCGTTTTTTCTTCTGGAAACAGGGTCTCACTGAGTTGCTGAGGTCTTGCCAATTGCCTCAGGCTGGCCTCGAATCCTCCCATCCTCCGTCTCCGCCTCCCAAGTGCGGGGATGACAGGCGTGCCCCACCCTTCGTCCCTTCAGACCTCTGCCTGGCTTCCGCGGGAGGCATCCTTTTAGGCCTCCAGATACGTCCATTTCGGGGTCTAGCCAGGAAGAGAAATCCAGAACGGGTGTGGGGCAACATGGCGCGGGGAGGGGGGTGGCGACCTGAGAGCGTGGCTCCGCTGGAGAGGCCGAGCCATCGCAGACGCCCATCTTCAGGCCTCTCGGGAGGGCGCGGGAGTTGGATATGCGGGAGCACTGCTTGATTTGGGAGGACGGACCCGGAGGCTCGGAGGTGCTGAGCCTGGCCATCGGGGGTCAGGCCGGTTGGGCCTGGCGCCCTCTCCCCCAGCCCAGGACCCGAGGAATGTCCCCGGCGAGGGGAAGAGACGGGAAGAAGCCCCCGAAGGCAGATGGCTGGGGGCACGGCCGCCCATCCCGGCCCCGTGCCGGGAGAAAGGCAGTTTAACCCCAGGAGGGGGCAAGGGTTGTGCGTGGCGGGGTGTCCTGGAGGTCTTGTAAGCTGAAGTGCTTGCTGACATGGGGAAAGGCGGCTGGAGGCGTGGCAGGGGGAGCTCGGCGTCCCCCAGGACAGAGCACGGCGTCCCTGTGCATCCAGCCGCCGCGCGGCCCCTCCGGGGCGGAGGACGCGGCGCCCGCTCTGTGTGCCATGGCGCCCAGTGGGCTTCCCCCTGCTGCAGAAGCTCGCCCTGCCTTCCCCGGCCTGGGCACTAACTGCTGCCTTTCTGCCCTCCCTCTGTCTGCGGGCAGGGAACACCTTCAGCACCCTGGCCGGGCTGGTCTTCGAGTGGACCATAGTGAAGGACACGGAGGCGGACGGGTTCTCGGACTCCCACAACGCACTGCGGTAAGCGGCACCGCAGCCAGGCCTGGCACCTTTGGGGGCGTGGAGAGGGAGGGCCTCTGCGGGTCCTCACAGGCCTGCCTGCGCTTTGATCACGATCAGCCAGGAGCTGGGGACGGTGCCCAGTGGCACTGCTAGCGATGGGCCAGGATGGGAGCATTTCCCTCCACTCGGGCGCACGCACACCTGGCCGTTTGGGCAGCTCACGCAGGCGCCGCGTCCTTCTGGGACTCCTCAGACAGCCTGGAGACGTCCCGCGGCAGGGATGAGGTGATAGGGCCGGGCGCGGTGGGCACGCTCGTCATCCCAGCATTCGGGAGGCTGAGACCGGAGGATCGCAGCTCGCGGACAGCCTCAGCTATCTAGTGAGGCCCTCCACAACTCAGCGAGACCCGGTTTTAAAATAAAGAATAAAAAATAGGGCAGGGGTGTAGCTTGGAGGTAGAATGCCCCTGGGTTCCATCCCCAGACCCGCAACAGCAACAACAACAAAATGAGGTGAAAGGGGCATCAGCAGGCTGCGTCCCGGGCGCGGCGGCGCACGCCCGTCATCCCAGGACTTGGGAGGCTGAGACAAGAGGGTCACAGGTTCCAGGCCAGCCTCAGCTACTTAGGCCCTCAGCAACTCAGTGAGACCTTGTTTCAAAATAAAGAATAGAATAGGGCTGGGGCGTAGCTCAGAGGTTGAATGCCCCCGGGTTCAACCCCCAGTGCCACCAAAAAGAAAAAAGCCGGGCTCTGTTCTGTATGAGACGGTGGGGACATGGCGCTCCTCGTGCCCTGATACTTGCGTGAGCCGAGCGGCCCCGCTGGGATCACAGCTCCCTGGGGCCCGAGCCCCTCCTTCTCTACCTGTTCTAGACCAGCTTTGTGGTCCTCAGGTTTCCTGAAGGAAGGAGCACATCCGGGGAGTCTGAGGACCTGGTTGCTGGTCCTGGCCTCGTCCCGTTGCGCTTGTTTCCATTGTCAAGGAACGTAACTCTTCGGAGCCCGACTCCCTCCCGTGTAAGGCGGAAGTAGAGACCGTCACCTGGCGCGCCTCTGAGGCCCCTGTGCAGGCTGCCAGGGCCGGGGGCGTTCAGGGTTCCTCTTGGTGCTTGGCACGTGCCAGGTGTTTGGGGACTGCTGGCGCTCTGCCCACTTTCAGGCCACGAGGCCCAATCTGAGTGATCCTCGAAAGCCACGGCGCCGGAGCTTGGGGGCAGTGGGTTACACTCGGCCCGTGACGCCATTCAGGGCTAGGTGAGGACGTAGGTCACCTTGCAGGAGCGCGTGCGGCCGCCCTGGGGAGGCAGAAGCGCGTGGGCAGGCCCCTGCAGTCACGCCACAGAGGGGCTCCTTTGTGGATTGCGGGCCCAAGGGAGGGGCTGGACAGAAGGGACCCCTCACTGCAGCCCAGGCGGTGGGGGGCGCCCCGCATCCCTGACTTCTCCTTCGGGGCTCCGATGGGCTTTGCCGACCCTCCTTGGCCGGGCTTGGGGTCCTGGCTGGCTGCTTAGGACCCGTGGGCCTCTCTTTCTCCATTTGGACCGAGTGGGGGGGTCTCTGACTCTGTCGTCAATCATCACGATCACCCGGCTTCTGACAGGCATGGGCTGGGGCTGGGGCTGAGGATCTGTGTTTGACAAGAATGTGGGCGGTTCTGACACAGGAAATTGAAGGACACGGTTCTAAGCAGCCGGATGGACGGGGACACCGCTAGTTTCCCACCGGAGTCACCAATACTGGTGAATTGTGGGGGATTGAACCCAGGGGCATTCTACCTCTGAAATATACCCCCAGCCCTACTTTATTTTTTTATTTGAAAACCGGGTTTCACTAAGTAGCTGAGGCTATCCTGGAACCTGCGATCCTCCTGTCTCGGCCTCCCAAGAACTGGGATTATAAGCATGTGCCACCGCTCCTAGCCACGTGGATGTTGTGTTAGGTGCAGGATGGCGCTTTGGGGTCTGACGCCACGTTCCTTTTCCAGAATCCTCACGTTCTTGGAGTCCACGTACATCCCTCCTTCCTACATCTCAGAGATGGAGAAGGCGGCCAAGCAGGGCGACACCGTCCTGGTGTCTGGGATGAAGACCGGGAGCTCCAAGCTCAAGGCGCGCATCCAGGAGGCCGTGTACAAGGTTGGTCGCGGGCCCTGGGCCTGGGGGTCAGGTGGCTGTGCTCACGCCCGGGGCCACGCCGGCCGGCAGTGCAAATGGATTCAGGACAGGGGGACTTTTTGTGTGTGTGTGTAGTGCTGGGGGTTAAATCCAGGATCATTTTACCTCTGATTTACACCCCTAGTCCTATTTTATTTTTTATTTAGAAATAGGGCCTCACCAAGTTGCTGAGGCTAATTGCAAACCTGTGATCTATCTCAGCCTCCCAAGTACTGAGACTTATAAGCAGGCGCCAGCACACCCAGCAGGCACGATAACTTTTAGGTCTTTTTTTGTGTGTGTGTGGTACTGGAGATTGAGCCCAGGGGCATTCTACCTCCGAGCTACACCCACCCACCCACCATTTTAATTCTTTTATTTTGAAACAGGGCCTCACTAAGTAGCTGAAGCTGGTCCCAAACCTGCGATCCTCCTGCCTCTGCCTCCTGAGTACTGGAATTATAAATATGTGCCTCCACGCACAGCCCAAGTCTTTTTTGTGTGTTTGTGGTACCGGGAATTGAATCTAGAGGTATTCTACCTTTGAGATGTACCTCCAGCCCTATTAGTTTGAAAAAAGGCCTCGCTAAGTTGCTGAGGCTGGCCTTGAACCTGCGATCCTCTTGTCTCAACCTCCACGTGCAGGGATGACAGGCGTCACAGCGCTCAGCTTCACCCTGAGATCTTCGTTTGTGGCCTGGTTGGAGCCCAGTGAGGGTCTGGGACTCCACCTGCCTTGAACTTTGCAAAATGCTGGGCAGTGGATCCTCTTCTGGTCTCTCGGTTTCTTTAGCAGTTTAGCTAGTGATTTGGGAGAGCTGGAGGGTTTGGCAACGTGAGGACACGGAATCGCAGGGCAGCCTCACGGGACTGCCGAAGCATCGCGAGAGTTTGCCTCTGTGCGCCCCAGGGCTGGAACGGCCAGGCCACGCTGCAGAGCCGGGAGGACCAGCTCACGGTCCTGCCCGCGCCGGGGTCAGTTAGCGGCCTCCCTGCCTGTTTCCAGCCCAGACCCACAGAAGTGTTCTTTCTGTATATCATTTAGTAATTACAAGGAAGCCTATAAGAAGCTACAGCAGGGGCCGGGCGTGGCGGCGCACACTGTCATCCCCGCTCGGGAGGCTGAGACAGGAGGATCGCACGGGTTCGAAGCCAGCCTCGGCTACTTAGTGACGCTCTCAGCAACTCAGTGAGACCCTGTTTCCAAATAGGTCTGGGAGTGCAGCCCGGAGATAGAAAGCCCCTGGGTTCCACCCCCAGTGCCACACACACACACACACACAAAAGTTCTAACAGCCAGGAATAGTGGCACACACCTATAATCCCAGGACTTGGGAGGCTAAGACAGGAGGAGCACAGGTTCAAGGCCAGCCTCAGCAACCTTGCAAGCCCCTGTTTCAACATACAACATAAAGCCAGGGGTGGTGGTGGACGCCTGGTCATCCCAGTAATTGGGAGGCTGAGATGAGAAGATCGCAGGTTCAAAGACAGCCTCAGCAACATAGCAAGATTGTCAGCAACCGAGACCCTGTTTTAAAACAAAATAGAAATGGAAGAAGGCCTGGGGGTGTAGCCCAAAGGCAGAGTATCCCAGGGTTTAGTCCCCAGTGACCACCCTCTCTGTACAAAAAAAGCGTTACGACAGGCTCAGAGGAGAATCCAAGCCTCGCGGGTGTGCACGGGCTGTCGGGGGCTGCAGTGAATTATAAAGCATTGCAGAGCCGGGCGTGGTAGGCGCGCTCGTCATCCCAGCCTTCGGGAGGCTGAGACCGGAGGACCGCGGTTCGTGGCCAGCCTCAGCTACGTAGCGAGGCCCTCTGCGACTCAGTGAGACCCGGTTTCAAAATAAAGAATAAGAGATAGGGCTGGGGGTGGAGCTCGGAGGTAGAATGCCCCTGGGTTTCATCCCCCGACCTGCAAAAAAAATAAAAAATAAAAAAATAAAACATTGTAAAATGGCCCCAGGTGCCCGGGGTGGTGATCCGTGGCGCCTCCTCCAGGACCACGTCTGTGCATTGCTGTGGATGCGAATCGTGGCTTCGCCATTACTTTTCTACAACCGAGAGGGTATCGAATAGCCCCGAGACAGCGAGAGATACAGGCCCTCATCGTGTGCCGACAGCACACCTGGCGGTCATTTTCCGCTCTCAAGTTTCCCACAAGTTTTTCTGAAGAGGTCCGGGTGTGAGGGGAGTGCTGGGAAGAGAGGGGATAGGATCTCATCAAAGACACGCGGCAGCCGGGCGCCGTGGCACACGCTCGTGATCCCAGTACTTGCGAGCCTGAGACAGGAGGACTGAGGGGAGGAGGCCAGCCTCAGCAACTTAGCGAGGTCCTCTGCAAGTTAGCGGGACCCTCCCTGTTTCAAAATAAAAGTAAGCCAGACGTGGTGGCCCGTGACTGGAATCCCGGTATCTGGGAGGCCGAGACAGGAGGATCAGAGGTTCGAGGACAGCCTCAAGCGCGTAGCAAGACTCGGCAACCGAGCGGACCCTGTTTCAAAATAAAAATAAATAAAAATAGGGCTGGGGGGAGTAGCTCAGAGGTAGAACGTCTCTGGGTTCAGTCCCCAGTAGCACACACACCAAAAAATAAATAATAAGCCGGGCGTGGTGGCGCACCACCGCGTCTGTAGATGTCGCTGTGGTGCCTCTTTTCTTTCTGCTTAGTTACATTTATTTTATTTTTATTTTTATTATGGTCCCAGGGATTGAACCCAGGGGCATTCTAACTCTGAGTCACACCCCCAGCCCTTTTTAAAATTGATTTTTTTTTATTTTTTATTTTTTGGCGGCACCGGGGTTCCTGGAAGCCCTTCTACGTCCAGGCTACACTCCCAGACCTATTTCATATTTTTATTTGGAAACAGGGTCTCTCAAGCCAGCGCGGCTGGCTCTGAACCCGCGCCATCCTCCTGTCTCCGCCTCCCGAGCGCGGGGATGACGAGCGTGCGCCACCGCGCCCGGCGCACACTCCCAGCCCTTTTTATTTTAAGGAAAGGTCTTGCCTTAAACCTGCAATCCTCCTGTCTAGCCTCCCAAGTACTGGGATTAAAGGATTGTGCCACCATCAGGCGTCTAAGCTATACCCCTGGCTTCTTTTCTTTCTGTTTTGTTTGGAAACGGAGTCCCTCTAGGTTGCGGAGGGTTTCGCTCCATTGCTAAGGCTGGCCTTGAACTTGAGCCTCCTGTGTCAGCTTCCCAAGTACAGGGACCGCGGGCTCGCGCCGCAGCCCGGCTCTCTTATTCTGAATGGAGGCGTCACCGTGGATAACACGAGCGAGGCACTTGTGCGCTTTGGTGACCTCCACAGCCGGGCGGATTTCTCCGCCCCAAAGCTGTGGGGCCGTGAGTGATGTCTGCTTTCTTCACCCGGAACTTCCCTGTTGCCATAGAAACCCGCCACACCAGGAAAAACCCAAGGCGGCTCTGGGGCTGGGCTGGGGCTGGGTGGCAGGTGCTTGTCAAGGATGCGCAGGGCCCCGGGTTTGCTCCCCGGAATTGGAAACAAAAGTGTCGCTTGCCCAGGCCACCCCACCTCACGGATTGTCTCCTGTCCTCTGTCAAGGATGTGCGCCCTGCAGAGGTCAGGCTCCTGATCTTGGAGAACATCCTTTTGAACCCAGCCTACGACGTCTACCTGCTGGTGGGGACCTCCGTGCGTTACCGGGTGCAGAAGGTCAGACAAGGCAGAATCACAGGTGCGCCCGGGTCGGCGGCTCTGAAATTCCTATAAAGCGCTCGTCACGGGCGCCCGGCCCGCTCTCCACTGTGCGCGCGGCTCGGCCTCCACCAGCCGTCCTGCCCACGGACCCCTGCCCGCCGTAACACTAAGTCTTCCTTTACCAGCCTGCCAAGCACGGTCTGCGCGCTCGTGTGTGTGTGTGTGTGTGTGTGTGTGTGTGTGTGTGTGTGTGTGTGTGTATGGTGTTGGGGACTGAACCCAGGGGCACTCCGGGCATCCCCTAACCTTTTTATTTTTTACTTTCAAACTGGGTCCTGCTAGGTTGCTGAGGCTGGCCTCACACCTGCAATCCTCCTGTCTCAGCCTCCCAAGTACTGGAATCACAAAGTGCACCACCACACTCAGCTTGATTGTTTCTTTTATTCGCAACGGGGTTTCACAAGGTTGTTGAGAGTCTCCTTGTGTGGCTGAGGCTGCCCTTGAACCTGCGATCCTCCTGTCTCAGCCTCCAAAGTACTAGGCTTCATCTGCCCGGCTTTGTGGCAGTGTTCTGGAAGCAGCTTTCAGTTTTAGTTACGGAGGTTGTCATTAATTTAAAAAAAAAAAAAAAGTGAAGGCAGCTTCAGGCAGTCACAAGAAAACTAATTGCGTCTGCAAATTCACGGTTGTCAGCTCTGTCCACAGGCGTGGAGAATATTGAAATGTAAAACCCTGAGAATACTAAGCAAAAAACGTCAAGCAGCTGCGCCGACAGCGGGGCCCAGAGAGTGTGGGCCGGGCAGGCGCGCCGGCGTCTCTGCGCTCACCCTCTGCCTCTCTATTTTCCGTTTTTTCTTGTTTTTCGTGCTCAGAGCTCTTGATGCCTTCAGATCAGTACGAGCTGCAGCTGCATAATGGCGTCCCGGACCCCGGAGGCGACGCCGCCCGGCCGGTGGCCGTCCTGGCCCAGGACACGTGCACGGTCACCGCGGCGCAGCTGGGCCGCAGCAGCCTCGTCCTGGACCACCGCAGTATCCTCGCCGGGGCCAGCGTGGGGCCGCCGAGTCGTGGCGCCTCTGAAGCTTTGAAGTCAGTTGTTTTCTCCCGAAAATCTAGTCGGGGCTAAAAATAGCCGTTTATCCAGCCATCTGAAAAATCAGAAACACCCGAAATAGCAGCACCGCCGAGCACCATCGCACACCTCCGAGGGTGACTCACCGCAGAGACGCCCTGAGCGAGGGGGAGCGCTGGGGGGCTGCGCTCCGCACCCCTGGAACCTTCCGTGTGTCGCCGCCGCCAGAGGGGGCCGGCAGGGGCCGCCTCCACGCCAGCACGTGGGCCGTCGCTGCCCCACAGTCTCTGGTCGTCCTTGTGCACGTTTTGAGGTAGGGAGCGCAGGCAGGGGCTGGGCGTGGCGGCTCACGCCCGTCATCCAGCTCGCCGCAGCCTCTTAGGTCTGCAGCAACCTAACGAGATCCTGTTTCCAAAACAGAAAAATAAAAGAGGTCTGAGTATAGCTTAGAGGTAGGATGCCCTGGGGTTCAATGCCCAGTACCACAAAACACACACACACACACACACACACACACACACACACACACACAATGTAGGAGGCTTTTGAGGGTGAATGCTATCTTCTCTCTGGTTAGCCTGGCGTGGGGGCCTTGTTGAGGCCTTCCCCGCGTTGGGGGAAGTTTTCAGTCCGCCACGGCGTCTTGGTGGTATTCAGGCATCTGAGGCGAGCCGGAACCTGCCGCTGTTTCTCGTGCTGTCTTGAGTTTTGTCCCTTAATTAAGAATCCAGGCATCCGCATGCAGGGCGTTTCCAGGTTACCCAACAGCACCATCTACGTGGTGGAGCCCGGGTACCTCGGTGAGTGCCGGCCTCCTGGGGCCTCGGGGACGTTACTCGTGGGTCAGGATCTCAGGCCCCCAATTCCCTGTTCTTAGGGTTCACGGTCCACCCGGGTGACAGGTGGGTGCTGGAGGTTGGCCGCCTGTACGAGATCGCCGTGGAGGTGTTTGACAAGTCTAGCAACAAGGTCTACCTGTCCGACGTGAGTCCTGCATGCGGACGAGGCCGGCGCATCTGGGCCAGCTGTCCAGAGAGCGGCCCCAGAGCACCTGCGGTCCACCAGGCAGACCCGGGAGGGACCCATGTTGCCTAGTGGGGCTGGGGCTGGGGGATGCTGTCGCCCTCGAGCCCAGGACCCCCACCAGCAACCTCTGTGCTGGGTTGAGGGGGGCGATGCCGCAGGCGGCGGGGCTTTCGCCCAGTGCCTTCTGCCTTCTGCCTCCGTGTTGAGTCCGGAGTCTGGGAACCTGCCCTTTTCCTGCCTTGGGGGGTCAGGGAGCCCCCAGGGCCTCCTGGGGTGGGGGAGGGCCTTGGGGACGGCTGCCACATCCCTCTGGGCTTCTTGGAGGAGGCCTCGCCCGCTTTGTCCTGTTAGGCTGGGATGATCACTTAGGCTTCAAGTTCCTCTCCTCTTCCTGTGGGTGTCGGCTGGTCTCTGGTCGGGAGCCCGGGCTGAGGCGGGGAGAGGGTTTTCAGCTGCCTGGAGCCCTGTGTGGGGAGCGCTGTCGGGAGGGCTTCGAGGCCCAGTGGCCCCTGCGCTGTTCCCTGGCTTTCCCTGTGCGCGCGCTGGGCCTAGCCCGGCTGCCGGGGCTCTGGGTTCTCGCCTGCGGCTGCGCTCTCCTGACCCCAGGGCCGCTCTCACCCACCCGCTCGCCTTCCAGAACCTCCGAATCGAAGCCACGTTTCCTGCTGAGTTCTTTGAGGTCCTCTCCTCTTCCCAGAACGGGTCGCACCATCACGTTAGGGCCGTGCAGAAGGGCCAGACCGCTGTCCACGCGGCCCTCACCGCCGTGGTGGACCAGGTGAGTGCGTGCCCCTTCCCGCGGCTGCTCCGAGGCGAGGCTAGGGCTCGGCGACACACGGCACAGGCGGGAAGGGCCGGCCACACGGAGCCGGGGCGGGGGCTCTAATGCCGGCCACACGGGCCAGCGCACCCCTGCCCCGCCCACCCTCCGGGGTGGAGATTGGAAGTGTGTTTGGGAAACAGCCCTGGTGCCAGGTTCCAACTGTGCCCAGCTAGACACCACCAGTGCTCTTCCATATGTTTGGGGTGCTCAGGGCTTACAAAGGTTATTTATTTATTTATTTATTTATTTATTTATTTATTTATTTATGGTACTGAGGAATGAACCCAGGGGTCTTGTACCTCTGAGCTACACCTCTGACCCTATTTTATTATTTTATTTTGCAATAGTCTTCCTAGGTTGTTGAGAGTCTCAGCTTGCTGAGGCTGGCCTCAAAGCTGCCATCTTCCTGTCACAGCCTCCCAAGCACTGGAGTCACAGGCATACGCCACTGTCTGTCTATTTGTGTTTTGTATTAAAAAGGCCAGTTTTATTAATTTATTTTTTTGTGATACTGGGGTAGAACCCAGGGGCTTTCTACCTCCAGGCTATACTCCCAGACCTATTTTATACTTTATTTGGCAAACAGGGTCTCACTAAGTTGCTGAGAGCCTCACTCAGTAGCTTGAGGCTGGCTTCGAACCTGCGCCATCCTCCTGTCTCGGCCTCCCGAGCGCGGGGATGACAAGCGCGCGCCCCCACGCCCCGCTCAGCTAATCAGTTTTAGGTGGGAACAGTATTTTCCTGTTCAGCACATTGGCCTGGCTGTCGCCCTTTTCTTCCGCCCCACAGAAGCCCCTCTGGGCTGTGGAGGCTGCAGCTCGTGGCAGACAGGGATGTTCTGGGGCCCCCAGCGGTGCCTGGGGGTGTGCTGCTGCAGCTCGAGGGGTGTGTGCCGAGGATTCAGCCTGCAGCGTTTGTGGGTGAATGTCAGAGCCTGGGGAGGTAGCCCCACGGAGCCAGTGACGGCTCTGGGCGGCCGGCTTCTTCCCTCCCACCAAAGCAGACTCGCGCCTTCGCGGCCTGATCCCCAGGGAGGGGTAGCAACCAGGTAACTGAGCCGTCAGAGTGACCGTGATTTTGGCCCACGTAGGACGGAGGGGTCCATGTGCTGCGGGCGCCCGTGAGGAACCAGCAGGAGGTGGACATTCACACCCCCATCACCCTGCATCCCAGCATCCTGACGTTTCCATGGCAACCAAAGACCGGCGCCTATCAGTACACAATAAAGGTACATGGCACCCCACCCTGGGTGTCCCTCTCCTTGGGTGTCTTCCTGAAATTGTGGCTTTTTGCCCATCCTGTGACTTTTAATGTTACTCTCCGCTGAGTACAAGACAGTTTTGTTTCTTTTTTGGTATTGGACACAGGGGCATTCTACCTTTGGGCTATACCCCCAGCCCTGTTTTATTTTATTTTATTATTTATTTATTTATTTATTTTGGTGGTACTGGGGTTCCTGAAGGCCCTTCTACCTCCGGGCTACACTCCCAGACCTATTTTTACAATTTTTTTTGGAAACAGGGTCTCCTAAGCCAGCGCACGTGGCTGGCTTCGAACCTGTGCGATCCTCCTGTCTCCGCCTCCCAAGCGCGGGGATGATGAGCGTGCCCACCACGCCCAGCTTATTCTTTATTTTGAAACAGGGTCTCACTGAGTTGCAAAGGGCCTCACTAAGTATCTGAGGCCGGCCTTGAACTGCGATCCTCCGGTCTCAGCCTCCCGAGTGCTGCGATCCCCACGCCTGTCTCCGGTGCTGTCTCTTGCTGTCACGTTGCTGTGTGACTCCGCCACAGGTCTTGAGCTCCGTGGTGGGGAGTTCCCATCCGCGCTCAGTGCACCTGGGGCGGCAACGCGGCCTCTCTGCCTGTGCAGCGGGTCACGTGACCGTCGTGGTCCGGGAGGGAGTGACGTTAGCTCCCATCACAGGGAGCGCAGGACACAGGCTGGGCGTGCGACCTGGTGGCCGCCTGGTGTCCCGCAGGGAGCTCCGTGGCCTGGTCCTGCTCCCGCTGTGCTCTGGGAGGTTCCGCGGGGTCTGGTGTGAATGTGGCGGCCGAGATGTGAGAGTGTGGGCGGCTACGAGGGGAGAGGGAGCATCGGTGTGAGTGTGTGGACGTGAGCCGGTAGGTGTGGACGGGTGTGTGTCTCAGTGTGTGGACGTGAGCCGGTAGGTGTGGACGGGTGTGTGTCTCAGTGTGTGTGGTGAGGGCAAAGATGGCACGAGCGCGCGCGGCTCCCGCCTGTCACTTCCCCTGACCCCGGGCTCACCCCCCAGGCCCAGGGCGGCAGCGGGAACTTCAGCTGGGCGTCATCCAGCCACCTGGTCGCCACGGTCACCGTCAAGGGCGTGATGACCACCGGCAGCGACACCGGGCTCAGTGTGATCCAGGCGCAGGACGTCCAGAACCCGCTCCATTTTGGTGAGATGAAGGTAAGACCCCGGTGCTGCGGCCACGCAGGGGAGCCCGGGGCTGGGACACAGCGGCCCGTCACCAGCCCTCAGGTCTGTGCCATCAGAGTCACCTTTCTGTCCTCAGGCCTATGCCCAGGGTTGGGGGCACACAACGGGGAGGGTTTCAGCCCCGTCCTGGCCTTGAGCCCATGGCCCCACGGGGGAGGTGGACACAGGACCAGACAGGCGGTGCCCACAGAGCGGGGCGTTCTGGAGGGGAGACCAGAGCACAGAAGACACGACAGAATCCTAGAGCCGGTCATCGTCCCTGCGCCCCCACGGCCCTGAGCCAGGCCCCCGTCACCTCAGCCGGCGTGGAGAGCAGCGCTGCAGGTGGCGCCATGCACAGCCTCTGCTGTGTTGTGGGGTGCTGGCCCACGGTATTCTGGCCATTTTTTTTTTGCAATACTGGATAAACTCAGGGGGGCATTCCACCTCTGAGCTCCACCCCAGCCCTAGTTTTTATTCTTTATTTTGAAACAGCGTCTCACTGAGTCGCAAAGGGCCTCACTGAGTAGCTGAGGCTGGGCGCAGACCGCGACCCTGTCCCAGCCTCCCGAGAGCTGGGATGACGCCCGCGCCCGGCTGTCCTGGGCTTTTTATGAGGCCCACGCGCTTCTTTGTAAACACAGGTTTAATTCATCCGTCTAAAGACAAGTTTAATCCTCACATGAACACACATTACCAGAGGCCTCCTGGGGAGAGCGGGTGGCTGCTCCTCCCCCTCCCTCCTTTGCCATCTGTCACCTGTAGCTCAGCCAAAAGCCGGGGGGCGTTCTCCAGAGGCAGCGTGAGGCGTGGTGAGACCCCGCCCCAGGCCTGACTGAGGTCCAGGTGCCCCCGGGTCCGCAGCTGGAGCACCGGCCTCTCCTGTTGCCCGGGCACTGGGGAGCCCAGGCTGGCATGGCCTGCGTGACAGGGATGCCAGCGGGTCAGGTCGGGAGCGACTGCGCGCGGTGCAGGAGGTCGGTTCCACAGAAGAGTCGGCTGCCCCGACCCCACCCACCCAGCGCAGCCTCCGAGTCCGCTCACCCCTCAGCTGCACACTCAGAAACCGCCTCAGCTCGGCCGAGCGACTTCCAGCCGCCTCGTCTCAAGGCTCTGGTGCCCCCACCTGGGCCCTAGCCGCTGCCGCTTATAAAGGCCAGAAAGATGGGAAGGTCTGAGTCTGCCCAGGTCCCTCAGTAGAGCCAGCGCCCTTTCCTCGACACCAGCCCTGCAGCCCTGGACCACGGCCTGTCAGACACACACACACACACACACACACACACACACACACACACACACACACGTGTGTGCGTGCGGCGGCCACGCTGGCCTTTATTCCTCCACGGAGCCGACCGCCTGGCCTTGCCGCCCTCCAGGTGTACGTGATAGAGCCCAGCAGTATGGAGTTCGTGCCATGCCGCGTGGAGGCGCGAGTGGGCCAGACCCTGGAGCTGCCCCTGCGGATCAACGGGCTCATGCCCGGCGGGGACAGAGAGGTGGTCACCCTCAGTGACTGCTCCCACTTCGACTTGGTGGTGGAGGTGGAGAACCAGGGCGTGTTCCGGCCTCTCCCAGGTAAACCGGCTCGAGGGCACGAGTGGATGGCGGGATCTGACACTACTGAGTGCGCGCGGACACCGGGATCTGGCCGTAGCACCAGGGGCCAAGGCTCTCCACGCACTGCTTATGTGCACACGTTAAAATGACGTCCGTTGTGGGGTGCGGTAGCGCACGCTGGTAGTCCCAGCATTGGGGAGTCTGAGACAGGAAGATCGTGCTTCACGGACAGCCTTAGCTACTTAGGCCCTTTGCAACTCAGTGAGACCCTGTTTCAAAATAAATAATTAAAAAATAGGGCAGGGGGTGTAGCTGGGAGGTAGAATGCACCTGGGTCCCATCTCCAGTACTACCAAAAAAACCCAAAATGCTGAATGGTGGGGCCACAGGACCACCTTCCAGCCCCTCTCAGCGGTCCTATTTCTCAGCATCCCCGCTCCGCTCCCCTTCCCTAGAGCTGCAGGGAGCAGCGCGGGTCTTGGGGCAGCAGCAGCAGCATGGTCTTAAGACCCGGGCCACAATTCTCCGGGTGCCCTGCGCCCGGCTCTGACTGCTCTCAGGGTACAGGCTGCAGGCTCCGTGGGTGTCCGGCTGCTGAGGTGTTCTGTTCTGGCACTGGTGCCTGGGGGGATGAGCTGCTGGTGTTGGGGTCCCGGGGGCTGTGCTGCGTGGAGAGGGTCACCCTGAGCGACCGCTCCCACTTTGACTTGGTGGGGAGAGGCAGGGCGTGCTCCGGCCACCTCCTATGAAACGGCATCACTGAGTGTGGTGCTGACAGTGCGTGCCCATCCCACAAGGAGAAAAAGAAGTCATTATGCTGAGCAAAGTGCTTGAGTAGACATTTCTCCAGATGTGATAGGGAGCCCATAAACACGAGAATCAGCAATCAGATACGCGGATCCAAACCACGGTGCGAACCCACGGCCGCCATCAAAATACCAGACGCGGGCGAGCATTGACGAGGGGGTGGGGGAGCCGGGACTGGGGCCCCTGGGGATTGGAGACCAGCTCGGCGTGGACTGCCGCGGGACCTGGCCGCTTCCCCTCACCCAGGGGTCCACGTAGCCACAATCTAAAGGGGTGCCCGCAGACTTGGGGTCCTAGGAGCTCTGTTCTAAGTAGCCGGGAGCCGGACGCCGCCCTCACACTCAGCAGCTCACAATAAACAAGACGCAGAGGTTGTGCGCCCGTGCACTGGGCGCTGCTCAGCCTCCCGCAGGACGGAGTGACCGCGGGAAACGCTGCCAAGTGAAACAGGCTGGTCACAAAAGGATAAATACAGCCGGGCATGGTGGCGCACGCTTGTAATCCCAGCATTTGGGAGGCTGAGACAGGAGGATTGCAGTTCATGGACAGCCTCAGCTGCTTAGGTCCTTCGCAACTCAGTGAGACCCCATTTCAAAAATAAAAAAGAGCCGGGCATGGTGGCGCACGCTTGTCATCCCCGCGCTTGGGAGGCGGAGACAGGAGGATCGCACAGGTTCGAAGCCAGCCTCAGCATCTTAGTGAGGCCCTCGGCAACTTAGTGAGACCCTGTTCCCAAATCAAACATAAAAAGTAGGTCTAAGGGTGTAGCCCAGAGGTAGAAGGCCTCTGAGTTCTACTCCTAGTACCACAAAATATATATAAAAATTAAAAAGACTAAGAAATAGGGCTGGGCCTGTGGCTCGGAGTTACAGTGCTCCTGGGTTCCATCTCCAGTACTGAAAAAAAAAAAATCAATGAATAAAAATAAATAGGGCTGAGGGTGTAGCTCGGAGGTAGAATGTCCCTGGGTTCCATCCCCATCCCCAGTACCGAAAGAAAAAGAAAAGGATAAACAGTCTGTGATCCCACGTGTGTGACATTCTCGGAGCATCAGGTTCATGGGGACGGAAGGTAGGATGCCGGGCGCCAGGGAGAACTGGTGCGTTCCTGCTTCGTGGGTCTAGGGTTTCAGTTTTATGAGCTGGAGACACTCGCGTGCTGGATGGTGGTGACAGTCGCGGAGCCGCGTGTGCACGCCAGGTGCCAGGGCTCACGCCTGTCATCCCGGTACTTGGGAAGCTGAGACAGGAGAATCGGAGGGTAGAGGCCAGCCTCAGCATTCTAGCGAGGCCCTGTTTCAAAATAGAAAATAGGGCTCGGGGTTTAGCTCAGGGGTAGATTGTCTCTGTGTTCGTTCTCCCGTATAACACAGCACACACACAGGGGACGGCAGCCCCGTCGTGGCGCAAGGCAAGTTCTCGGGGACCACGCGGTTCTCCTCTCCTCTTCCTGCAGAGAAGCTGCTGCCGGGGTCCAGGCACTGCAGCGGCGTCAGGGTGAGGGCCGAGGCCCCGGGCTCCACCGTGCTCCTGGTGAGCTACACGCACGGCCACGTCCACTTGAGCACGGGAGTCACCATCGCGGCCTACCTGCCCCTCAAGGTGAGCCCGGCCCGCCTTCGCCCGCTCCCCCACCCCAGGCCTTTCCGCGCTGACCTCCCACCCTCCCGTCCCAAGTCCTGGGATGACAGGTGCGCGTCCGCGCCCGCCCCTTGCTGGTTTGGAAGGCCGCGTGTGCTTGGGTGGGAGCCGCGCAGCTCATGCTGTCCTGCGCTTGCGGTGCTGGGGAGCTCTGCCTCGGGGGCCGCAGAAGGCGCCCCCTGTGGCAGCGCCGCCCCTACCTGCTCGCGCCATCACTTGCCGTGATGGACATGGTTCGAGGAGGGGCCGCCTCTTCATTTGCAAACGGGATTCTCCCGTTTCTCCCTTGTGTGGTCCTCGGTCCCAGCCGGGATTGAGATTCCCGGGGATCGGGACCCTGGGTGTCTCCGGAGCTTTTCCCAGGTTCTGCCCTAAGAGGAGAATGAGTCGCCACCCCGGTAGCTTCTCCCAAGCACCCAGCTCCTTGGGGGCTTCACAGCAGCCCTGTGGGTGCTGAGAGGCGGTGGCTGAGGTCACAGAGGACGCAGTGGGTCTTGTGTGGCCCCTCAGCCTGCACCTGCCGGTCACTGTAGAGACACGCTGAGTCTCGTCCCTCCTCCCCCAGGCCACGGACCCCCCCTCCGTCGCTGTGGTCACTCTGGGCTCCTCAAAGGAAATGCTCTTTGAAGGAGGCCCCCAACCCTGGGTGCTGGAGCCGTCCAAGTTCTTCCGGAACATCACCTCTGAAGACACGGACAGCATCGCTCTGGCCCTCTTGGGCGCTCCCACCTCCCGGAATTACCAGCAGCACCGGATCCTGGTGACCTGCCGGGCCTGGGGCGAGCAGGTGAGGGGCAGCCCCTCCAGGAGGGAATGGGCAGGCAGTCCTCGCGGTCACCCCGAAGCCCCGCGCCCGTCGCACCCATCTCAGAGAAGCTCACTAGGGCTCAGGGAAGTGGGGTTTCTGAGTGGACACGGCGCACCCCCAAGCTGCCCACTCGTATACACTTGGGGTGATGGAGCTAGCCCGTGAGGCTGCTGTGTGCTTCTCTGCCTCGCTCTCTCCTCCCTCTCCTTCTCCCTCTCCCCCTCTCCCTCTCCCCCTCTCCCTCTCTCCCCCTCTCCCTCTCCCTCTTCCCTTTCCCTCTCCCCCTCTCCCTCTCCCCGTCTCTCCCCCCTCTCCTCCCTCTCCCTCTCCCCCCCCTCTCCCTCTTCCTCTCTCTCTCTCTTTTTTCCTTAGTACTGGGATGGACCCCAGAGGCATCTACCTCCGAGCTGCACCCCCAGCCTATTTTATTCTTTATTTTGAAACAGGGTCTCGCTGAGGTGCAGAGGGCCTCAGTAAGTAGTGGCTAAAGATATCCCTGAACCGCCATCCTCCTGCCCTTTGCAACTCAGTGTTTCCAAATAAAGAATAAAAAGTGGGGCTGGGGGTGGAGCTCAGAGGTAGAACGCCCCTGGGTTCCATCCCCAGACCCACAAAAGAAATACTGGATTCAGTGAGAAACGTTTCTTATCCCAGCGTCCCTGGGTCACCCGTGTCCCTGGGTCACCCGTGTCCCTGCCCCATCCGTAGGAATCTGAGTCCCAGGCGGGGTCCCCGTTCCGCGGCAGGCAGGCCCCACACGTGCAGCTCGTGTGGTGAACGTCAAGTCATTTGGGCCTCGTGTCTGCATCCGGGAACTTGAGAGTTTGCTCAGGCAGCCATGTCACGAGACTCCCTCCCTCCTGAGGCGTGTGCGGGGCACTTGGGGCTCCCAGCTGAGAGCCTTCGGTGCTGAGAACCTCCCTCCCCTCGTGCCCGGGGCCTCTCACATCCCTGCGGTGCAGGTGTCTTTGCCCGAGCCCCGGCTAAGAGGGCAGCTGGACTTTTGCAGCAGGGCCTAACGGCTCTTGTGCCCCAGGTCATCGCCCTGTCTGTGGGGAACCAGCCCAGCTTCACCAACCCCCTCCCCGCCGCGGAGCCCGCCGTGGTGAAGTTCGTGTGCGCCCCGCCGTCCCGGCTCACGCTCGCGCCCGTCTACGCCAGCCCCCAGCTGGACCTGTCCTGCCCGCTGCTGCAGCAGAACAAGCAGGTGGTGAGTGTGGGCGCTCCGGAGGCCGAGGCGCGAGCCTCCCAGGATGGGGGCCAGCCCGGGCAGCGTAGCGACCCGGTCTCGGGATGCAGACAACGTGGGCTGGGGATATAGCTCGCCGGTGGAGCCGCCCTTGGACCTAGTCTCCAGGGCTGCACAAACAAAATGTCGGCGTCCTACCTTTAAACTACGCCCTCACCCTTTTGGTTTTGAAATAGGATCTCATTAAGTTGCGGAGGGCTTTGCCAAGTTGCTGAGGCTGGCCTGCAGCCTGTGAGCCTCTCGTCTCAGCCGCCCAAGTGCTGTGATGCCAGGCGTGTACCATGGCGCGGGACAAGAGCTTTCCGTTGGAACTCGCTTTCCATATAAGCAAATTGCCTTTGCTGGAAGGAGCAGAACGGCGCTCAGGTGGTCCTTCAGGAGAGCTGGCCTTAGGGTCTCTGGGCCAGAGACCTAAGACCTTAGGGTCTTAGCCTGGGGCCAAGGGTCCGCAGGCGCGGGTCTGAGTCCCGCCTGCTGTGCTGAGCTCCTGGGGGCCCTGGTGGCCGTGGCAGGTGATCTGGAATCGCAGCCAGGAACAGCTGTGACCAGACGCAAGACGCCCAGCTGACACCCGCAGCCCATTTTCTTCTCGGAACAGTGGTTGGACCCAGGGGCAGTCTACCTCTGAGCTCCAGCCCAACCCTATTTGATATTTTTATTTTGAAGCGTTCATTCTAAGTCGCTGAGGGCCATGCCAAATGGCAGAGTCTAGCCTCGAACCTGTAATCCTCCTGTCTCAGCCTCCCAAGCACTGGGATTGCAGGTGTGGAAAGGCCGGAGCCCCTTGTCCCACTCATTCCGTACCTAGCTGTCTGTCTCTCCCTGAACGCGGCTGCCCCACACCCCTCTTGGACCTGGGGCTTACAGGCAGCCTAGCCCTCCGCCTCCCTCCCTGCCTTCTGCAGGTCAGCCTTCACCTCACCTTAGGCTTCTCCCCCAGTGCGCCCCATACACCCACACCCATCCCCGCCCAGCCCTGGCCTCATCTGTGCTGCGGCATCCACTTCCCTAAGGCCCGCAAGGGGCTCGGTGGGCACCCACGGGTGAGTGAGCCAACCAGAGAGGCACCGCCTCTGCGCTCCTCACCCAGCTGCCCTTGGAGCCAAGGGGCTGGAGGAGCTGCCGGAGGGGCTGGGAGCTGCGCGAGCTCACCTGGAGGGCGGGTGTCTTTACAAAGCCCCTCTCGAGCCAGATACCATGGCTCCTCCATTTAATCCCAGTGCTTGAGAGGTAGAGACAGGAGGATCCCAGGGCGGGGGCCAGTCTCAGCAACGTAGCTGCTGAAACCCTCAGCATCTCAGCAAGACCCTGTTTCCAAATAACAAAACCGGGCTGGGAGTGTAGCTCAGGGACAGAAGCCCCTGGGTTTAATCCCCAGTACTGCAGAAATAAGATACAGTAAATTAGAGCCGGGCGTGGTGGCGCACACTTGTCATCCCAGCATTCGGGAGGCTGAGACCGGAGGAACTCAGTTCTCAGACAGCCTCAGCTACTTAGGCCCTCTGCAACTCAGTGAGACTGTTTCAAAATAAAGAATAAAAAATAGGGCAGGGGTTGTAGCTCAGAGGTCATATGCCCCTGGGTTCCATCCCCAGACCCGCACACACACACACAAAAAAAAATATGGTAAATTAAGAAGGGTGTGTATGTAGCTCAGAGGTAAAATGCCTTCAGGCACAATTCGTAGTCACACACACACACACACATCAAAAGCCCTGCTTTTGCAGCTCGGCAACAGCCGGGGGCGTTCCCAGTTAGCACTTTCCCATCCTTACCCTTTAACTCTGATTGGACGAGCCACGTCTGGGCCGAGTTGCACCTGCTCTGTCCGCTGGCCGGGACTCGGGGCGCCTCGGCTTGTGTCACTGAACTGAAAGACGCTGGTCGGGCCGCAGAGCCCAGCTCTGAGCGGGCCTGTGCGGCGTCACTGCCGTGGGCAGAAGTGTCGGTGTCAGAGGCCGTCCGTCAGCCCTGGCTCCGTTCGGGGTGGGCCCTGTGCTTTATGGTCTCGTCGGGGACCTTGAGGAGGATGGGTCTGCAGTGCATTGTGGGGCGGTATCAGATTAGCTTTTAAATCTACATCAAAGGCTGTCCAAGACGCGATTGCTGAGCAAATTATTGGCCAGGCGAGACAGCAGAGTGGGGTGACCAGTCAGACTGAACAAGCCGCACCCGCCGTGCGCACCAGTGGCAGCAGAGCGCGCTCTCCAGGCCGGCCGGGCCTTCAGGCGAGTCGCCGCCATCCGCTCAGCGGGCCTGGCCGCAGCAGGTGCCGAGTCCAGGAGCGCCTTGGTGACCGGCCGCCTGGGCCTCGCGTTGGGCCTCGTCCCTGCCCCATCGTCAGGGCCCCGGAGCCCGCAGGGCAGCCGATCGGCTTCAGGCTCGCCTCGAGGCCGCGGTGACAGCGCCTCGCCCCGCCCTTGTTTCTCCTAGGTTCCCGTCTCCAGCCACCGCAACCCCCTGCTGGACCTGGCCGCCTACGACCAGCAGGGCCGCTGGTTCGACAATTTCAGCTCCCTGAGCGTCCAGTGGGAATCCACGCGGCCGTCGCTGGCCAGCCTGGAGCGCGACCTGCCCATGCAGCTGGTGTCCCGGGACGACGGCAGCGGCCAGAGGAAGGTGCACGGTGAGCGTGGGGAGGGGACAGGCCTGACGCCCCGGGAACGAGTGACCCAAGGCAGCCCAGCGCCCTCAACACCTCCGTTATCCCATTCCCCTTCACCAGACTGAACGGAGCCGGCGGGGCGCACAGGCCTGAAATCCCAGTACCTGGGAGGGCAAGACAGGAGGATCGCAGATTGGAGGCTAGCCTCGCTAATTTAGCGAGGCCTTGTTTCAAAATAAATAGGGCTTGGGGGGGGGCGGCTCAGAGGCAGAATGCCCCTGGGTTCAGTCCCCAGTATCACACGTGAAAATAAACAATAGCAAAAAAAAAAAAAAAAAAAAGACCTAAAGCTTAGGGTAGGGCATGAGCTCTCAACGCCCCTAATTCTGCAGAGTCGCCCTGGGCTCCCTGCACAGTGGGCACAGGGCTAACCCTGGTGGCATGCTTTTGTTTTTTGGGGGACTTCTGGGGGGGCTATTGGAGGTTGAAACTCTTAAGTTACGCCCACAGCCTGTTTTATTTATTCACCCATTCACTTGTGGTTCGAGGGGTTGAACCTAGGGGCATTCTACCCCCTAGCTATACCACCAGCTCTTTTATTTTCAATTTTTTTTGCTTTTGAAACAAAGTCTCGCTAGTTGAACCTGCAGTCTTCCTGTTTCAGCCGCCTAAGTACCACTAGATTACAGGCGTGCACCACCACACCTGGCCTATCTTTTAATTTAATTAGTTAATTAATTATTTCTTGGCACTACTAGGGATGGAACTTAGGGGCATTGTACCTCCAAGCTACACCCCCAGCCCTATTTTTTTAGTCTCAGGGTCTCACTGAGTTACAAAGGGCCTCGCTAAGTAGCTGAGGCTGGCCGTGAACCGTGATCCTCCGGTTTCCGCCTCCCGAATGCTGGGGTTACTAGCGTGCGCCGCCACACCCGGCCGTGTTTTAATTTTTGAATCAGGGTATCTCTAGGTTGCAGAAGCTCGCGCTGAATTGCTGAGGTTGGCCCCGAACCTATGATCCTCGTGTCTTGGCTTCTCAAGTCCTGGGAGTACAGGCCTGGCTGCTGAAGCTTGCGGTCCACTGATGTCAGCACCCTCAGTGGCCTATCTCCACACTAGAAACTCCATCCGCAGGGCGGAGGGATGGTGTCAGCTGCCATGGCGACAGTGTGGACCTCCATCTCCCCTCTCACACACAGGTCTGCAGACCATCTTTGTTCATAAGGCATCAGGAACCACAGCCATCTCTGCCACGGCGACTGGCTACCAGGATTCCCACCTTGTAGCGGCCAGAGTGAAGCCACTGGTACTTCTGAAGGCTGCCCGGGGCGGGGAGCCAGGCACAAGGCCGGGTCCAGCCTGGTGTGCCCCGTGGCCTGCTGGGATACCTGTGTGGCCCCTCTGGACCACACCCCCACGCACACTCGGAGGGAGCCAGCCAGCATCCCGGCTGAACACGGGCTTGGCACACGCCTGGCCGAGGTGGCAGTGGGGAGAGCCCCTGCCTCGGTGACCCCCAGCCCTGGGGACGCCCCAGGAAACTTGTACTGGCATGGGTGGAGGCAGAAAGGGGGCAGGGCCGGACGCCAGGATGTGGGCTCCTCGCCCCACGCTCAGTCCTTTCCGCATCAGCCCACCCCGGGGGCGGCACCGCAGGGCGGTGCCGAGGCCATTGTTCCTGTCCCCCGCCCCGGCCGATGGCATCCCTTTCTCTTCTCACCAGTCCTTGGCATCTGTGGCCCGGATGGCCTCGTGGCCCGTGCTGGGCGGGGCACCTGCAGGCCACCTCCCCTGGCCCCGCGGCCCCTGCCCGGTGGCCTCGCCCTGTTGTTGGTCACCTGGCTTCCTTGCTCAGTGCACTCCGGGTCTGGTGAAAGAAGCTGTTCCGTGTGTGTGCGTGTGCGCGGGGGTGCCCGCAGTGGGGTGCAGGGCGTCGAGGCAGGACTTCTGGTGCCATGGGATGAGGGCAGTCCCCCGCCTTGCCAGAGCGCTGTGGTGATTCTGGGCTCTGTGTCTTGAGAGGACGAGGGTCTGGAGGCAGGCAGGACCGGGGGTGTCCGGCGCTGCCTTCCCAAGGGGTGGCTGGTGCTGGCCGCCACCACCTGGCCCTGACGGCGCTGGCCTTCCTCTGCAGCGCGACCCACCAGTGCCGGTGTCGGCCTCCATAGAGCTCATTTTGGTAGAGGACGTGAGAGTGAGCCCGGAGGCGGTGACCATATACAACCACCCGGCCGTTCAGGTAGCCAGGGCGGGACCCGGGGTGGGGGAGCTCGCCCTCTCACTCCACTGACTCCTCCCTCCGCGTCCCTTCCTCCTGCAGGCGGAACTCCGCATCACAGAAGGCTCCGGCTACTTCTTCCTTAACACGAGCACCTCAGACGTGGTCCGGGTGACCTACCAGGAGGCCAGGGGCGTCGCCACGGTGAGCTGGGACCACGGGTCTCCTGTTGACCCTGATTCTTCATCTGCTCGGTCTGACGTGGTTCATAGGCTGGCGATTTCAGAAGTTGGCACTTGGCTGGGCAAGGTGGCACACGTCTGTCACCTCAGGACTTGGGAGGCCGAGACAGGAGGATTGCGGGTTTGAGGTCAGCCTCAGCAACTTAGCAAGGCCCTCAGCAACTTAGTGAGACCTTGTTTCAAAAGAAAAATAGGGTTAGGGGTGTGGCTCAGAGGCAAAACACCCCTGGGTTCAATCCCTAGCACATGCGCACACAGATTTAAATTCATAAATGTGTTCAGCAAGGTTTCAGGATACAAAATCGATATGTAGAAAAATTGCACATCTAGATACTTGTAATAAACATTACGAAAATGAAAAAAAAAAAAAACTCTTTGGTCATCCATCTGGGCGTGGATGACCAGGACCTCCCAGTACTAGGGAGGTCAAGACAGGAGGATCGCAGGTTCCAGGACAGCCTCAGCCACCTAGAGAGACCCTATTTCAAAACAAAAGATTAAAAAAGAGCTGATAGTATAGCTCATCGGAATAATGCCTCTGGGTACAATCCCCGAGACCACCAAAAACAAACAAAAAGATCTAAAATTCAAATGCTACATTTTCCCACCCTATTGGTTTGGCCAAGTCGCTCCTTGTAAAAGGCCGATAAGGAACCATGGGGGAGACTGAAGAAAACCCGTGCACTCGGAAGTGCGAGCTTCTGCGCCGTCGCCAGAGTGCCGCTTCGGCAATAATCTATTCATCTTAATTAAAAGGCTGATTGAAAGGAAACCATTAAGTAACTAAAGCGCTGGTAATTGGTGGATACGGAATAGAATTCACAAAGGTGGCGTGGGAACGACACGTTTCGGAAGGAATCCGACAGTCTAAAGACCTTGCTAATTATACACTGATGTAATTAAGCTCCGCTTTTTGAGCGTGTGTGTGCGGTCCTGGAAATTGAACCCGGGACGTCCTACCCGAGTTACACCCCAGCCTTTTTTCTTTTTTCTTTTTCCTTTTTTTGCAACAGGGTCTTACCAAGTTGCTGAGGCTGGCCTCAGTCCTGCAATCCTCCTGTCTCGGCCTCCCGAATGCCTGGCACGGGCCGGTGCCACCACATCCAGCTAACATCTTCTTTTTTAAAAAGATCTAGTTAAGTCGAGCGTGGTGGCGCGCGCTTCCGTTTCTGGCCGGCGGCCTCGGTGCAGGCTCAGTGCGGGCCGTCACAGCCGCTGTTCCTGTCCCCAGAGTCAGGGCTGGGGTGGCCGCACTTCTTGGCTTAACACTGTGTTTGAACAAGAGAGAGCCTTCCTTCAGCGCCCAGGAGCCAGCGTGTGTGTGGGTACAAGTGGGGGTAGTTGGAAGCTGGGGACCCCAGGAAATGCCCCTCAAGCTTTCTTTGTGTTTTTTGACACCCCTTCGTACTATATCGACCAAAGTCCTCTGTAACTCCTGGGGTCACGTCATACTTCTGTCCCAGCCTCCCAAGTAGCGGGGACCAGAGATGCAGGCCACCATGCCAGCCCCCAAAGTATTTTTATTTCCTTCATAAAAAAAAAAAAAAGCTGGGTGTGGGCTGGGCGTGGTTGGCGCACACTTGTAATCCCAGCATTTGGGAGGCTGAAACAAAAGGATCGCAGTTCACACACAGCCTCAGCTACTTAGCGAGGCCCTCTGCAACTCAGTGCGACCCTGTTTCAAAATAAAGAATAAAAAATAGGGCTGCGGGTGGAGCTCGGAGGTAGAATGCCCCTGGGTTCCATCCCCAGTACCGCCAAAAAGAAAAAAAAGCCAGCTGGATGTGGCGTTGTACGCCTGTCATCCTGTTCTTGGGAGGCTGAGAGAGAAGAGGATTGCAGGTTCAAGACCAGTCTCAACTATTCAGCAAGGCCCTCAGCAATTTAACAGGCTCCTATTTCAAAATAAAAAAATAAAAAGGGGGCCGGGCGTGGCGGCGCACGCTTGTCATCCCCGCGCTGGGGAGGCGGAGACAGGAGGATGGCGCAGGTTCGAAGCCAGCCGCGCTGGCGTAAGAGACCCTGTTTCCAAATAAAAATATAAAATAGGTCTGGGAGTGTAGCCCAGAGGTAGAAGGGTTTCTAGGAACCCAGGTACCACCAAAAAATACATACATACATACATGCATACATGCATAAATACGTAAAAATAAAAAGGGCTGGGGGTGCCAGATGCGGTGGCGCGCACCTGTAATCTCAGTACTTGGGAGCCTGAGACAAGAGGTTTGCGGGTTAGTAACTGAGTGAGACCTCAGGAGCTTACACGACCCTGTTTCAAAATAAAAATGATAGCCGGGCGCGGTGGGCACGCTCGTCATCCCCGCGCTGGGGAGGCGGAGACAGGAGGATCGCGCAGGTTCGAAGCTTAAGAGACCCTGTTTCCAAAAAAAATACAAAATGGGTCTGGGAGCGTAGCCCGGAGGTAGAAGGGCTTCCAGGAGGCCCAGTTCCACCAAAAAAATAAAAATAAAAATAATAAAGGACTGGGGGCGTAGCTCAGCAATAGGATTCTCCTGGATTCAGTTCCCAGCACCGCAAAAAAAGATGTCAGTGATGATAATGAAATTCTCCTGCTGGACACACGGCTCGTCTTGCTGTCCTTCTAGAGGTGAAATCACTTCCCTGCTTTCTAGACGAGGGAGGTTTCAGGCGAGGGAGGCGCGATGTCGGCGGCCACGCTCAGGAGCCCTCTAGTTCACGCTGACCTTCCCCGGGACATCTAGACCGAGTCCTGGAGTCGGCCATCCGCAGAATGCCCTCATGCCCCTGCTCGCTTCTAAATTGCACCCATTCCAGCGTTGCCCAGTTGGCACAAATGCAGGTGTCCCGTGGTCAGAGGGGAGCTCCGGGCTGGGGGCCGGCGCCGCCCGCCCGCCTCTCCCCTCAGCCGGGCTGTTGTTGACCGCCACTGACACCCCGCTCGGGCATGCCCCGGGGTCAGTCTGGCGCCCCGGGACGCAGCGCCCATGAGGCAGGCCCCCGACGACTAGACCGCTTCTGTCCAGGAGGTTCCATGGGGCCTTCGGGCCAGGCCAGGGACCGCAGCCTTGTGGAAGTCGGGCTCTTTCCCTTCTGCCTCTCCGGTACGCTGCGGGAGGAATTTTCCGGGGTGTTGATAATCCGCGCTGACGATCCGTGATGGTCTGCACAGCTCTCTTCAGAGGGGAGATTCTGAAGGACACGTTTACACATTTCTTTGGCGGTTTCCGGCCGCTAATTAGCAGCGTTGTGTTTCTCTTAATCACAGAGACAAGAAGGCCCACAGCCGTTCTTCCCCTTGGGCTTAGAACAGACACCTCCCTCTCTCTCCCCTGGTGATAGCACTCGGCTTGCGCGGCTGGGGTCAGTGCGTGCACACGGCCCCCACAGCTCTCCAAAACGGACCTTTGTTTCTTTTCTGGCTGGCTTCCCCGGCAGTGTTCACGTGCTTTAGGCTCAGTTTCTGTCTCCTCCGCCATCCCCTCCTTTTCCATCTAAGTCCAAGCTGAGCCCCCGTCATGACGGCCAGGAAAAGAGCCTACTGTGTGCAGCGCTCGTGAACTTGCCCTGTCTTATTTACTTACTTATTTTTAGTGCGATCTCGGGGATTGAACTGCAATCTGAGCTACTAGTACCGAGAAACACCCTCTTTAAAGTTTTTTTCTTTGTTTTTGAAGCAGGGTCTCCCTGAGTTGCCGAGGGTCTCTCTAAGACACTGAGGCTGCAGTGTGTGCCCCTCCTGTCTCGGCCTCCTGTGTACTAGGACCACAGGTGTGCCGCAGCACGCTCGCTGACGCTCGTCCCCGTCGGCTCAGCAGACCTTGAGTGGCTGGTGCACCGGGTGCTGTGCTGGGTGGGGGTGAGCGCAGCTGCCTCCTCTCCACCCCTCGACCTTGAAGGAGATGTCTGCCGTGGGACTCTGGGGACGGGCGGGTGAGGTGGCATCTGCCCTTCCTGTGACGCATCTGTGGGCCGTTCTGCACAGCTCTGCCTGGTGGCACTGCCAGGGCTGGCCGGGGCGCTCAGGGGCTCCCCAGCACCCAGCCAGGCTGCACCTCTGTGGGCTTTGCAGGAGCGCCTGCTGTCTCCCACGAAGTGCACAGACGAGCAGTGGGGGCCCAGGTGCCAGCCCCCGTGGGCGTAGGGCTCAGCCGTGATACATGTGGCTCGGACGGGCACGCCAGAGAAAGCAGGCTTGCTGAGCCACCTTGAGAGGTGGTTGGCTGGGCGTGGTGGCACACACCCATGATCCCAGTCCTCAGAGGCTGGGACAGGGGGGTCGCAGGTTCAGGGCCAGCCTCAGCAAGCAGTGAGACCCTGCTTCAAGATAAATAAGCCGGGCATGGTGGCGCACGCTTGTAATCCCAGCGCTTGGGAGGCTGAGACCGGAGCATCGCACAGGTTCAAAGCCAGCCTCAGGTACTTAGGCTCTCAGCAACTTAGTGAGATCCTTTTTCCAAATAAAACATAAAAAAGGTCTGGGAGTATAGCCCAGAGGTAGGAAAGCCCCTGGGTTCCACCCCTAGTGCCACCAATAAATAAATAAATAAATAAATAAATAAATAAATAAATAAGTAAAATGGAGCCCAGTGTGTTGGCGCACACTTGTGATCCCAGCATTCAAGAGGCTGCGACAGGAGGCTCACGGTTCGTGGACAGCCTCAGCTACTTAGTGAGGCCCTTAGTGAGACCCTGTTTCAAAATAAAGAACAAAAAGTAGGACTGGGGGTGTAGTTTGGAGGTAGAATGCCCCCTGGGTTCCATCCCCAGTACCAAAAAAAAAAAAAAAAGGAAAATAAATAACAAAATGTGACTCAGGGTATAGCTCAGAGGTAGAGTGCCCCTGGTTCAATCCCTAGCACCCCCTCCCCAATAAATGAGAAAAGAAATATTGATAGGACCCTTCTTTACGCGTGCCACCCGCCAGGGCACAGTCTTTCTTCGTAGTATGAAGCAGGGCCTGTGTCCAGGGAGGGGCAGTGGAGACCGGGCCAGCAGGGCCTCCAGGCCGGTGAGCGCTGCTCAACACTCTTAATGAGCGGTAATGAATCCATCGCCTCCGAGTCCATGGCGAGACTTGGCCTGGGCTCGGTATTGGCCGGCGTTGCCAGGTGGCACCTTTAACGCCTCCAAGTTAGAATTCAGCCCCTGCTTTTCCTCCCTAGCCTCTCTGTCTAGGTCAGGCCCTGTGTCTCAGAAGCTGGGAGGAGCAGGATAGGTCGGCTAGTCAGGGGTGGGTGTGGTCTGCTTGGCCTCCAGCCGGAGCCAGGTCTCTTCTGCCCTAAGCCCAGTTTCTTGGGCTCCCAGACCCCAGGCCTCGGCTCCTGTATAATACCTGGCTGCTGGCGCCATGATGGATCGGGTCCATGGCCATCACTTTGGAGTGTGGGCATGACTCTTACCGGGGGATCATTAGGAATTTGCTCCGTGTGAAATAACCCGGGCACAGCTCGCCTGTGCGACGTGCCCTGGAACTCGGATCAGCCGGCAGCTGGGCTCTGCGGCCTTGGCCTTTCTCCACAGGGAACCTTCCCTCCCACCCCCTGTTGGCCCCACAGTTCGGCTCCCTTGCCGGATGCCTCCAGCCCCACCCTCCTGAGCCATGAAGTTTGTGGTAGGAGGAGCCCCACGCGGGCTGGGTCCCCCTCCGCACTCAAAGCCGTCTCTCCCCTTGCAGGTGCACCCGCTGCTCCCCGGCTCCGCGACCGTCATGGTCCACGACCTGTGCCTGGCCTTCCCCGCCCCGGCCAGGGCTGCCGTCCGCGTGTCCGACATTCACGAGCTGTACGTGCGCGTGGTCGACAAGGTCAGTGGGTGCCGTGGGACGCGGCTCCTTGGTTCTGCGCCGCCAGCCGCCCTAGGCTGCTGTCAGACGTGCGGGGTAGACCCTGCTGTTATATTTCTTCAGCCGTCTTGACAACCATAAAGCTCGGCCGTAAATCCTGGCGGAAGCGGACTCTAAGTGAACCTTTACTCGGGACTTCATGTCCTCGGCTCGTGGGGAGCTCAGTGGGCACACGGGAACTTTTTTCCACACGCTGTTGGCTTTGGACCTTGTGACAACGAGTGCTCTTGCAATATGGATACATCGTAGATTCAAGTTTTTCTTTCACATAAATAAGGGAATTGTTATGACTCTAAATATCCGAGGTGCATCTGTAATCCCAGTACTTGAGAGGCTGAGACAGGAGGATCACAGGTTTGAAGCCAGCCTCAGCAACTTAGCGAGACCCTACTTCCAGATAAAAAATAAAATTGGGTTGGGGGTGTAGCTTGAAGGGAGAGTGTCCAGGGGTTCAATTCCCAGCAACAGGAAGAAAGCAAAAGAAAAGAAAGGAAGGAAGGAAGGAAGGAAGGAAGGAAGGAATATCCATGGCAACTTAGTGTCGGCTTCCAGAGGGTAGCTGTTAGGTTCCTGTTTTACTTGTGGACACAACTTTTCATAATTAAAAGGAGAATGCTGCAGCAGCTTAGACCTCTTAGCCAAAGAGTATCATTAGTTAAGCCGGGCGTGGTGGCGCACGCTCGTCATCCCCGCGCTTGGGAGGCCGAGACAGGAGGATCGCACGGGTTCGAAGCCAGCCACGGCTACTGAGTGAGGCTCTCAGCAACTCAGTGAGACCCTGTTTCCAAATAAAATATAAAATAGGTCTGGGAGTATAGCCTGGAGGTAGAAATCCTCTGGGTTCCACCCTCAGTACCACCAAAAAAAAAAAAAAATTAAAAAAAAAAGTATCATTAGTTAAAAAACTAACAGTCTCACACCTGGTTTCATTATATTTCTCCAGCGATCTTTCCAGTACCAGTTTGCCTGTTGGGTTTCTGTTTCTTCTTAAGCCGCCATTTTCTAAGTTCTTACCGCCCGTGGTGCGTACGCCAGGGCTGAGCTGTTCTCTAATGGGCACTTGCTGAGTCCCTGCTGTGCCCCTAGTGCTGTTCTCCGCTGTATCTTAGCTCTGATCCGAAAGTTAGTCCATCAAAGTAGAGATGGAACGAAAAATGAAACTGCCGTGATCCCAGTACTTGGGCGGCTGAGTGAGAGGGATTGTAGGTTTGAGGTCAACCTTGGAAACTTAGTGAGAGGCCCTGTTTCAAAACACAAAGTTAATAAAGGCCGGGAGCGGAGCTCAGAGGTAGGATACCCCTGGGTTCAATCCCCAGTGGCAAAGTAAATAAAGAAATATCAACAAAACAGAGTAGGGATACTGATTTCCATCTCTTTGTACTCCCCAAACCCCTGTATATAGTAGGCATTTTGTTGGTTTTTACTTGCTGGTTGGCAGAGTCCAGAGGGCACCCCGGATTACGTGCCCTTAGTCCCCCGGTCCTCAGTGACACTGTCCCAGCGGGGCCCGGGGTGGGGAATCGGTCATGGCCGGTCACCCCTCTGTCCTGTGGCTCAGGTGGAGATCGGGAAGACAGTCAGGGCTTACGTCCGCGTGCTGGACGTCTACAAGAAGCCTTTCCTGACCACGTACTTCGCCGTCATGGATCTGCAGCTCCGAGCCGCCTCCCAGCTCATCTCCTTAGTGTGAGTGCCCCCACCCCGGGCCAGGGAGGGCATCGGGGCCACCGCAGCCTCCCCAGTGGCCGTGTCTTGGAGGAAGAACCCAGCCTCCCCTCTGTGGCAGGGCGCTGGACGAGGCCCCGGACAGTTACACCGCCACGTTCCTGGTGCACGGCGTGGCCATTGGCCAGACCAGCCTGACGGCCAGCGTGACAGACAAGGCCGGCCAGAGAGTCAACTCGGCCCCGCAGCAGATCGAAGTAAGACTGATGGTCGCCCAGCGCGGTGGGGGTGTGGGGGTGTGGGGGTGTGGGGAGGGGTCTTGATGTTGAGGGGAAGGGGGCCTTGATGGTGACAGGCTGGGGATTTTTTTTTTTTTTTTGGTGGTACTGGGGTTCCCGGAAGCCCTTCTACATCCCAGACCTATTTTTTATATTTTTATTTAGAAACAGGGTCCCTTAAGCCAGCGCAGCTGGCTTCGAACCTGCGCGATCCTCCTGTCTCCGCCTCCCAAGCGTGGGGATGACAAGCGTGCGCCACCACGCCAGGCTTCAGGCTGGGGGTTTTAACGACTCTCCAGGAAGCCTCCCTGGAGAGGTCCTATTACGATCTGCGCTTGGGAGGCTGAGACAGGAGGATCGTGCAGGTTCAAAGCCAGCCTCGGCTACTTAGGCTCTCAGCAACTTAGTGACATCCCGTTTCCAAACTAAATATAAAATAGGTCTGGGAATGTAGCCCAGAGGTAGAAGGCCCCCGGGTTCCACCCCCAGGACCGCTAAAGCAGGGTGCAGTGGTGCCTGCCGGGAATCTCAGTACTCGGGACGCTAGGCTGAGACAAGAGGATTGCAGGTTCGAGGACAGCCTCAGCCACTGAATGACCCTCAGAAACTTAGCAAGACCATGTTCAAAATACAAAATAAAATCGGGCGGCAAGAGTGGCTCGGGGTGAACGCCCCTGGGTTCAGTGCCCGGTGCCATTGCTGCGTTAAGAGGTGCTTGCAAGGGCCGGGCGTGGTGGCGCGCGCTTGTCATCCCCGCGCTTGGGAGGCGGAGACAGGAGGATCGCGCAGGTTCGAAGCCAGCCGTGCTGGCTTAAGAGACCCTGTTTCAAAAATATAAAATAGGTCTGGGAATGTAGCCCGGAGGTAGAAGGGCTTCCAGGAACCCCAGTACCACCAAAAAAAAAAAAAACAAAAGTGCCTGCAAGCCGGGCGCAGTGGGAGGCAGAGACAGGAGGATCGCGCAGGTTCGAAGCCAGCTGCGCTGGCTTAAGGAACCCTGTTTCTAAATAAAAGTCCTAGGGGACTGGAGGGAGGGGATCGGGTGGCTTCATTTTCCTTGTGTGACAGGTTTGGGAAAGGGTGTGCCTGGTCACACGGCAAGGCAAGGGAACGGACAGGAACCGTTCTGGAAAGCCGCGGCGGGTGGGGAGCGTGGCGGCTCAGCCTTCTGAGCGGAGCCAGGCACTTGGGGAGAGTAGCTCCCGCCACACCACAGGGCCGCCAGCAGACGGGGCCGCGAAGGCAGGGTTAGGAGGAGGCCAGGGCCCTGCACCGTCGCCACGTGTGGCACAGGCTCGTCCCCGGCTCTCCGCGTAGCCAAGGGCCACGGCGGCCACCAGCTCCTGCTCCTACTCCGCGTCCACGACCAGCAGCGCTGCGCCCGCCCTGCCAGCTCCCCCTCCTGCGGTGGCCGGCGGCTCTCAATCTTCCAAAGCCGCAGAGGCGGCTTCTGCCTCCTGGTGGATGTCCACCTTCCTCTTGGTCTGAGAAATTGATTCCTGCCTATAAATAGCACGGCCCTTCTGAGACGAATCCTCACGCCCAAAGCAGAGTCTTGGGAGACTGCGAAGAATAAGCCTCTCTCCTGCGCGCACCTCTTTTTGTTGTTGTTGTTTTCTTTGCAGGTCTGGGGTTGGAACCCAGGGACAATCAGCCTCCGATCTACACCCCCTGCCCTATTTTTTAGTGTTTACTTTGAAACAGGGTCTCACTGAGTTGCAGAGGGCCTCACTAAGTAGCTGAGGCTGGCCGCGAACCATGATCCTCCGGTCTCGGCCTCCCCAGTCCTGGGATTACAAGCGTGCGCCGCTGCGCCCGGCTTGCAAGCACCTCTTAACGCATCTGCCACGCAGGACCTGCCACTCCTTGACCTGCTCCAGAGGGGGGTCACTCATGCTTTGTGGTGTACCCGGCTACTCAACCGCCTGCCCCTGGTCCCGCTCCCCTCCTCTGGAGACTCTCCAGGCAACTGGGCGTGATGGCTCCTGCCTATAATCCCGGCACTTGGGAGGCTGAGACAGGAGGATTGTGGGTTTGCGGCCAGCCTCAGCTACTTAGGGAGATCCTGTTTCCAAATAAAGAATAAAATAGGGCTGGGGGGTGTAGCTCGGAAGGAGATTGCCCCTGGGTTCAGTCCCTTGTAGAAAAAAAAAAAGAAAAAGAAAAAAGAAATGTTAATTGTGTGACTTGGGCGCAGGTAATGTGAGCCCCTCTCTGTGTCACCCCCAGGTGTTCCCTCCGTTCAGGCTGATACCCAGGAAGGTGACCCTGATCATCGGAGCCGCGATGCAGGTAGCGGCCAGACCTCACCGCCGAGGCCCTTGGCTGGCGGCCGGGGGGCAGGCCGAGGCCAGGGCTGGGGGCCGCGCGCGTACGTGCTCACGGACGCCCCGTTTCTCACCCCCAGATCACCTCTGAGGGCGGCCCCCAGCCCCAGTCCAACATCCTCTTCTCAATCAGCAACGCCAGCGTGGCCGCGGTGAGCGGCGCCGGCCTGGTGCGCGGGCTGGCCGTCGGCAACGGCAGCGTGGCGGGGGTCGTGCAGGCGGTGGACGCCGAGACCGGCAAGGTGGTCGTCGTCTCTCAGGTACCCGAGGCGCCCTGGGCGACCGGCACCCCAGAGCCCACCTGGGCCCGGAACTCCGGGGCGTGGTGTGGTGGCCACGTCCCGGGCCACGCCGGACCCCGAGGTGGCACTCCTCCAGCCTGCCCGATCTCCGAGCCTGCTCGCTGGGCCAAGGCCCCGACGGCCGCCCGTTGACTCTCATCTTCTCCTGCCCTGGCCACAGGGGCAGCTCTGAGACCCGGCCCCCCATCGCCCAGCGTCACGTCCCTGCCCGGGTCCTGTTGAACCCAGGGGCGTCTGCCTCCGAGCTGCAATCCCCCGCCCCATGCCCTTTTTATTTTATTTCTTTTTATTTTGAAACAAGGTCTTTCTTGCTAAGTTGCGGAGAGCCTTGCCAAGTTGCCGCGGCTGGCCTCAAAATGGCAATCCTCCCGTCTCAGCCTCCCAAAGACTGGGATAACAGGGTGCACCGCCACGCCCGGCTGTTGAGCTCCCAGCAGGGTTGAGCATGTGCAGGACGGGGCGCTCTAGGTTGCAGAGTGTGTGAACTGTACCCACGGATAGTTCAAAACCAACAGTGTTTCAGACTTGGATTTATGTTTCCAGGAGAAAAAGAAAAAGAAAGAAAAAACACTAGTATTTTTTTTCTCGTGGTAGCGGAGATCAAACCCGAGGGCATTTATCTCTGAACTACTCCCCACACGCCCTTTTATATTATATGTATATATATTTTTTGAGACAGGGTCTCTTGACGTTGCCGAGAGTCTCGCTACATTTCTGAGGCTGGCCTTGAACCTGCAGTCCTCCTGTCTCGGCCTCCCAAGTACTGGGATTCTAGGCGTGTACCTCTGCTCCTGGCTGCTAATATCTTTATTCTCAGCCAGAGTTTCCTTTGTCTCTCAGGCCTCTCCGCTGGTTTGGGGACCGCTTTCTGACTGCTTTTCCAGTCAAAAGACAAGCTTGAAAGTGCGGCAAGTTAGAGTAGAACCTGGGAGGGTCTTCCCACCCTGGTCAGCAGGATTCACTCCAAGCGTGGGGAAAGCAGCCTCCACAGCTTGACAGCCTCTTCTTTCCCAGGGTGCTGGTCCTCTTTGGCCCCCTGGAGCAGGGAGCTGGGAGCCCATTCCACTCCTGAGAGAAGTCTGGGGGTTCCAGACTCCAAGCAGAGCCGGCGCGGCGGCGCTTGCCACCTCAGCACTGGGGAGGCTGAGAATAGAGGATCGCGGTTCGCGGACAGCCTCAGCTACTTAGCGAGGCCCTTTGCAACTCAGTGAGATTCTGTTTCAAAAAGTAAAAAGAGCCGGGCGTGGTGGGCACGCTTGTCATCCCCGCGCTCGGGAGGCTGAGACAGGAGGATCGCGCGGGTTCGAAGCCAGCCTCGGCCACTTAGTGAGGCTCTCAGCAGCTCAGTGAGACCCTGTTTCCAAATAAAGTATAAAATGGGTCTGGGAGTATAGCCCGGAGGTAGAAAACCTCTGGGTTCTGCCCTCAGTACCACCAATAAATAAATAAATGAATAAAATAATAATAATAAAAAAGACTAAAAGATAGGGCTGGGGTGGGGGTAGCTTGGAGGTAGAATGCCCCTGGATTTCATTCCTAGTACTGCAAAAAAAACCCCACAAAAACCCCAAGGGAGAGCTGGGTGTGGTAGCATGTGCCTGTCATCCCAGTACTTGGGAGGCTGAGACAGGAGGATCAGAGGTTCGGTAAGGGCCTCTTGCAATTTTAGCAAGACCCTGTTTTATTTTATTTTTTTTTCTTTTTGGTGGTACTGGGGTTCCTGGAAGCCCTTCTACCTCCGGGCTACACTCCCAGACCTATTTTATATTCTTGAAACAGGGTCTCTTAAGCCAGGCGCAGCTGGCTTCGAACCTGCGCGATCCTCCCGTCTCCGCCTCCCAAGCGCAGGGATTACAAGCGTGCGCCACCACGCCCGGCCTCAAGACCCTGTTTTAAAATAAAAAATAAAATAGCAGCCAGGCGCGGTGGCGCACGCTTGTCATCCCAGCATTCGGGAGGCTGAGGCAGGAGGATCGCAGTTCACAGACAGCCTCAGCTACTTAGCGAGGCCCTCCGCAACTCAGTGAGACCCTGTTTCGAAATAATGAATTAGAAAAAGGGCGGGGGGTGGGGAGTTCAGAGGTAGACTGCTCCTGGGTTCCATCCCTGGTGCCACACACGAATGAATGAATGAATGAATGAATGAATGAATGAATGAATGAATGAGTGGGTCTGGGAGTGTTGCAGGTAGAAGGCCTCTGGGTGTGATCCCAGAACAGCAAACAAGATACAATCAGAGTAACAAACCCAAGGGCGTCAGGCCCTCCCTGCCGTCCTCTGCCCGGGTGCAGTGCAGAACCCCCAGGCCCCGCTCCGGCCTCCCCACACCCTGGCCTGCCAGGAGGCGCTCGTGGCGTGGCGTGCGGCTTGTCTGCGGGCAGGCTCTTCCCAGGTCTGCCGCCCGCCCCTCCTTCATCCAGCGCGGGGCCCTGGCCAAGCGCCTTTGAGCGCCTCTGAGCTCAGAGATCTCAGCTCAGCCGCTGCCTGCTGCCCTGGCAGGGCGGGGAAGGCCCTCCCCAGGCGGGCCGTGATCCCACGCTGAGTACTGGGTTCGCTGATTGACTCCTTTTGCCAGCAGTTTTCCCGGTGAAGCCCGAGTCTTTGTTAGTAGCAGGGGTGGTTCTGTGGATCGATTCCTTTGAAGACTCCAAGACAGTACTGAGCATGTCAAAAGTGCCCTGCTGGGTTCCCAGAGAGGACTTCTGGAGCCCGGGAGGCCCCGCTTTTATTCTCTGGAAAGTGACGGGGAGGCCGCCGTGCATGGTGTACACACCTGAGATGGCAGGATTGCAGGTTCGAGGGCAGCCTCAGCAACAGCGAGACTCGGCAAGACCGTTTCTAAATTAAAAATAAATAAGGGTGGCTGCCTCAGAGGTAGGATGCTCCTGGGTTCATTTTTGGTTCTACCAAAAGGAACAAGAGAGAGGGAGAGGGAGAGGAGAGAAGGAAAATCCTTTCACAAGCCAGGCACACAGCAGAGGCCTCCTGGCCCCCATCCCTCCTCTCCGGGGACTGATCCTTCTGATCCTGGGCAGGGGCAGACTGGGCCCCAGCTCCCCTTGAGCCCCGGAAGGTGGGGGCTCAGCCCGGGCCCCACATCCACGCTCAGCAGGTGATTCTGGTCCCAGTCTGCAGCCTGGCTTCCCATCCCGGGTCCCAGTCCGCACTCCAGGCCCAATAGATATCCAGGGCTGGCGGGGGGATGCCGAGCAGCCTGTGGCCGGCAGGAAGGAAGGGCGGGAACTGACTGAGCACCCAGCAGGTGCCGGGCTCGCCCGCGTCACGGGCATGAGCTGAGTGTGAGCCGTATCAGAAAAGCCGAGGGTTATTAGCCGGGTCTCATGGGAGTCAGTCACTGGGCACGGAGAGGCCCAGGCCTCTAATCCCAGCCCTCGGGAGGCTGAGGCGGGAGGGTCTTAGGCCAGAGGCCACAAAGCCTCAGCAACTTAGCACTGCGCTCAGTAACCTAGACCTTGTTTCAAGTAAAAAAAATAAGTTTTGCTGAGAGCTAACTCGGAGTGAAACACCCCTGGGTTTGATCCCCAGTATGCACGCACACGGAAGCTGGTAAAGCTAGCGTTGGGTTAGTTTAATAGGGGAATGGAGTTCAAGATGGAGGAGGTTATGAAGTCTACCTCATAACTCTGCCCAGCTCCCGCACTCATGCCACTACCCTGGTCACTCGGGGACAGGGAAGCTGGGCTTGGGTTGGAGGATCTGGGCCCCGTCCTAGAAGGGCCGCCCCAGGCGCTGTTCCCAGGTCCGCGGGGCCTGCCCTGAGGCCCTGCGTGGGGAGGTCTGCTGGCCCAGTGGGCGGTGTCTGGCGTTGGACATCGGGTGCCTCCGGCCGGCGGCTAAACACCAGCCCCTTCCCCTGGGGGAGCGTCCTGCCACCCCCGCAGCCCAGCCCCCGTGTGCCCTTCCTAGGACCTGGTGGAGGTGGAGGTCCTGCAGCTCCGGGCAGTGAGGATCCGCGCCCCCATCACACGGATGCGAACCGGGACGCAGGTGAGCCGGGAGCCCCAGGCTGGGAGGGCGCAGGCCCGAGTCCCGGCCCGAAGGAGCACCGCTGGAGCCCCCTCCTGGCGCTAGGACCGTCTTTCCTCCCCACTCCATCTGCTGCGCCCCTGCTGGTGCAACCTGGCGGCTCTGCCCAGGCTCAGTGCTCACCCCTCGGCCCGCATCTGCATCCTTCCCGTCACCTGCTCCCTTCCCCCGGGGGCACGCGGGTCTGTAGCACCTTCTCTGTGGCGTGCGCTTCACATATGGAGCCCATTCTGTGTTGAAAATAATCCCTGAGGTCCAGGTGATGGCACACACCTGTCATCCCAGTACCTGGGAAGCTGACACAGGTTTGTGGCCGGCCTTGGCAACTTACCAAGACCTCAGCAACTTATCGAGACCCTCAACCACTTCCTGAGACCTGGTTAAAACTAAAAAATCCAGGAGGGCTGGGGGTGTAGCTCGGAGGTAGAAGGTCTCTGAATTCCATCTCCAGTACCAAAACCAAAGAAGCACGGCCCAATCTCGGGTGAGTAGATCCACGCACAGAAAGCTTCGGGCGCAGCCCAGGGTCACACGCTGGGATGGCTGCCCCTTGGCGTCTGCAGGGTTGGCTCCAGGATCCCTGTGGATCCCGCACCCGGAGGAGGTTCGGATCCCTGATACAGGATTGCGGGTATTTGCATAGAACCTACGCAACCCTCCCGTGCACTTTACATCCTCTCTGAGTTACTTATAATACCTAATGCAATTTAACTGCTGTATAAATGGTTGTCAGACTCTATTGCTCAGGGAGTAATGACAAGAAGGAAAGTCTGCGCTTGCTCACTACGTTTTCTCCCCAACGTTTCCCACGCGTGGACGTGGAGCAGGGAGCGGGAGGGCTGGCGGGACCTCCCGTCCGCGTTCACCTCTGGCCGCAGCGCTGGCCCCGCGGACATGGCCTGAGAGAGCTAACGGACCCCCTGTGCCGAGTCCCGGCACGCTGGGGAACGGACTGTGTGCCCTAGCCACTAGGGATATCTGTCGCCCCCTGCGCCCTGGGACTCTGCAGAAATGGGCCAGGGGCTGCTCCCGCCCGCTCGCCTCATCTTACACAGCAAAGCTTCCTGACTCTGTCAGGCCCGGGCCTGTGGGGAAGGCGTGGGTGCGATTCTCACCGCAGGAAGGAGGCTCCCAGTACGGGGCCTCTGGCCGCCAAGGGCTCGGCTTCTCTCTCCAGATGCCTGTCTACGTCACCGGGGTCACCAACAGCCAGAGCCCTTTCTCTTTTGGAAACGCCGTGCCAGGCCTGACCTTCCACTGGTCCGTTACCAAGCGGGACGTCCTGGACCTCCAGGGGCGGCACCATGAGGTAACCACTGCAGCCCCCGGGTCGGCCTGCGCCGGCAGGGAGGTCCCCACGCTGTCCTCGGAGGGCTGCGTCTCCGTGTCACAGCTGCCGTGGCCCCTTTCTGCCCTCTTCCCAGCCTCACTGGGACTCCTCCTCCCAAGCACAGCACCACGTGGGCTCAGTGGGTGCATATTTCGTTTTCCATTGCGATACCAAAACACCAAGGCGGGGAACCTTATAAAGAGAAGCGGGCGGTTCCGGCTCACAGTTTGGGAGTTTTCAGGGGCGGCAGCGTGGGCCTTGCGGCTACATTGCAGTGTGAGGGCTGGCGTGATAGGAATATGTGTGACGAGAGGGAATGATTCTGTGATGAGGCAGGAAGCCGAGGAAACAGTCTTGCACGTGTGTGTGTGTGTGTGTGTGTGTGTGTGTGTGTGTGTGTGTGTGTAACCCAGGGACATTCTATCTCTGAGCTATACCCTCAGCCCTATTTTATTTTTTAGGTTGAAACAGGGTCTTGCTAACTTGCTAGCATTCCCTATGTTGCTGAGGCTGCCCTCGAACCTGTGGTCCTCCTGTCTTGGCCTCCCAAGTACCGGGATGACAGGCGTGAGCCACCATACCTGCTCACTCCTGTTTTTTTTGTTTGGTTTTGTTTTCTCTGCTCTCACAGGAACTAAGTAAGGTCTCCTGAGGTCCACGTTCATCCTTCCTAAGGATGGCGCCCTTGAGACCCGCAGTCCACCCCGCCCCTAAGGTCCCGGGACCTCTCCTGCCCACGCTGGGAACGGCTCCCAACACCCGCTCCCTTAGGAAACAAACCACCCCGGCTGTCACTGTAGGCAGCTCTCCTGTCAGAGGGCAGTCTCGTGGGAAAGTCTGGAAGGTTCCAGAGCGTCAGCGGGCATCGTCTGCAGCTGCTGACTCATTCTAAGATGGTGCCAGTAACCTGGCACTGTTTTTCTGTTGTTTTTTAATCCCAGAGGGCACGCTCCTTTCAGCTGTCTTGTTCAGGCCCGGCCTTTCCTGTGGCCTCGGAGCTGGCAGGGGCGCAGAGAGCCTTCTAGAGCTGCCTCGGAGCCGGGGGCTCTGTCATCCCAGCGCTTGGGAGGCAGAGAGGAGGGTCGCAGGTTCAAGGTCTCCCTCAACAACTTAGCAAGACTCTGTTTCCAAGTAAAAGGGGCTGGCGGCGTGCCTCGGGGGTAGAAGGCCCTGCGTTCCATCCCTGGTACCACAAAAGAGACAAACCGTTGGCCGTCTTCCCCAGGCGTCCATCCGGCTGCCGTCACAGTACAACTTCGCCATGAACGTGCTCGGCCGGATGAAAGGTCGCACGGGGCTGAGGGTGGTGGTCCAGGCGCTGGACCCCGCGGCGGGGCAGCTGCACGGCCTGGCCCGCGAGCTCTCTGATGAGATCCAGATCCAGGTGAGAGGACAGCCGCGCGGGAGAGGGTGACGAGGCCGGGGCCGCCTGTCCCGGGCCCGGAGCCAGGCTGCCGTGCTCCGCCGGGGCTGCACAGGAGCCCGCGTGGGCTCCGCGGGCGAGAGGAGGTAGACACGCCTAACCGCGTCGTCTGTCTTGGCCAGAGTGGCCACGTTGCTTTCTTCTCGGGTGGACAACCCGGCCCCCTCCAGCTCCCCACGCCGTCTCTCAGGCAGCCTCCAGGAAGCAGCTCGCACGTAGGATGGCTGGCTCGAGCCCCATTTTACAGAGGAGGAAATCGGGCTCCGGGCTCCGACCAGAGCCCAACGGCGGGGGATAGAGAGGCCGGTTCCCTCTGCAAAAGCCGCTCCGGCCCAGATGCCGGCGGGCAGGGCCGCAGTGCTTGGGCCCTTGGAGAGGCCAGCTGGTCTGATGAAAGCCGGTGGGGTGTTGGTTTCGAAACAAGGTTTGGCTGCGTAGCTGACAATCTCGCTAAGTTGCCGAGGCCGGCCTCGAACCTGCAGTCCTCTCTCGGCCTCCCATGCGCTGGGACTACAGGCGTGCACCACCCCACCCGGGGCCATTCGCTTCTCATCCCCAGCTACGCGGCAGGTGCTGGCGATGGTTTGGGCCGGCCCCGGCCCCTCGGCCCTGGCTGGTAGGCGGGGAGCAATTGCCTGGAGTGGACGCCGCCCCGATATGTCAAGGAAATCCAGTGTGGACTCTTTTTTCCAGGTTTTTGAAAAGCTGCGGCTGCAGAACCCCGAGATAGAAGCAGAACAAATATTAATGTCACCTAACTCATTTCTGAAGCTGCAGACAAACAGGTGCGTCTGGCTCCCTCCGTCATCAGCTGGCTCGGAGCCGCCCGCCGGCCGCTTGTCAACGTCCTCAGGAGCCGGCTCGGCGGCCTCCCCGCCTCTTGCGCCCCACTTCCCCTCCCCGCAACCTAGAAACCCTTACACCCGCTGCTGAAATCGGGCTTTAAGAGGGGAGAAGGGACTGACGTGGAAATGCTGACGTTTTCAAAGGCCCTGGGCTTTTAAGACCGGCCCCTCCGAGCGGAGCCCATGAACTAGCGAGCGCCGCCTCGCCAGGGCCTGTGGCACATGCGAACCGCGGGCCGCCCAGAGTGCGGGAGGAAAGCCGGGCCCTCAGCAAGGACCCGGGCGGGCGGAGAGGGGGCCGCGCCTTAGCTCTGCTTCTAGGCTGCGCAGATGTAATCCCCGCCTGTGAGTGGGGGGGTGCGGAAGGTGCCTTCACTTAAGTGGCACTTACCAGCTGTGGGCTCCGGGCCGCACGGCCAGTCACGTGCGTGTACACACACACACACACACACACACACACACACACACACGGTGTGTGCCCCCAGATGTGACTAAGTGCCTGGTACCTGTGAGGCCCCAGTACACAGAGATGAACAGCGTATCCACAAGGCGCCCTGGAGGAGGGTCGCAGGCAGCGGGCTGTAGGAAGATGCACAAGCCAGACATGGTGGTTTCCCGGGACTTGGGAGGCTGAGACAGGAGGATTGCAGGTTCAAGGCCAGCCTTGGCAAGTAGCAAGACTGTCAGTAACCTACCGAGACCTGTTTCAAAATAAAAATAAAGCCGGGCATGGTGGCGCACGCTTGTCATCCCCACGCTTGGGAGGCAGAGACAGGAGGATCGCGCAGGTTCGAAGCCAGCCGCGTGCGCTGGCTCAGGAGACCCTGTTTCCAAATAAAAATGTAAAAAGAGGTCTGGGAGTGTAGCCCGGAGGTAGAAGGGCTTCCAGGAACCCCAGTACCACCAAAAAAATAAAAATAAGATAGGGCTGGGGGTGTAGGTTGGAGGTAGAATGCCCCTGGGCTCCATCCCCAGCATCGTTAAAAAAAAAAAAGCCGGGTGTGGTGCCTCGCGCTTGCAATCCCAGTATTCGGGAGGCTGAGACAGGACTGTAGTTTGCCGACAGCCTCAACTACTTAGCGAGGCCCTTTGCAACTTAGTGAGACCCTGTTTCAAAATAAAATATAGGGCTGGGAATATAGAATGAATACCTCTGGGTTCCATCCCCCATATTGAAGAAAAAAAAAAGATGGACGGGCGGGCCAGGCGTGCTGTGCTGGCGCACACGTCCGATCCCAGTACCGGGAGGATTACAGGGCCACCCACGAAGGCAGCGCGTGGCTCTTTCCTACCGCCAGGAAGCACGAGGAGCCGCCGACGGCTGGGCCCTCGCTGGGGCCCTTCTGCACCGCAGCCCTCTGTAAACGTAGATCTGACCTGTTTCCTGCAGGGACGGCGCCGCCGCCCTTTGCTACCGCGTGCTGGACGGGCCCGACAAGGCGCCCGTCGTGCACACAGACGAGCGGGGCTTCCTGGTGTCCGGCGCTGGCATCGGGACGTCGACCGTCGAGGTGATCGCCCAGGAGCCTTTCGGAGTCAACCAAACCATCACCATTGCAGTGAAGGTACGGCCGGCCTTCGCCCTTCTCGGTTAATGAAAGCAGTAGCCCAGAGGTAGGTTTTTCCTCTCTCGGCTGCAGATTTCCCCGCTGCTGCTGAGGAATCGCAGGTGCGGACGCAGAGTGACGCAAGCCGGGCCTGGTGGGCCGCACCTGTCGTCCCCGGGCGGGAGGCTGATGCGGGAGGATCGCCATACACGCAGGACCCCGGGCGGGGCTCAGGGCAGAGCGCCCTTGGTTCAATTCCCAGAACCAAAAGGGAAAAAGGAAAAGACAGAAAAAGAAAATCACGCGAGGGCAAAGGCCCTAGATAAATCTTCGGCTGTCGGATTTGAAGATCCTTGGAGGTTTTTTTGCTTATTATCTTTTTTGGTACCGGGGTATTGAACCCAGGGGCATTTTGCCACTGAGCAGCACATCTAGCCCCACATTTTACTTACTCTTGGTACCCAGGGGAACTCTACCTCTCAGTTACACCCCCAGCTTGATTTTTATTTTGAAACAGGGTCTTGCTAGGTTGATGAGAGTTTTGGTATTTTCTGAGGCTGTCCTCGAACCTGTAATCCTCCTTTCTCAGCCTCCCAAGTACTGGAATTATAGGCATGTGCTACGACGCCTGGCCACGTTACTTATTTATTTATTTATCTGTTTATTTATGTATTTATTTAGTGTGTATGGTACTGGGGATTGAACTCAGGAACATTCTATCTCTGAGCTAAAACCCCAGCTCTGTTTTCACGTTTTATCTTGAAACTAGGTCTCACTAAGTTGTGGAGAGCTTCACAAGGTTGCTGAGGCTGGCCGTGAACCTGCCATCTTCCCGTCTCCGCCTCCCGAGTACTGGGGTCAGCTCGTGTGCCACCACGCCCTGTTCACGTTTTATTCATTCGTTTACATTTTGAAACAGGGTCTCACTAAGCTGCTGAGAATCTCATTAATCTGGAGAAGCTGGCCTTGAGCCTGTGATCCTTCTATCTCAGCCTCCCCAGTGCTGAGACTGCAGACTTGTCCCACCACACCCATGCCACCCTGGTTTTTGAGAGGAAAAGCAGTCAGTTGCTCATCCCAGGTCAGCGGGTCTGTGTTGAGCGCCAGCTGTATACCAGACACCTCTTTCTCAGAACTTTTCTCAGTGAACTTCAGAGTTTGGGAGCGTCAGCCCTTTGGCTGGGAGAGGTTTGCATCTAGAATCAGGATAGGTTTGTTTTTTTTGTTTTTTTGTTTTTTTTAACTGCAATTTATGGAGCCCAGCTTTAGAAATGGTTCCGGAAAAGCCGGGCGTGGCGGCCACGCGCGTCATCCCCGCGCTGGGGAGGCGGAGACAGGAGGATCGCGCAGGTTCGAAGCCAGCCGCACACGCTGGCTTAGGAGACCCTGTTTCCAAATAAAAATATAAAATAGGTCTGGGAGTGGAGCCCGGAGGGAGAAGGGCTTCCAGGAACCCCAGGACCACCAAAAAAATAATAATAATAAAATTAAAAATAATGCCGGGCGTGGTGGCGCACGCTTGTCATCCCCGCGCTTGGGAGGCGGAGACAGGAGGATGGCGCAGGTTCGAAGCCAGCCGCACACGCTGGCTTAGGAGACCCTGTTTTCAAATAAAAAAATATAAAATAGGTCTGGGAGTGTAGCCCGGAGGTAGAAGGGCTTCCAGGAACCCCAGTACCACCAAAAAAAAAAAAAAAGAAAAAAAGAAATGGTTCTGGAAAGCCCGACGCTCTCTCTCCTTGGTCTTCTGCCACCCACGTGGGTATCCTTTCTCCCCTAAATGCCCCAAGAGCCGTCTCCTCCTCCCTCTCCTCCCTCCTCCCTCCTCCTCCTCCCCCTCCTCCTCCTGAGAAAGTGAACATTCCCAGCCCTGGATATATTTTTATAATGCAAATAATTAACTCATTACTCAAAGTCATGGGTTTCCATCCTCTCCTCCCTCGGGAGCGGCCCACCACCCCGGAGGTGGGAGCCAAGCCCTTTCCCCTCCTGCGGCCCCCAAGTCATCCCCCACGCCGCTTCCCCGTGGGGCCCGTGTTGGGGGGCAGGCCGGTTTTCGGGGTCCTGACCCCCTGGCCGCCGCCCTGCAGGTGTCTCCTGTCTCTTACCTGAGGGTTTCCATGAGCCCCGCCCTGCACACGCAGAACAAAGAGGCCCTGTCGGCCCTGCCTTTGGGCATGACGGCGACCTTCACCGTGCGTTTCCACGACAGCGCGGGGGACGTCTTCCACGCCCACAACTCGCTCCTCCGCTTCGCCACCAACAGGTAGGCGCGGGCCGGGCCGGCTCCTCGCGGGCCGCGCCCTGGCTCGGTCGGGAAGGCTTCACGAGGGGCCCGGGCCACCGCAGAGGGGACGCCGCTCCGCTCCGCAGACCTAGGGACTTACGCGCTTTCCGAGGAAGCGGACTAGGCCGGGCGGCCGCACGGGGCCACGCGAGAGGCCCGGGAGCCGAGGGGAAGCGGCCGGGCCTCGGTCCCCGCAGGTCGGGTGGGGACGTCTGCCGGGCGGGAGACCTGCAGGGCCGGCCGCAGGGGAGACCTCGCGGCCAGGCTGTCGGCTCTGGCCATCATCCATGGAGGCGGGTCATCAGTTAGGAATCTGTAAACATCCATTAGGATAACTCCGCCACCTTCGAGCGCCCGCCCGCCCGCGGCCAGCACGGAGAGGACCTGTGCACGCGGGCGCGGGGCGAGGGCTGCCGGCAGCTCACTGGCTCCTCACGCTCGGCGCCCAGCCGTGTCGAGCTATCTGCCCGGGGCCACACAGCCAGGAATTGGGGGTTGAATCCCAGGCGCCATCCAGCGCCAAGTGGGGTCCTCTGAAGCTTTCTTTTTTGGCAACTCTTTTTGGGGGGAGCGGGAGAGACCAGGGGCTAAACTCAGGGGGCATTCTACTTCCCAGCTATCTCCCTAGCCCGATTTTAGTTTTTTATTTTGAAAGAGTCTTACAGAGTTGCCAGGGGCCTCTCTCAGTTGCTGAGACTGGCCTCTCACCTGCAATCCTCCGTCCTCAGCCTCCCAAGTACTGGGATGACCGGGTGCACCACCACACCCGGAGCGGCTGGCTGGTCTTTAAGGTCCAGCTGTGCCTCCGTCCTGACGTGTGGAGAGCGCTGCGGCTCGGCACCGGAGGCGGCCTGCCAGATGCTGGGGCCTTCTGGAGCGCGGTTGGGTCCACATGGCCCCAGCAGGCTGTGTGATTCTGGAGGTTGAGATCCTTGCCCTGGGGTTACAGAATCTCAGGATAGCTCCCTGGAGGAAGGAGAGGCTTGGCAGGGCCAGGTGCGCTCCGCCCTGCGCGGGCAAGCAGTCCTTTCCTCTCTGGCTGGGGCCGTGCCCTCGGACTGCTGTGCGGGGTGACGGTGCGCCCCTGCCCAGCCAAGGGCGTGGCTCAGTCCTGAGCGCAGGGAGGAAGTCGCCGCCCTCGGCCACCGCTCAGCAGCCTCCCTGGGGCAGCCTCCTGGAGCAGCGCCGCCCGCCCGGCAGCGGGCCTGGTGTGTCGCTCACCTGAGCCCGCCTCTCCCTGTCCCTAGAGACGACTTCGTGCAGGTCGGCAAGGGCGCCACCAACCACACGTGCGTCGTGCGTGCGGTCAGCGTGGGCCTGACGCTGCTCGGCGTGTGGGACACAGAGCACCCGGGCCTCTCCGACTACGTCCCGCTGCCGGTCCAGCAGGCCATCTCCCCGGAGCTGCCCGCAGCCGTGGTGGTGGGGGACGTCCTGTGCCTGACCACCGTGCTCCTGGGCCTCCACGGTGAGTGCCCCGGGCGGGGACCCCGAGGCCTGCATGGACGGGGTGACGTACAGTGTGCGGGGTGCAGCGGGGTCCTAAACCTGCTCCCAAGGCCCCTTCAGCCTGCTGGGGGGTTTTTGGTACTGGGGATGGAACCCAGGGCATTCTACCTCTGAGCCCCCCCCCCCCCGCAGCCCTATTTTTTATTCTTTATTTTGAAACAGAGTCTGAGTTGCAAAGGGTCTCACTAAGTAGCTGAGGCTGGCCACGAACCCGAATCCTCTTGTCTCTGGCTCCCAAATGCTGGGATTATAAGCGTGCGCCACCACGCCCAGCTTATTTTTTGTTTTGGGTTTTTTGTTTTTTGTTTTTTACAAATAAAATTGTGCTAGAGCCGAGCATGGTGGCACACACCTGTAACCCTGGTACTTGGGGGCTGAGACAGGAGGACGGCGAGGTTGAGGTCAGCTGCAGTGGACATAACGAGGCTCTACAACCCAGTGACGCCTGGTTTTTGTTTGTTGTTGTTGTTGTTTTGGGTTTTGTTGTTTCGTTTTTTGCGGGTCTGGGGATGGGACCCAGGGGTATTGTACCTCCGAGCTACAGCCCCTGCCCTATTTTTTATTCTAAACTTTGAAACTGGGTCTCACTAAGTTGCAGAGGGCCTCACTAAGTAGCCGAGGCTGGCCGCGAACCGCCATCCTCCTGTTTTGGCCTCCTGAATGCTGGGATGACGAGCGTGCGCCACCACGCCCGGCTGAGACCTTGTTTAAAAATAAAAAAATAAAAATAAAAAAGGGCTGGGTGTCTAGTTCAGAGGTAGAACGCTCCTGAGTTCAATCCCTATACCATGCACACAAATGCACACATGCATACATGTACACACACAAACACACACACACACACACACACACACACACACACACACACACACACAGTGTTAGAACGCAGCTACCTCCTTCCTGGAGGGCCGGGCTGAGCGACACTGCCGTGGCCACGGCCACGGTTTTGCTGTCCTGGGCTTTTCAGACACGCCTCGCGGCGCTGCTCTCGGCGGCTGTGCGGTCGGTCGCGCCCTGCTCGTGGGCCGCGCCCTGCCCCGCGCTGTCCGATCCGATCCGGTAGCCTCTCGCACGGGAAGGCTTGGCGTGGCCCCTGCGGCCGGGGACCGAATCCGTCACCTTGATGGATCGCGCGGCCGCCGCGCCAACAGAGCCGCTCTGGGACGCGGGAGCAGAGCGCGGGCGCGGGCAGCCGGGGCTTGCGCGATGGAGCTGCGTGTGCCGCCCGACAGCCGTCTCCCGCACAATGGCCTGCTTGCTGCTTTTCCAAGTAGCTTGCTTTTTTCTTTTTCCTCCCACCTCATTCATTCATTTAAAAGGGAAATTAAACGGTACCTGTAAAGACACACGGATACGGTTGGCCAGAAATAGAAGCGGTGGTTCCGTTCCTTCGTGGCATTCATTGCATAATGTGGCTGACTCTGAACCCGAGCGCTGGCTGCTGCCGGCTGTGCTTGACACGCGCTCTCGGGTCGCTAAAGAGGAATCCGTCATGAGCGGGGTGGAGGGAACCGCGCTGCGGGCCCGCGGAGGGCTGCCTGGAGGGGCAGCGCCCAGCCCAGGCCCAGAGCAGCGAGGCAGGCAGCGCCTCCGTACAGGCCAGGAGGATGCCGGGCATGGAGTGCACCCCTGCTATCCAGTACTTGGGTGGCTGAGACAAGAGGATCATCAGTTTGAGGCCAAGCCTCATCGATTGAGTGAGACCCTGACCAACTTAGCAAAACCCTGTTTCAAAATAAAAAGGGCTTGGTGTATAGCTCAGAGATAGAATGCCTCGGTTCAGTCCCTACTACAAAAAAAAAAAAAAAGATAAAGCATTGCAAATAGGGGGACTTAGTGGCCAGAGGCAGGCTGCCGGCTTCCCCGGAGGCCAGTAAGCGAGCCCCTTTTGCAGCGGCCGGTACCAAGGCCGCACAGTCACCGGTGCGGGGAGGCGGCTGACATCGGCTCCCTCTCCTAGGTGTCTCGGGAACCTGGAGCTCCTCCGCCAACCACATCCTGCACGTGGACCCCAAGACGGGCGTGGCGGTGGCCCGGGCTCTGGGATCCGTGACGGTGTACTACGAGGTTGCTGGGCTCCTGAGGACCTTCAAGGAGGTAGGCCCGGGGCGGCCAGAGGCACGGTGGCTCCGCAGCTGGAGGTGTGGCCGCCCCTCTGTGCTCACAAACACGCACTCTTTAAAAAGTTCAGCTGTCAGCGGGTGCCGTGGCACAGCCCTGAAATCCCAGTGCACGAGGATTGCTGGTTGGAGGCCAGCCCTCGCAGCTTAGCAAGTTTCTGTTTCAAAAATAAAAATATAAAAGACAGGAGTGGGTTGTAGCTCGGCAATAGGATGCCCCCAGGCTCTCAGTCCCAGTTACACACGCGCACACACGCGCGCACACACACCTCAGAGTTGTTGTGTCCCGGGGAGCTGGTTCCAGGCCCCCCGGGGAGATGGAAACCTGCAGATGTTTAAGTCCCTGGTATACATTATGGCGTAATATTAAATATAACCTACGTATGTCCTCCCGTCCATATTAATCCTTAACCCGCTATGGGTGTCCCCAGCTCCCCCCGCTCTCAGGGCTCCCGGGACCGCGGCTGCGGTCACAGGCAGCGCCGTCTGCAGCGGCCGCCCGCACGGCTCAGCACGCGGTGTGCGAGCCATCGGGTTAAACTGCGGGGGTCGATTCAGCACACGCTGCTCGAAAAATGAAGCGCATTTGGAACGCGGCCAGACGCGGCTCGTTGATTCATCCGCGGCTGGAGAGGAACACGAGGGGGGCTCGCACCTCAGAGCCCAGAGGCGGCTGGCGGCGGGGGGCTCGGCCTGGCGCCCGCACACAGCCCGGACCCCTCGGGGGCGCACCGCCCTGGCGGCCGGGCGCCCCTCACACCTGCGTCAACGGGGAGACGAGGCTCCGCGACCACAGGGAACCGTCCGCATCTGAGTGTGCGGGCGGCAGACCCCAGACCCCAGGCACAGAGACCCGGACTCACCTCGCCGGCTCTAGCAGAGGGCTCCTGCGGCCCACCCGTCTTTTTCTTCCCCTCCCTCCCTCCCTCCCTCCCGTCTTCCTTCCTTAGCCCAGGGTCATTCTTCCTCTGAACTAGACTCCCAGCTTTTGTATTTTTGTTGTTGTTGTTGTTTTGAAACAGTCTCGCTAGGTTGCTAAGGGCCTCACTACATTGCCGAGGCTGGCCTCGGACTTTTGATCCTCCCGTCTCAGCCTTCTAAGCGCTGGGATTACAGGCGTGCGGCATCAGGCCCGGCCCACCCTTCTTTTTCTTTCTTTTACATCCCTCCCTCCCTCCTTTTTCTTTACGAACTAAGCCTTTATTCCTTGTTGCAAGTAAAGGTGAGTTGGTTGCTTTTTCTGTGATCAGTCAGAGTACAAATTCACTCCTCATCAGACTCCTCCGGCTTACCCAGGCGTGGGGCCGCAAGCTTGTCATCCCAGTCCTTGGCTCTGGCGGCCCTGGGAGACCGTGGGTGCAGAGTGCCTGGGCCAGCAGGGTGCAGGAAAAGTGTCCAGAGCCCGTCACAGAAGCTGCAGGCCGCCCGGGGCAGGCAGGAGGTGGGGCTGGCCGGGGCCTCGGTTGGTCCCCAGGAGGCTGTGCTCCGGCGCAGGAGCCCCGCTGAGCGTGGAGGTGACCAGGGCCCCTCCACTGCACATCGGCCACAGCCCCGAAGGCGGGGCTCTGCACAGGAGTGCTGCCATCCCTGTTTGGGGGTGCCCTGCCTCGAGCTGGTGAAGGCAGCGGGCCTGGGGGGGCCGCGCAGGAGGGTCAGGCGCACACCAGCGGGGGAGGCGTGCTGTGCGTCTGGCCAGTTCTGGGATGGGCCGAGCACAGCCGGGGGTGGGGGAGGCATCCAGTCAGCCAGACTGAGGGCTTTCAGTCTCCGGCCCGGGCCGTGTGAGTGTGCGTGTGAGTCAGATCGATCCACTCTGAATTCAGGAGAATACGCTAACATAGGACCCTCGGAGATAGTTAGCCAGCTCTGCACAGAGACAAGGCCGCGGCTACTGGAGGGACCCAGACCTGCAAGATCGCAGCCCGGCCGGGCACGGTGTGCACGCAGGCCATCCCAGTGCCCGGGAGGCTGAGACAAGAGGATCTCAGGCTTAAGGCCAGCCTCAGCAAATGAGCGGGCCCCTGTTTCCAAATAAGAGGGTTGGGGTTGGAACTCAGAGGCGGAATGGCCCTAGTTCCAGCCTCGGTACTGATCGGGGAGGAAACGAGGCACCGGGCTCTGAGCCTGGGTTTGGGCGCCCGGCGACGGTAACACTCGTGTCACGGGCTGCAGGGTGAAGTCCCAGCAGCCTAGCACGGGCCAGCACCCAGGATCACTCAGCCGGGTGGCCTTCTCTCCCTAGATCGTGGTCAGCGCCCCTCAGAGGATCGCAGCCCATCACGCCCACCCTGTGCCCTCCAGCTTCCAGGAGACCACGGCCTCCAAAGTGATCGTCACCGTGGGAGACAGAAGCTCTAACCTCAGAGGTCGGCGTGAGCAGGGCTGCGGTGTGGGGAGGGCCCCGCCGGGCGGGGGGCAGCGAGGCGGCCTCGTGTGTACCGGCAGGGCCTTCATCCATGGGGTGTGCGTGGACCCGTGCGTGTGGGGGGACGTACCACGGGGCCTCGGCATGGAGGGCCAGCGCTCTGCCGCAGAGCTGCACCCCAGCTCCCACTTTTCCTCACACCCCTCCTCACTCCATCCGCAGAGCAGCTTCGGACCCAGCGCGTCCTCTCCTTCAGCTTTTTTTTTTTTTTTTTTTGTACTGAAGATGGACCCAGGGGCATTCTACCTCCGAGCTACACTTCCAGCCCTATTTTTTTATTTTTTATTTGGAAACAGGGTCTCACTGAGTTGCAGAGGGCCTCACTAAGTAGCCGAGGCTGTCTGCGAACCGCCATCCTCCTGTCTCAGCCTCCCAAGTGCTGGGATTACAAACATGCGTCCCCACACCTGGCACCTTCAGCCTTTTAAAAATGGGAGTTCTCAGCCGGGCGTGGTGGGCGCGCTTGTCATCCCCGCGCTGGGGAGGCGGCGGAGACAGGAGGACCGCGCAGGTTCGAAGCCGGCCTCAGCTGGCTTAAGAGACCCTGTTTCCAAATAAAAATATAAAATAGGTCTGGGAGTGTAGCCCAGAGGTAGAGGCCCCTGGGTTCCATCCCCAGTACCACCAAAATAAATAAATAAATAAAATGGGAGTTCTCTGCAAGCGAAACCAGCAACAGGGGAGCTTCGTAAGAGTCAGCTCCCACGCAAGGGCTGCTTTTGGAGTCAGAAGTGTGATTTCAGCCTTGGGGCTTCGGAATGAAGCAGGCCCGATTTTACCACCATTAGTGCCAAAAGGGAATGCCTAGCGGGGCCGATCGCTGGCTTCGATTTGCCTCTCCCAAGGCAGACCTGGCGCACTCCACCTCATCCCCGCGCTGGACAGCACCTGCCAGAGCAAACAAGTCAGTCCAGGCCATCTTGCTTATGGTTTTCTCCTTAACTGACCGTTGTGGTTCATGGAACGGTTGTATATGTACGTAACTGGGGATGGAACCCGGGTGGCTCTACTCCGAGCTGCGCCCTCCGCCCACTTTGTAAGTTTCTGGGACAGCCTCTCACTAGGCTGCTGACAATCTTCCCAAGTTTCTGAGGCTGGCCTTGAACCTGCAATCCTTCTGTCTCGGCCTCCCCAGTAGTGAGATTATAGGCGAGCACTGCCACGCGCGACTTGGAGCGGACTTAGGACATCCCAGCAGTGTGTCTTCTACGTCGCTGCACGTAGACAGAACCGGGCTGTTGCCGAAACCGTACTCAGTGTATTTGGGAAGAATTGCTGCCCGTCCCGTGTCTGCAATGAACCTCCCCTGCTGAAAGGAATTAGCAGGCTGGGCCCATCTGCTGGGCCCCTGGAGGTGGGAAATTCTGATCTGAAGTTACCCAGCACTCGTAATGACCCATTCCTCTATATAACATATCCTTGGCTTTAAAAAGCCATGGCCCTTAGCTGGGCGCGGTGGCGCACGCCTGTCATCCCTGCGCTGGGGAGGAGGAGACGGGAGGATCGCACAGGTTCAAAGTCAGCCGCGCTGGCTTAGGAGACCCTGTTTCCAAATAAAAATATAAAAATAGGTCTGGGAGTGTAGCCCGGAGATAGAAGGGCTTCCAGGATCCCCAGGACCACTCACACACACACACACACACACACACACACACACAAAGCCACGGCCCTTTGGGCACAGTGGCCCAGAGTTGAGATAGGTAGATTGCAGGTTTGAGGCCAGCCTCAGCAACTTAATGAGACCCTATTTCAAGATAAAAAAAATAATACAATAGAGCCGGGGTGTAGCTCAGAGGTAGAATGCCCCTGGGTTCAATTCCCAATACCACAAAGGAAAAAAAAAACAGGCCCAGCTGGGCACCGTGGTACATGCCTGTAATCCCAGTACTTGGGAGGCTGAGGCAGGAGGATTGTAGGTTTGAGAACAGCCTCGGCAACTTAGTGAGAGAAAATGTTTCAGAAATATAAAGGGCCAGGAGTGTATCTTGGAGGTCGAGTGCCCCTGGGTTCAATTCCCATTATCACAAAGCCACGGCCCCCTCACCAGGCTGGGCCACCGCAGGCTTCCTGAACAGAGGGAACATGGGGTGCCGGTGCCGTTTGCAGCCTGGCCCTCCCACGGGCCTGTTCTCACGCTCGGGTTTTAACCGGGTCGGGTGTGGTGGCCACGGCGCCGCCAGCCCCTTCTCTCCCCTTCGGCCTCTAGGTGAATGCTCTCCCGCCCAGAGGAACGCCATGGAGACCTTGCGCCCCGAGTCACTCATCAGCTGCCAGCTCCGCTTCAAGGAAGAGGTCTTTGACTTCCTGGCGCGGGACGTGTTCAGCGTGGAGTCCGGCTTTGATGCAACGCTAGGTAAATATGCAAGGATTTGAGAGTGTAAATAGGCTCACCGTGACCCTGCCGGCTGGACGTCCAGGGTGTCAGCCCTGTGGCTCCCGGGGGCAGGCCTTCCTGAGCTGGGTCGTGGCTGTCCAGTATACCCACACCCAGCAGAGAGGATGCGGAAGACGTGTTGACGCTGGGCGTCTCAGCACTGGGGAGGCTGGGCCAGGAGACTCTGAGCCGGCCTCGGCGACCTCACCAGCATCAGGCGGGCGTGGTGGCGCACGCTCGTAATCCCAGCATTTGGGAGGCCGAGACAGGAAGATCGCTGTTCACGGACAGCCTCAGCTACTTAGGTCCTTTGCAACTCAGTGAGACCTTGTTTCAAAACAAAGAATAAAAAATTGGGCTGGGGGTATAGCTCGGAGGTAGAATGCACCTGGGTTCCATCCCCAGTACCACACACAAAAAAATAAATTACCAAAGGGCTGGGAGTGTAGCTCAGAGGTAGACTGCCTCTGGGTTCAGTCTCCTGCGTGCACGCGCACGCACATGCACGCACACACGCACACACACACAGGAACATGGTAAAGTCTTCTAGAATCCCTGCCATCCGACTTTGGAATTCAGGCTGCCCTCCGCAGAATGGGAGCACTGGTGCCGTGGCCCACCTCTCTCCCCACATGGTCAAGAGGAATCTAGACAGGAGGGTGTTTGTTGAATGGTCCGGGCCCTTCAGGAAGCTTGCCGGAGCGGAGCAGCTCCCGGCTCAGAAGACCCGGGCGCCGCCACAGGCAGGCGCGAGGGCTGGAGTGCTCACCGCCCACCACGGCCAGTGAGGGTGGCTGCCGTCTAGAGGTGTTGCGGGGCTCCTGCAGGCACACTGGGTGCTGGACCCAAGCTTGGGGGCTGGCAGCAGGTAACAGCAAGTAGGGCCTTGCCCAGGGGCTCCTAGCAGGTATGGCCACGCAGAGAACCCAACCCGGGTCCCAGGCCCCAGGATGGGGCGTCTTCTGAGGCCCCGCCTACTCGGGTTGGGGCGCTGGGCTGGCTGGGGAGGAGGCGGAGCCCACGGGGTTCAGGTGCTGGCGTGGGCAGGGCTGAGACACGCTTGTCTCCGCAGGCCAGTACCTGTGCTGGGTCACGATGCACGCCTTGACGGACAGGCAGCTGAAGCGCTTGAGCACGAGGAAGACCACCCTGCTGGTCACAGCCTCCGTCCCCGGCGGCCACTTCTCAGCCGAGAAGGTGGGAGCCGAGGTGCCCTTCAGCCCCGGGCTCTACGCCGACCGGGCCGAAATCCTTCTGAGCAACCACTACAACAGCGCTGAAGTCAAGGTCTTCGGGGCCAAGGAGGTCCTGCAGCAGCTGGAGGTGTGTGCGCAGGGCGTTCAGAGACCCGCACGCAGGAGAGGGAGCACGAGAGGGAGCACAGACACCGGGCTGTGTGGCTTTAAAATGAAAAGATCACATCTCGGCCGGGAGTGGTGACCCCTCCCTATCCCCAGGGCTTGGGAGGCTGAGACCAGAGGATCACACGTTGAAGGCCAGCCTCAGCAATTTAGGGAGGCCCTTTGCAACCTAGACTCTATTTACAAATAAAAACTAAAATAGCTGGGCGTGGTGGCGCACGCTTGTCATCCCCGCACTCAAGAGGCAGAGACAGGAGGACCACGCAGGTTCGAAGCCCCTCACTGGCTTAAGAGACCCTGTTTCCAAATAAGAATATAAAATAGGCCGGGGAATGTAGCCCGGAGGTAGAAGGGCTTCCATCCCCAGTACCACCAAAAATAAGTAAATAAATAAAATAGGGGTGGAGGTGTAGTTCAGTGGTAGAATGCCCCTGGGCTCAATCCTTAGTACAACATAATAATAATGTCGACACAGCCCTGGGTTATAATTCGCTGGCATCAGCTTGTCCTTTCCTTAAAGCCCAGTCTCGACAGTCCCTCCTGGCTCTGCAGACCACGTGCTATCAGTGGAGAGTCCCAGGGCTCCGTCCCGGCCTCGGAGGTGTGACCTGGGCAGGGGTCCCCTCCCGAGCGCTTCGGGCCCTCATGGAAGCCCAGTCTGCCTGGCTGGAAGCGCCGCGGCATCTTCCGCCAGAGAGGCGCTGGGAGCCCCTGTCCTGCTGGCCCAACCCTGCCGTCTCCTCAGGTCCAGTCCGGGTCCCCTGCGGTGCTGGCCTTCGCAAAAGAGAAGTCCTTCGGGCCGCCCAGCTTCGTCACGCACACGATCGGCATCTCCGACCCCACGGCCGGCAGCCAGGGCCCTCTGTCCACTGCCCTGACTTTCTCCAGCCCGGCGACCAACCAGGCCGTCACCATCCCGGTCAGGGTGGCCTTCGTGATGGATCGCCGCGGGCCTGGCCCTTGTAAGTTGCAGGACATCAACTGGGGCCGCCCTGGGCGGGGAGGGACGGCCGGCTGGTTAGGTCACTGCGGTGTGAGGAGTCACAAGCGCGAGGTGACAGCCTCTGACTGTGAGCACACGGTCAGCTCCTAGCCAGGCGCCCAGCTCCCCCGGGACTGGGGCCAGGCACCGTGGTGCACACCTGTGATCCTGGCGCTTGGGAGGCTGAGATGGGAGGATTGTGGATTCCAGGCCAGCCTCAGCAACTTAGACCCTGTTTCAAAGTAGAAAGTAAAATAGGGAAGCCAGGCAGGGTGGCGCACGCTTGTCATCCCAGCACTCGGGAGGCTGAGACTGGAGGATCGCGGTTCGCGGCCAGCCTCGGCTCCTTAGGCCCTTTGCAACTCAGGGAAACCCTGTTTCAAAAACAAAAAATAGGGCTGGGGTGTAGCATGGAGGTAAAATGCCCCTGGTTCTATCCCCAGTACCACAAATAAAAAGTAAAACAGGTCTGGGGGTGTGGCTCTGAGGGAGACCAGCCTGGGTTCAGTCCTCAGGGATGACTACAGGACCTGGGCACCGCCGTCCTGGGGCGGGGCTGTGGGGCCCTGCGCACGGCCGGCTGGGCACGGGAGCCGTGGGGCGGCGCCAGCCCGGCCATTCGCTCACTGGCCTCTCCCCTGGTGGCAGACGGAGCAAGCCTCTTCCAGCACTTTCTGGATTCCTACCAAGTCATGTTCTTCACGCTCTTCGCCCTGCTGGCCGGGACGGCCGTCATGATCATAGGTGAGCTGGGGCCCGGCTGGGCTCGGCCCCGCCCGCCCGCCCGCCCGCCCGCACTCACGCACCCCATTGTTGCAGCCTACCATACAGTCTGCGCGCCCCGGGAGCTCTCGCCGCCCGCCCTCACGCCCCAAGCCAGCCCTCGGCACGGCGCCCACTGTGAGTACCGCACCCAGGCCGCACCCTGGGTCTCAGCAGCCTGTGCCCTGGCAGGTGGGCAGCGGCCCAGTGGGCTCAGGCAGGTGCCATCTGCAAAGGATTCCCCGCGGGCTCTGAGAACCTCTCGGTACTGCGAGTGCTTTTCTGACTCCAAGACACGCTCTGGGCCCTCTGCCCGAGGGGTTTCCAGACAGAGAAGGCCCAAGCCACACGTCTAGAGCCCGCAGGGAGACCCCAGAGGCACCTCTCCTGGAGCGGGACTGTGGCACCGTGCACTGGCAGGCCTACACAGCTGTGCGCAGCGGCGCTCCGCGCTCCTGATTCTCTTTCAAGAGTTCTCTCCCTTAGCCGGGCACGGGGCACGCGCGTGATCCCAGGACTTGGGAGGCTGAGACAGGAGGATCGCAGTTCGCGGCCAGCCTCGGCTACTTAGGCCCTCCGCAACTCAGTGAGACCCCGTTTTAAAATAATGAAAAATAGGGCTGGGTGCAACTCAGAGGTAGAGTGCCCCTGCCCTGGGCTTTATCCCCAGTACCACCAAAAAAAAAATCTGTCTCCCACATGTGGAATCCTTGATGTAATGTCTGCTGACCATCTGCATGGACGGGCATGCAAAGGGCTTTTGTTTTTACACAGGTGTCCCCCCCCCCAGCCCCACCGCTAGCCCTGTTTTTGTTTTGTTTTGATACTGGAGACTGAGCTTGGGTGGGTGCATTCTGCCTCCAAGCTACACCCTCAGGGCTATTTATTCCTTTTTTTTTTTTTTTTTTTTTTTTGCGGTACTGGGGATGGAACCCTGGGCCATTGTACCTCCAAGCTACACCATAGCCCTATTTTTTAGTCTTTTTATTTTTTGAAACAGGGTCTCACTGGGTCATGAAGGGCCTTACTGAGGAGCTAAGGCTGTCTGCGAACCGCGATCCTCCCATCTCAGCTTCCCAAGTACGGGAACACAGCCCTGCGCCACCGCACCGGCTCTCTGATTTACCCTGAAGTTGCTGAGGCCGGCCTCAAGCCGAGATCTTCCTGTTCAGCCTCTGGGGTGCTGGGACTACCGGCGTGTGCCACCGCGCCTGGCTGAGGGTGGCTTCGGGAGAAGGGCACGGTGGTACAGAGCCGGCCATCTTCCTGGGGACGAGATGCCCCCACACCCTGGGCCCCGTCGTCAGCCCTCGGCTCACCCTCCTCTCTCCTCCCCAGATGCGGCATCTGCAACACCCGCCTTTCTCAACGCGCTGCCTCCTGGTCGCAAAGCCAGCCCGCCCTCGGGACTCTGGAGCCCGGCCTACGCCTCCCACTAGCCAGCAAGCGGGCTGGCAGGGCGACAGCGACGGCCGCTGCCTGGCACGCGCTGGACGGGGCCTGGAGCTGGGCCCCGCAGCCTCGGAGCCCAGAGCCCGCGTCACGCTCTTATTTCCCTCGTACCCATAGGAGTTTGAAGTTTGTTTTTATTTTCCTTCCAAGTCTTCCAGAGCCAAGGCTTTTTGACCTATTTCTTTATGCATGGTCATCTAGAGTTTCTGGACACCGTGCGTGTGGTTGTGTTTTTATTTTCTGAGCATCGCTAAACAATCCCTCCACTCAAGCCGGGCGTGGTGGTGCGCACCTGTAAACCCAGTACTTGGGAGGCTGAGAAGGGAGGATCACAGGTTTGAGGCCAGCCTCAGCCACATAGCGAGGCTCCCAGCAACCTAGTGAGACCCTGTTTCAAAATTAAAATAAAATAGGGCTGCGGGTGTAGCTTAGAGGTAGAATTCCCCTGGGTTCATTCCCCAATACCAAAAAAAAAAATTTTTTTTTCTCTATTCTTAACTTTGGAGCAGTCAGAACTCTGAGGAAAAACTTCCTGAAGATGATGTGACTGTCGTGGTCTCAGGGAAAGGACTTCCTAGTTACTTTTGGGGCTCGGGAGAAGGGTGTGCTGCGGGGACGGAACCCGGGGCCTCGCACGGACGGAGCCAGCCTCGGCCCTTTCTATGAGTTTGTTTTTAACCCTGTGAAAACGTACCTTTTCTCCTAGTGGGGCCGCTGCTAGGCAGCGCAGGGACGGCGGGGTGGTCCCTGCTGTCCCCGCCGCTGCGCCCGGAGCCCCTGCATAGCTGAGCCTGGTCATTGTGGAGTGGACGCTGGGAGGCGACTGACCCCCTGCGGTCACCGTCAGAGACAGCATTCTCGGTGGCCCTGTTGTCGAGACACCCCACGGACATGGCTCCTGCCCCGCCAGGGTGGGCACTTTGGCCGGGGGCGTCTCCCGCTCTCCCTGTGTCGCCAGCGCGGGGACCTTCTGAGATTTCACCCCTGGAAAGCGTCCTTGAGCCAGCCAGGGCGGCGACCCGGCGCCTGTCCCGAGAGGCCGCCTGGTCCGCTGCCGCCCAGCCCCGGCCTCTCCTGAACCTCCTTCCCCACCACACTGCAGACCTCAGCCCACCTGAGCCACCGCCTGCCGGCCGCTGCCCTAGGACCCGGCCCGGCCGCGAGCCACAGGCCGGGCGGCCTTCCACGCGTCAGCCGGGCCGGGGCGGCAGCTCTCCGAGCCCGAGGGCGCATGCCTTGCCTGTTACTTGAGCACCAGCGGACAAGCCGGTGCCAGCCGGGCCGTCCTCCTCCTTGGTTTACGTAATAAAGCTGTGTCGTTTCCTAAGAGTAGCGTGTGTAGCGTTGAAATTGAGCAGGGGTCGCGAAGGAGGTAAACCCCAGCCCGGTTATCAAAGCGGCTTTAGTCATCCAGCGCCTTCGGGCGGGTCGGAGGAAGGGGCCGAGGAGCCACGCGGGCAGCAGAGTCGCGTGACGGAGCGGGAGTGCCCGATACTGAAAGGGGGGGAGGCTGGGTTGGGGCTAGCAGTGTGGGAACGCCGCGTCTCGACACCCGGAGTCTCGCGCGGCCTCCGATTCTGGCTTCCGGGGTTCCCCCTCCCGGCCCCACTACAGAGTCGTGTGGGGCAAGGGAGGGGCCCGGCCTGTCATCCCGGCCTTTTGGGGATAATGGGCGAAGACCGAGTCCGTAACTGCTTCCCGCCGTCGGGGGGGCGTGGCAGGGGCCCCTGGCCCAGGAGACGTCAAGTCCTCTGGAAGTGGGCAGGTGGGAGTATGGCTGCAGTTGGAATTGATTGGAGGTTGCCCTGGACAGCTCAGTAATTTGCATTCGAATAAACTCTAACAGACGACCTATTACAAGAAAAGGCAAATCGTGAGAATGGGTCCCGGGGAAGGAAGGAGCCCGTCCAGATATGAGGTCGATTGTCACTATTGTGTTTTTAGATTTTCGCTTGAGCTGGTCAGAGTTTAGACCTTTTTCTTGGTTAGACCAGATTTATTAATATAATAGCATTTTTTCCTGAGAAAGAGACGTGCACCACCCTTTTTTTTAGCAGTCTTCTCCATTAGAACAGATTCATTAATGCAATAGCAACATTTTCCCTGAGAAAGATACACACCGCCCTTCTCAGCAGTGAGTGGGTTTGGGTCAGTCGGGTCAAATGGAAAACATGCTGTTGGGTCAGGAGCCTCAGAAACGGGTTTTAGAGAGTTTTATGGCTGGCTGGCATCCGGAGAGGGAGAGCACCGCACTATATAGACAAGTGGACCTGCTGAATAAAAGCATTAAAGAGAATTATGCCAAGAAAAATGGGGCTTAGTGGGCACCAACACCGTCAAGAGAATCTGTGACGAGGCTGTAGTCACGGAGCCCTTTCCAGCAGAGTAAGGTGGTGCCAGTTGGGGTCCCCCAGCAGCGTGGCTGCGGTAGGTGGGGTGAGGATCACGGTGAAGGCCTGGGAGACCGGCCCAGGGCTCGGGATGTAGTGCAGTGGTTGAATGACCCTGGGTTTAGTCCCCAGCACCTACCTAAATAAATAAATTTTTAAAAAGCTGGGAGTGTAGCTTCTCTACCTCAGGGTGGTGCAATGACCCTGGGGTCAATCCCCAACACCTACCTCAAAAAATTAAAAAAGGCACGTTGGGTGGATGGCGAGCAGGAATACAGCTGGAAGCAACTAGGTCTTCCCAGCAAACACACCTGAGAAGGCACGTTGACGAAACAAAGGGACACGGCAGTTTAGTTTTCTGTTCCCAAAAGAACAGCTCGCACCCTCTAAACCGTGCCAGAAAAATGCTTTTAGCACCGTTTAGCGCTGAAAATACAGTATGGCATATAGATTTTTTTTCCCCCACTATAATTTCTGAGTTTGACCAAATATTAACTCCCTTGGTTTCCCTCGCTCGGTCTCTGACCGTGTGTGTGTGTGTGTGTGTGAACTCACCCGCACATGTCCTGCATCTTTGTGGAAATTCTGGAAACGCTGCATTTGGGAGTCTGATACACTGGCCGGGAGAAAGCACAGAAATCTACCCATCCCGGAGCGACTGACCTGCAGCCGCGTGTCTAGAGGAGAATGCATAACGTTTGCAAAGCCACTGACTTTGGGGGCTGTTTGTTAGGCAGCATCACCGTAGCACTCGGTGACTAATACATCTGGTCACCTACTGCATCCATCGAGGGGTGTTCTCTGTCACTTGCCACCCCCCATCTGATCACTTCTGGTGCAGCCCCCTTGGCCTGTCCTGCTGGGTGTCTTGGACACACACAGGACCCTCCAAGGACGTAGGGCCCAGGTGGGCAGCATGATGTTGTTGGACACATAGGTTGTTTCCGTAATAAACAAGTGTTGTGGGGAGTGTTTCTGCGCGAGGCTTCGTGGGAATTGCTGTGGTTTGGATGTTCAGTGACCCCCCCACACACACCCCGAGAAGTGCTGGAGGCTCGGTCCACAGGCCGGTGCTCCTGGGAGGTGGTGGAACTTCAAGGGACTTTGAGACCCTGCCACCTGTCTTCTCTTCCCTCCTCTCCTCCTCCTCCTCCTTCTCCTCCTCCTCCTCCTCCTCTTTCTCCTCCTCCTCCTCTTTCTCCTCCTCCTCCTCCTCCTCCTCCTCCTCCTTCTCCTCCTCCTCCTCCTCCTCCTCTTTCTCCTCCTCCTCCTCTTTCTCCTCCTCCTCCTCCTCCTCCTCCTCCTCCTCCTCCTCCTCCTCCTCCTCCTCTTCCTCTCTCTCTCTCTCTCTCTCTCTCTCTCTCTCTCTCTCTCTCTCTCTCTCTTCTCCTTTGCTTTCTGGCTTGAGATGTGGGTGGTTTTGCTCCTCCATACCCTTCCCCATCAAGTGCCATCTTGCCAGAGACCCAGAGCAATGGGACACTCAATCTTGGACTGAAACTTCCAGATCTGTGAGCCAAAATGCACCTTTTCTCTTTAAAAGTTCATTGTCTCAGGTAGCCTGTCATAGTAAGGAAAAGCTGACTCAGTCGGGCACAGAGGCCAGAGTTTCTCTAGGGTAGAATTACCAGGTCAGAGGACATGCCCGTTACCGATTCTGCTAGGTGCTACCTGGGCGTGGCGGCGCACGCTTGTAAACCCAGCATCCGGGAGGCGGAGACGGGAGGATGGCGGCTCGCGGACAGCCTCGGTACTTACTGAGGCCCTCCGCAACTTAGACCCTGTTTCAAAATAAAGAATAAAAAAATAGGGTGGGAGGTGTAGCTCAACAGTAGACTGCCCCTGGGTTCCTTCCTGAGTACTGCGAAAAAAAGAAAAAAATTGCTAGATGTTACTAAATTAATTTTCAAGGCATTATACCAAGTCATACACCCACCAACTGGGGATGCGTTTCTGTTTCTTTTCCCGTTTTGTCAGCTCATAATATTACCATATGTATATATTTATCTTTGCTGGTTTGGTAGATGAAAAATAGCATTTTATGAGTAATTCCAATTCCTTGATTGCTGGATAGGATGAATTTTTTTGTTGTTTATTGATCATTTATATTTCCCTCTGTGAACTGTCTGTTCTCCATCCAAATGTTTACTTTTTCTGCCATTTATGCGTCATCGCAACAGAGAGATATTATGAAACATTATAAAATAAAATATAATACGGACATATTAGAAAATAAAAGACAATCGTCTACCGAGTTTTGTATTCGGTCTATCAGCTAGCTATCGCTGCGTAACAAATGCCCCCCCAATCTCCATGACGTGAATCAGATAACATTACTTTTCATGTGTCTAGGTGTTGGCTGATCTAGGCTGGGCTCAGCTTGGAGTAGCTCGCCCTGTTGTCCGTCCTCCTCATCTAGACGAGACATCCTTCTCATGGTGACAACCAGGTGCAAGACAGAATAAGACAGGAACAGAGGGACTCTCTGGGATGGACAGACTATCACCATTTGCATAAAAATACACTATTCTAGCCAGGTCTGGGAAACTGAAACAGGAGGACCGCAGCTTTGAGGCCAGCCTCCGGCAACTTGGCAAGACCCTCGGCAATTTAGTGAGGCCTTGATTCAAAATAAAAATAAAATAAAATAGGAGCCAGGCGTGGTGGCACACACCAGTACTTACGAGGCGGAGACAGGAGGATGACAGGTTTGAGGCCAGCGCCGGCAGCTTAGTGAGGCTCTCACCAACTTAATGAGACCCTGTTTCCAAATAAGAAATAAAACCGGTCTGGGTTCAATCCCCAGTGTCACAAAAAAATAAATAAAAATTTGAAACTCACTGACCCAGTTCAACTTCTTAATTGTTCAGCTGGAGAAACGGAGGCTCAGAGACAGGAAGACGCTGGTCCGAGGCAACACCCTCCGTGAGACACCTCCGTCCTAGCCCGTGACCCTCCCAGTGAGACCCGGTTTCAAAATAAAGAATAAAAAATAGGGCCGGGGGTGGAGCTCGGAGGTCGAATGCCCCTGGGTTCCAGCCCCAGACCCGGAAAAAAAAGAAAAAATATTCACAGGGCCGGGCTGACCGGGCAGGCTCCTTGGAGAATCGCCCTAGGGCGGGGTATCCACGCATCGCTAGAACCTTCTTCCCGTGACCCAGGAGCCGGTTTGGAGCTGCGACTTTTTTTATGTTTTTTTATGTTTTTTTTATGTTGTGGCGCTAGGGCCATTCCCCCTCTCAGCCACACCCCCAGTCCTATTTAATTATTATTTTGAAACAGGGTCTCACTAAATTGCTGAGGCTGGCTGTGGACCTGCGACCCTCCTCTCTTACCCTTCCGAGGTCTGGGATTACAGACACTTGCCACCACGCCCAGCCAGACATCCAATTAAGTGTGAAGTTTATTAATTAAAGAATGAGGATTAAAAAAAAAAAAAAAACAGAAGCCGGGCGTGGTGGCGCACGCTCGTCATCCCAGCATTCGGGAGGATTGCGGTTCGCGGCCAGCCTCAGCTACTTAGCAGGGCCCTCTGCAACTCAGTGAGACCCGGTTTCAAAAGAAAGAATAAAAATAGGGCAGGAAAAAAAATAAAAATAAAAATAAATAGCCGGGCGTGGTGGCGCACGCTCGTCATCCCCGCGCTGGGGAGGCAGGGACAGGAGGATCGCGCAGGTTCGAAGCCAGCCGCGGGCACTGGCTTAGGAGACCCTGTTTCCAAATAAAAATGTAAAAATAGGTCTGGGAGTGTAGCCCAGAGGTAGAAGGGCTTCCAGGAACCCCAGTACCACCAAAAGAAAAAAAAATTAAATTAAAATAAATAAAAATAAAATTAAAATTAAAATAGGGCAGGGGTAATAGCTCAGAGGTTGAATGCCCCTGGGATCCATCCCCAGACCCTCATAAACAAAACAAAACAAAATTTAAAATAAAAGGCGTAGCGGCACACGCCTGTAACCACTGTACTTGGGAGGCTGAGATGGGAGGATCGCAGGTTTGAGGCCAACCTCAGTAAGTAGTGAGACCGCGCGTACACACACACACAATGAGAAAAATATCTATCCCCTGGAGATGGTCCATTACTTCGTTAAGCTTTGTATTGGATGTAATTAGCAAATAAAAGTCTGCGGAGGTTTCTATTACCGGACTCATCAGGCGACCACTTTCATTGGCCAAAATGAGTATTTCAGTATTTACTGAAAGCAAGTGAAGGCAATTTGGAGGATCCAGGAAAACAGACCCAGAAGGAGCTGCCGTTCCCCGCCGGGAGGCATAATGGCCCCCGCCCCGGGCAGGGGCGACTCCATCTTACCGGCCTTGTCCGTTGAGGAGATGGGGGCGGTCAGGAGGCACAAACGCAGCCACAAGCCTGGCGGACAGGCCCAGGCGCCGGGAGAAAGCCCGTCTCTACCGAGTGTGGCGCGCACCAGTCCTCCCCGTACTTGGGAGGCCGGGACGGGAGGAACGCGGGTTCAAGGCCAGCCTCCGCAACTTAGTGAGGCCCTCCCCACGGAGGGAGACTCGGTTTCCAAACACAAAGAATAAGGCTGGGGTGTGGTTCCGCTGCTCAGCGAGGCCCGGTTTCAAAATAAAGAAGAAAATATAGGGCTGGGGGTCGAGCTCGGAGGTCGAATGCCCCTGGGTGCCGTCAAAAAGAAAAAGTACCTCAAAAAGAAAAAGGAAAGAAAGAGAGAAAGAAAGGAAGGAAGGAAGAAAGAAAGAAAGGAAGGAAGGAAGGAAGGAAGGAAGGAAGGAAGGAAGGAAGAAAGAGAAAACGGAAGAGGCGGCCAAGCGTCAGTGTCTGAGCCAGGAGGTTCGAGTTGACCTTCATCACCTGCAGGGAAATCGGCAGCCTCTAGCCGCGCTCTTCGTCCATCCTGCAGACCTTTTCGGGTTTTATTTATTTGTTTTTATTTATTGGGGGGGGTTGTCGTCCTGGGGACAGAACCCAGGGACGTTCTATCTCTGAGTTGCACCCCATCTCCGTTATGTATGTGTGTGTGTTTGTACTTATTTACCTATTTATTTGTGTAGTATTGGGGATGGAACCCACAGGCATTCTGATTCTGAGCTACGTCTCCAACCCTGTTATTTATGTATTTATGTATGTATGTATGTATTTACTTATTTATTTATGTATTTATTTATGTATGTGTTTATTTACTTATTTATGTATTTATTTATGTATGTGTTTATTTACTTATTTATGTATTTATTTATGTATTTATTTATGTATGTGTTTATTTACTTATTTATGTATTTATTTATGTATTTATTTATGTATGTATTTATTTATGTATTTATTTATGTATGTATGTATGTATGTATGTATTTACTTATTTATTTATGTATTTATTTATGTATGTATTTATGTATGTATTTATTTATGTATTTATTTACTTATTTATTTACGTATTTATTTATGTATTTATTTATGTATTTATTTATGTATTTATTTATGTATGTATTTATTTACTTATTTACTTATTTATTTATTTATTTATGTATTTATGTATTTATTTATGTATTTATTTATGTATGTATTTATGTATGTATTTATTTACTTATTTATTTATGTGTTTATTTATGTGTTTATTTATTTATGTATGTATTTATTTACTTATTTATTTATCTTTGGTGGTACTGGGGTTCCTGGAAGCCCTTCTCCCTCCGGGCTACACTCCCCAGACCTATTTTACATTTTTATTTGGAAGCAGGGTCTCCTAAGCCGGCGAGGCTGGCCTCGAACCCGCGCCGTCCTCCCGTCTCCGCCTCCCGAGCGCGGGGATGACGAGCGCGCCCGCCGCGCCCGGCTGTTTTTCTGTTTTGAAACAGAGTCTCGGTCAGTTACCGAGGGGCTCGCTCAGCGGCCGAGGCTGGCTGAGAACCTGTGACCCCGCCGTCTCAGCCTCCCGGGTCCTGGGATGCCAGGCGTGCGCCAACGCGCCTGGCACGATTCTTTATTTTTATTTAACTTATTTTTGTGGAACTGAGGATGGAAACTGTAACACTGACGCTGAGCTGGGGAGTCGTGAGGAGGCCAGCGCCGGCCAGGTTATTAAAAGCGGCTTTAATCAGCTTAATAAATCGATGCCAGCTGGGCACGGCGGGCACCTTGTCATCCCCGCGCTGGGGAGGCGGAGACGGGAGGATGGCTACTTAGTGAGGCTCTCTGCAACTTAGCGAGATCCTGTTTCTAAATTCAAAAAGGTAATAAAAAATTAGAGTTAGGAGTGTAGCTCAGAGGTAGAACATCCTGGGTCCATTTCCCAGAACTTCCAAAATATATGTGTGTACACTTATTTACGTATATTTATGCATGTTTAATATATTTGTATAATATATACCTTTAAACAAGCTAGGCGTGGTAGCACACACCTGTGATCCCAGTACTTGGGAGGCTAAGAGAGGAGGATTGTACCTGTGAGGCCAGCCTCAAAAACTTAGTGAGACCTTTCGCAGCCTAGCGAGATTCTGTTTCCAAATTAAAAAAAAATAAAATAAAAAATAGGGCAGGGGGTGTAGCTTGGCGATAGAATGCCCCTGGGTTCCATCCCAAGTACTGAAAAAATAAATTAATTAATTAATTAATAAAGAAGAAGAAAGAAAGAAAAAGAAATAGTCAACAACACTTGAGACCAGCCTCAGATCCTGTTTCAAGCCCCCAAAACAGAAAGAACTTGGAGTGGGGACCAGAGGTAGGAGGCCCCTGGGCCCAATCCCCAAAAACAATAAAACAGAACGAGTGAAAATAAAGACAGATTTAAAAAAAAAAAAAAACAAGCAAAAAAAAAAATTTTTTTTTTTTTTTTAATTTTAGCACAAATACGTTTTAGGCAACTTCTAGGACATTTTTGTGCTAAAAAAAAAAATAAAATAACCCAGAGGTCATAAAATCCGAATAACCCAGAGGTCACTGGAGAGGCAGGGGCCGGCATGGACGTCTAATGGGCGCCCTGTGAATATTTTTTCTTTTTTTCCGGGTCCGGGGATGGACCCCGGGGGCCTTCGACCTCCGAGCTGCACCCCCTGCCCTATTTTTTATTCTTGATTTTGAAACCGGGTCTCACTGAGTTGCCGAGGGTCTCGCTAAATAGCCGAGGCCGGCCGCGAACCGCGATCCTGCCGTCTCGGCCTCCCGGATGCTGGGATGACGAGCGTGTGCCCACCGCGCCCGGCCGCCCCGTGAATATTTATGAGCCCCCCCCCTCGTTCTGGGGCCCCCCAGGGGAGGCCGGGGGCCGCGGCCCGCCCTGCCCTCCCCGGGCCTCAGTTTCCCCGTGTGTCCAAGGAGGAGCTCGACCCCGGGGAAGAGAGAGAGAGAAAGGTCAGGTTGGCGCGCTCCTCATCCCAGCACCGGGGAGGCGGAGACGGGAGGATCGCGGTTCGAGGCCGGCCCCGGCTACTGAGCGAGGCCCTCAGCACCTCAGTGAGACCCGGTTTCAAAACCAAGAATAAAAAATAATAGGGCTGGGGGTGGCCGGGCGCGGCGGCGCACGCTCGTCATCCCCGCGCTCGGGAGGCGGAGACAGGAGGATGGCGCGGGTTCGAGGCCGGCCTCGGCTGGCCTTAGGAGACCCTGTTTCCAAATTAAAAAATATAAAGATAGGTCTGGGAGTGGAGCCCGGAGGTAGAAGGGCTTCCAGGAACCCCAGGACCACAAAACAAATAAATAAATGAATAAATAAATAAATAAGTAAATAAATAAATAAAAATAGGGCTGGGGGGTGTAGCCCGGAGGTAGAAGGGTTTCCAGGAACCCCAGGACCACCAAAATAAATAAATAAATGAATAAATAAATAAATAAATAAGTAAATAAATAAATAAAAATAGGGCTGGGGGTGTAGCCCGGAGGTAGAAGGGCTTCCAGGAACCCCAGGACCACAAAACAAATAAATAAATGAATAAATAAATAAACGAATAAATGAATAAATAAATAAATAAGTAAATAAATAAATAAAAATAGGGCTGGGGGCGTAGCCCGGAGGTAGAATGCCCCCGGGGTCCATCCCCAGACCCCGCAAAAATCAATCTATAGAAGTAAACAAGTAAAGGTCCGGGAGATCAGGGCCACAGGGAGCCGTGACCTTGAGCTACCCCTTGGCCGGCCTCCAATCTGCAGGCCTCCCATCCCAGCCTCCCTAATCGTGGAACGGCAGGCGTGGGCCGCGGCGCCCGGCTGAGCTACTTGGAGCCCCCCCCCCCCGTGCCAGGCCCTGGGTTGGCATCTCCATCCCGACTGACGTCACAGAGGTTGAAGCGCACCCACAGGGCTCACCAGATGGACCCGTCGGCGGGGTCGTGTCCGGGGCCATTTAATTAAACGTTTATTCGCAGTGACGCGTCCCCCCTCTCCCCCCCCAGCCCGGCGAGGAGCCCGGTCTCCAGCCTCAGTTTCTCCGGCTGTCAGAGGGCAGGGCCGCCTGAACCTCACCCCCTGCCCGTCTCCCCGTCTCCCCCGGGCTTGAACCTGGAGAAGAAAATAATAGGGGGCTGCAAAAAAATAAAAATAAAAAGAGGGCGACGCCTGAGCCGGTCGTCACGGGACTTGGGAGGCCGAGACGGGAGGATGGCGGGTTCGCGGCCGGCCTCGGCTACTTAGTGAGGCCCTCGGCAACTCAGTGAGACCCTGTTTCCAAGTAAAAAATAGAACAGGGCTGGGAGTGTGGCTCGGAGGGAGGACGTCCCTGGGTCTAAATCTTAGTATCAAAAAGATTTCCCGGCCCTATTTTTTTATTCTTTATTTTGAAACCGGGTCTCACCGAGTTGCTGAGGGCCTCGCTAAGTGGCCGAGGCCGTCCTCGAACCGCGATCCTCCCGTCTCGGCCTCCCCAGTGCTGGGATGACGAGCGTGCGCCCGGCTCGGGGTTGTCTTTTTATTTAAGGAAAAAAGTATTTATTTATTTATTTATTTATTTATTTATTCTCTTTAAATAATTTTTTTTGCGGGTCTAGGGATGGGACCCGGGGGCATTCAACCTCCGAGCTCCACCCCGGCCCTATTTCTTTTTTTTTTTTTTTTTTCCTTTTTAATCCTTTCTTTTGCAACCGGGTCTCCCTGAGTCGCCGAGGCCGGCCTCGAACCGCGATCCTCCCGTCTCGGCCTCCCCGGCGCTGACATGCCGAGCGCGCGCCCGGCTCCGAGTCGCCTTTATTTATTTATTTGTGATGTGTTATTTATTTAATTTTCAGTCTTTCCGGCCGGTGCCTGCCGTGCGGGCTCCACCCTGGGGCGCGCAGCCGGCCCCGCCCGGGGCAGGTGCAGGGCGGCCGGCTCCCTTGGGCGGCCCCCCCGGCCGGGCCGAGCATGGCGGAGCCCCCCCTCGCCGGGCCGGGCCTGGCGGAGCCCCCGGGGGCGGCCGGGCGGCTGCGGGCGCTCGGCCGGGTGGTGGCGGCGCAGCGGGAGCTGCTGGGGCGGCGGCGGCGGCGCATCGCGGAGCTGGAGCGGCAAGTGGCGCGGCTGAGCCGGGAGAACGCGGGCCTGCTGGCCGGACCGCGGGGGCCCCCGAGCAGGTGGGCGCGACGGGCCCCCCCCGGGACCCCCCCCCGGGACCGGGACCCCCCCCGGACCGGGACCCCCCCGGACCGGGACCCGGGACCCCCCCCCCCCCCCCCGGACCGGCTCCTCCCGCTGATCCCAGCCGGATTACCGGGCTATTCTGGACGCGGATTAACCGGGGTGGAGGTGGCCCCCCCAATACAGGATCCTGGGGGCCGCCGGGTCCCCGTTCTCGGTGAATTAACCCGGGATGGAGATGGGGTCCCCCCCACCCTGTCCCCAGGATCCTGGGGGCCGCCCGGTCCCGAGCGGGTGGATTAACCAGGGGTGGAGGTGGGCCCCCCATGCCCAGGATCCTGGGGGCTACCTGGCCCGGAGCGGGTGGATTAACCGGGGATGGAGATGGGGTCCCCCCCACCCTGTCCCCAGGATCCTGGGGGTCACCGGGTCCGGAGCAGGGCTCTCCTCCGGATGAATTAACCCGGGATGGAGATGGGGTCCCCCCCCAATACAGGATCCTGGGGGCCGCCCGGTCCCAAGCAGGTGGATTAACCGGGGATGGAGATGGCCCCCCCATACTCAGGATCCTGGGGGCCACCCAGTCCCAAGCGGGTACATTAACCGGGGATGGAGATGGGGTCCCCCCACCCTGTCCCCAGGATCCTGGGGGTCACCGGGTCCGGAGCAGGGCTCTCCTCCGGGTGCATTAACCCGGGATGGAAATGGGGGTCCCCCCCCATCCCCAGGATCCTGGGGGCCGCCCGGTCCCAAGCAGGTGGATTAACCGGGGATGGAGGTGGGGTCCCCCCCATGCCCAGGATCCTGGGGGCCACCCAGTCCTCGTTCTCCTCTGGGTGCATTAACCCGGGATGGAGATGGGGTCCCCCCCCCCGTCCCCAGGATTCTGGGGGCCACCGGGTCCGGAGCGGGGCTCTGCTCCGGGTGCATTAACCCGAGATGGAGATGGGGTCCCCCCTATCCCCCGTCCCCAGGATCCTGGGGGCCACCCGGTCCCCGTTCTCGGTGAATTAACCCGGGATGGAGATGGGGTCCCCCCCCCTGTCCCCAGGATCCTGGGGGTCACCGGGTCCGGAGCGGGGCTCTGCTCCGGGTGCATTAACCCGGGATGGAGGTGGGGTCCCCCCTATCCCCCGTCCCCAGGATCCTGGGGGCCACCCGGTCCCCGGTCCCCTCCGGGTGCATTAACCCGGGATGGAGATGGGGTCCCCCCCCCCCGTCCCCAGGATCCTGGGGGTCACTGGGTCCGGAGCGGGGCTCCCTCCAGCGTGGGCGCCGGGAGCAGTGCCCGGCCCCGCCCTGCGCCAGGGTGGTGTCCAGGGGCCCCCTCTCTCCCCGGGGGGGCGGCGTGGGGATCCAGACTCGGGCTGTCCCCCGAGAGCCGGCTGGGGCGCCGTGGCTGGACCGGCCTGCACAAGCGGGCGCGGTGTGCGGGGTGGGGGCGACGGGCACTGCAGAAGAGCGCAGGCTCCCCAGATGCAGGGGTGCCCCTGGTTCCCAGGGGCGGGGGGCCGGGCACCTGCTGTTTCCTGGCCCCCGGGCCGGGGTCCGGCCGCCGCCCCCTTGGGCCCTGGGCGGCGCCCCTGGGGTCCTGGGCTCTCTGGAAGGGAAGATGGTGTTCGCGGCTGGGCACGGGTGGGCTTCGTGGCCAGGGTGGCACGGTCCTGTCTGTCAGGGGGGGGGGTATCAGGCACCCCGAGCTCTTTCTCGACTGGTGTCTTGGAGAAAGCAGAGACCCCCGCTGCCTCTCTGCGCCCCTCTTTTGGCCCCGAGACCCCCATCGTGCAGTCCCTTCGGCGGTGGCAATGGGGGGGCACCTGGTCGCCGGGGCTGGCGTGCCCCCTCGCCCCCAAAGCTGGACTGGCCAGGTGAAGCCCCCCCGCCCCCCCAAGCCTGTATCCCCTCCTGAGCCCGCTTAGCACCCCCTTTGAGGAAGCGGGGTGGTGCGGCCATCTTGGCGAGCTGCAGGCTCCGACCCAGGAGGTCCGCGGCAGGCTGGAGAGGCGGGGTGGGGGCCCCCCGGCAGGCCCTGAGGGGTCAGGACACCCAGAGTCCCCTCAAGACAGAGCCAGCCCCGCTTTCCTGCCTTCGGTTCATTTCCCAGGTTTTTATTTTTATTTTTTTTTTGGGGGGGGTCCGACCTCTGTCCCCTGGCAGGGGACTCGAATGGCGTCCATCAAGGCCCAGGGCCTGCTCGTAAACTTGGGGTTCGTGAACTTGGGGATGTTGGCGGCTGCTTTTCAAAACATAGATTGGTCCTGGTAGTGGGCATGGTGGCACACGCCTGTAATCCTGGCGCTCGGGAGGCTGAGACAGGAGGCTTGTTGAAGGGTGGAGGCCAGCCTCGGCAATTTAGTGAGACCCCGTTTTTAAAATGAAAACGTTTTTGTAATCCAGTGCTTGGGAGGCCGAGGCAGGAGGATGATGGTTTGAGGCCAGCCTGGGCTACTTAGTGAGACCCTATTTCAAACTAAAAAATAAAATAGGGCTGTGGGTGTCGCTCGGAGGTAGAATGCCCCTGGGCTCCATCCCCAGTACCACACAAAATAAAATAAAATAAAATAAATATATATTAAAAAGGGCTGGGGTCGTAACTTGGAGGCAGAATACCCCTGCATTCAATCCCCAGTACCAATAATAGATGAATAGCCGGGCGCGGGGGCGCACGCTCGGAATCCCAGCACTCGGGAGGCCGAGACCGGAGGACCGCGGTTCGCGGCCGGCCTCTGCTGCTGAGCGAGGCCCTCGGCGCCTCGGTGAGACCCGGTTTCAAAATAAAGAATAAAAAAACAGGGCAGGGGGTGGAGCTCGGAGGTCGAATGCCCCTGGGTTTCATCCCCGGTACCACAAAATAAATAAATAAATAAATAGATAGATAGATAGATAGATAAATAAATAGATAGATAGATAAATAAATAAATAGATAAATAAATAAATAGATAGATAAATAAATAAATAAAATAAATAAATAAACAAAAACCTAGCTTGAACACGTTCCGCTGATCATCTGTGGAGCAATATGGTTGCTATGTAACCCCGCCCCGCTTTGAGAACTCTTATTAACCGCCTGCTGTATGCAGAAGCGGGGAGACGGGGAAGGAGAGACAGAAGAGGCGGGAACAGGAGCTCTGCGGGTCCCCGCTGGCGGTGGGCTGGCTACACCACCCTCCCGAGACTCTCCTAATTTATTTATTTTATTTATTTAGTCTATTTATTAAAGATATATATCTATATATCTATTTATTTATTTATTATTTAGATAGATATATATCTATTTATTTATTATTTAGATATCTATTTATTTATTTATTATTTAGATAGATATCTATTTATTTATTTATTATTTAGATAGATCTATTTATTTATTATTTAGATAGATCTACCTATTTATTTATTATTTAGATATCTATTTATTTATTTATTATTTAGATATCTATCTATCTATTTATTTATTATTTAGATATCTATCTATTTATTTACTTATTATTTAGATAGATATCTATTTATTTATTTATTTATTATTTAGATAGATATCTATTTATTTATTATTTAGATATCTATCTATCTATTTATTTACTTATTATTTAGATATCTATCTATTTATTTATTTATTTATTATTTAGATAGATCTATCTATTTATTTATTATTTAGATAGATATCTATTTATTTATTTATTATTTAGATATCTATCTATTTATTTATTAGATATCTATCTATTTATTATTTAGATAGATATCTATTTATTTATTATTTAGATAGATAGATCTATCTATTTATTATTTAGATAGATAGATCTATCTATCTATTTATTTATTATTTAGATCTATCTATTTATTTAATGTATCTATTTATTTGGGGGGTACTGAGGATGCTACCCGGGGGGCACTCTACCTCCGGGCGACACCCCCCCGCCCCAGCCCTATTTTTAATCTTTTTCTTTGGAAACAGGGCCTCGCGGAGGCTGGCCTCGAACCGCCATCCTCCCGTCTCGGCCTCCAGGCCCTGGGATCCCCGAAGGGCCTGGCTGGCTTGTCTGCGGGGGCCGCGCCCCGGCCCACCGTTCCTCCTCCTCGGGGGCCGGCCCGGGGGTGGCCTGCGTGCCCGGCCACGGTGCTGGACAGAGTCCCCGCGGGAGGACTTGGCTCCCCCCGCCGGCCCGCCATGCTCCTGCCTTTGGACGCCGCCGGTGGCCGCCCCAGTCTCCCGTCACCCCAAGGACTGAAGGTGCAGGGACAGGTGTGGGGCACAGACGGGGGGTGGCCGAGGGGCTTTGGACCGTCCAAGATGGATGTCTAGGCGTTCCGGGAGCTCGGACAGCCGTCCCCGCTGCCCGGATCACGGCGGGCCTCTGGTTTGGGGGGGAATAAAACGGTGGGACGGGGGGGGACGATGGAGGAGGCCCCTCGTCCCCGTGTCCCCGGGCCCTGCCGTTCCTGCACTCGGCTTTTCCCTGACGCTTGGTTGGCCGCATTCTAATAATCCGTGCCTTCGATGGCGTGGCCCCCCAGGCCCCCCGACAGAGGCTGGGCACCCGCGTGGGTGTGGCTGCCAGGGCGAAGCCCCCCGGAGGGGCCGGGTTGATGGGAACGCTCATTCTTTCCTGAAGAAAGTCAGATGGAACGCTGGGGAGGCTGAGATAGGAGGCCCGGCCTCCGTCACCTACGAGACTCTGACGCACTTAGCCAGACCCCGTTTCAAAGCACAAAATCCAAAGGCCTGGGGGGGGGGCGGGGGTTGTATCTTTTTATTTTTATTTTTTTCAGTACTGGGGATGGACCCCAGGGGCATCCGACCTCCGAGCTCCACCCCCGGCCCTATTTTTTATTCTTTATTTTAAAACAAGGTCTTTTTTTTTTTTTTTTTTTTTTGGTACTGGGGATTGGACCTGGGGCCAGCCATCGTGCCTCTGAGCTACACTCCCAGCCCTATTATTTATTTATTTGCTTATTAATTAATTAATTTATTTATTTATTTTCGCCGTGCTGGGGATGGAAGCCAGGGACATTTGACCTCTGAGCTACATACACCCCCCCACCCCCCGCCCTATTTTTTTATTCTTTATTTCGAAACCGGGTCTCACTGAGTCGCGGAGGGCCTCGCTAAGTAGCCGAGGCCGGCCTCGAACCCAGATCCTCCGGTCTCAGGCTCCCGGATGCTGGGATGACGAGCGCGCGCCGCCGCGCCCGGCTAAGCCCTTTTGATATCTATTTATTTGTGGTACCGCCGGTTGAACCCAGAGGTACGTACTGCCTTTGCGCCGCGCACCCCCCGCCCCCATCCAAATTTTATTTCTTATTGGGAAACAGGGTCTCGCTACTTGCCGAGGCTGGCCTCGAACCTGCGATCCTCCGGTCTCTGCCTCCCAAGACTGGGATTTAATTTAATTTAATTTAATTTTTTTTTTTTTTTTTGGAAACAGGGTCTTACTAAGTTGTTGAGGCTAAAGACTGCCGAGGCTGGCCTCGAACGCGCACCACCGCGCAGCTGCGACGCGTAGCACTCCTCCAAGCCGGGCCCAAGGGCTGGCGACTGGGAGCTCTTCTGTACAAATTCCTTTCCCCGCCTCTTAGCTAAGGGCGGTCAAGGGCTATTTATTTTCTTTTTCTTCCCCATCTGTGAGTGCGGCCGGGAAGCTGGTGGCAAGAGACATTGTGTTCATATCTCCATTAAATAATATTCTTGCTTTTCCCGGCCAGATAACAGCCTGTATCCCGCGCCGGGTCGGGAACGCGCCGCCCCCGGCTCTTGGGACGCCGGTTTGGGGTTTGGACCCAATAAATGTATTCGACTTGGAGCGAGAGTGGGGGAGCCGGTCTTAATTTTCCAGCAGATGGCGGCGGCCTCAGAAAGCCGAGGGAGTAGTAGTGTTAATTTGGAAACCCTCTCCCAGCCGTCTGACAAGCTAAGACAATTATTATTTTACGACCTGGGAAATAAATCAGGGAGCGCGTCTTCACGTAGCCGGAGCCGAGCAAAAACAGCCGGGTGGCGCGGAAACGGGGCGCCTCCGGTTTGCAAGGCCGTGGAAAGTTCTCTGGGGTTCGGGGGCGGAGGGGGGGGGCGCTGAGATCTGGGAAGCCGACGTGGCGGGGGCCGAATTGAAACCCGGGCACGGTGGCACCTGCCGGTCATCCGGAGGCTGAGGCAGGAGGATCGCCGGTTCGAGGCCGGCCTCGGCAACTTAGTGAGGCCCTCCGCGACGTAGTGAGATCCTGTTTCCAAATAAAAAAATAAATAAATAAAAAGGCGGAGAGTGTAGTTCGGAGGTAGAATGACCCCGGGTTCAATCCCTAGTCAAAAAAAAAAAAAAAAATCTACAGATAAAGCCACCGGGCCCTCCAGGTTTGGGGGGGCCTTGGGTGTGCTCCCCCCGACTGGGCTCAAGTGCGGGGCCCGGATGGGAATTCTCAGAAACCTGGCCCCCGCCCGCCATTGTGAGGCTCAGAAGATGGCCTCCGGGGACAAGGACAGTCAGGCTACCGCAGAGACTTCGGGGGATTTTTAATTAATTAATTTATTTCTGGGGTAGCCAGGCATGAAACGCTCGGGCGCATTCTACTTCTGAGCTGCCCCCTTCAGCCCTGCTTTATTTTTAATTTTGACACAGGGCCTCGCTAAATTGCAGAGGGCCTCACTAAGTTGCCGAGGCCGGCCTCGAACCCGCGATCTTCCTGCCTCGGCCTCCCAGCAGGCTCTGGGATCACAAGCCTGTGCTGTGTTCTGCCACACCCGGCAGGAATTTTGTTTTGACCCAGGGTTTTCAAATGTAAAGGAAAGAAGACAGAGCGCGTGTGCGCGTGTGCGTGTGCGTGTGTGTTGACCCACGCTCCTCATCCCAGCACTCAGGAGGCAGAGACCGGAGGATGGCGGTTCCTGGACAGTCTCACAAAAAGTAAAGAATTAAAAATAGGGCCGGGGGTGTAGCTGGGAGGTAGAATGCCCCTGGGTTCCATCCCCAGGACTGAGAAAGAAAAAAAGGAGACAGAGCCAGGCATGCTGGGGCACGCCTGTCGCCCGGGTATTTGGGAGGCTGAGAGGGGAGGCTGGCAGGCTCGAGGCCAGTCTCGGCAACTCAAGAGGACATTTCAGATCTGAAGGACAGCAGCCGCCGAGGGTGGGTGGTTGATGAGGCGGGGACCGGCGTGGGGCCTGGCATGGCATCCGGCAGGCCGGGACTCCGCCCGCCAGCCCGGCACCACGTGCGGTTCTTAGCGCGCCCCTCTCTCTGCGAGCAGTATTTTTAACTCCTACCATATGGCAAAAACATCCAGGGAGGAGACCGAGAATGCCAGGAGCCGTCCCGGCAGACGTGGCGCTCATGTTGCCGCCCCGGCCCCGGCTTAAGGACACGGCGAGCCGGGCGCCGTGGCTTACGCCTGGCATCCCGGCACTCGGGAGGCTGAGACGGGAGGATGGCGGGTTCGAGGCCGGCCTCGGCAAGGCGGTAGACTCTCAGCAACTCAGCTAGACCCTGTTTCGTATTCAAAAGTAAAATGGGGCTGGGGTGCAGCTTGGAGGTCGAACGCCCCCTGGGTTCCAGCCCGTCCACCCGTGCTGGGCGGGGAGATCAGTGGACTCCTGTCCTGTAATTGGCATTTGTGTGTGCGTGTGCGTGTGCGTGCGTGCGCGTGTGATACTGGGGACGGAACCCGGGGGCCTTCGACCTCTGAGCTCCACCCCCCAGCCCTACTTTTTATTCTTTATTTGGAAACCGGGTCTCACTGAGTTGCCGAGGGCCTCGCTAAGTAGCCGAGGCTGGCCTCGAACCGCGATCCTCCGGTCTCGGCCTCCCGGTCGCTGGGATGACGAGCGCGCGCCTCCGCGCCCGGCTTAAGGACATCACGGGCGGCTCCCAGCCCCCGGTCCTTCTGGCTGCGGCCATGCTGGGGAGGGGGCGGCAGAGAGGGAGACGGGGGACCCGGATACGGGAGGGGAGAGGCGGAGAATCTTGTGGCTGCGTCTCGAGGGGCAGAGGCGGCTGCCGTGTCTGGCTCCTCGCCGTCTTCCGGCTCAGCCTGTCATTAATTTATACATTTATTCCTTCGCCTCCCGCTCCTGCGAGCACCTCCCAGGTGCCAGCCTCCGGCAGGGTGACGGCGGGCACAGGGGGAGGCAGCCCGGCCCGGGGCGCCCGTCTGCAGGGAGGTGGGCAGCAGGGAGGGCGACGCTGGGCCTCGCTGTCGGCGGCGGGCGGCGACCCAGTGAGGACAGTGTGTCTTTGCGTTGGGGCGACTCCGCCTGACCCCGTCTTCTCCCCGCCCGGGGGACCCCGGCTTTGCCAAGCACCCGGTGTTTTCCAGCGCTGGGCCTGGCCGCCACCGCTTGGATCTGAAACCCGATTTTTTTTGTTGTTTTTTGCAATACTGGGGATGGAGCCCAGGGGCGTCCACCTCCAAGCTGCACCTCCAGCCCTATTTTTTTTAAATTATTTATTATTTATTTATTTATTTTGGTGGCACTGGGGTTCCTGGAAGCCCTTCCACCTCCGGGCTACTCTCCCAGACCTATTTTATATTTTTATTTGGAAACAGGGTCTCTTAAACCAGCGCGGCTGGCTCCGAACCTGCGCCATCCTCCTGCCTCCGCCTCCCCAGCGCGGGGATGACGAGCGTGCCCACCGCGCCCGGCGCTTTATTCTTTATTTTGAAACGGGGTCTCACTGAGTTGCAAAGGGCCTCACTAGGTAGCCGAGCCTGGCCTCGAACCGCGATCCTCCCGTCTCAGCCTCCCAAATGCTGGGATGAGGAGCGTGTGCCGCCGCGCCTGGCCCGATTTGAGTTTTTAAAGGAGGCATGGCTCGACAGGTGACAGGCAGCTTGGCCCGGTTCCCCAGGGCCCGGGGAGCAGGCTGGCTGGGGTCACCAGGCCCGGCCCCCGCCCCTCGGCTCAGAAAGCAGGTGCTTTGGGGCTATTTATAGACAGCCTGGCAAATCTTCTGATCTCGTTGACCACGCTGGCCTCCCCGGCCCGCAGGTGCAGACGTGAATCTGGAGACATTTTCTCGCCCGGCCTCCTCCTCGGGGACCAGCGAGTGCTGGCCCGGCCCCCTGTCGCCCCCTGCTCGGGATTTCTCTCTCCTTATAGAAGCAGAAAGGCAGGCCGGGTGTTAGGTGAGCACCTACTGTGTGCCGGGTGTTTTGTTTTTTTCTCCAGAGGAGAGTCGTTTACGTTATTCTGAAAAAGAAAGAAGTTATATATAGCCGGGCATGGCGGCGCACGTTCGTAACCCAAACATTTAGGAGGCTGAGACGGGAGGATTGCGGGTTCGCGGCCAGCCTCAGCAACGTAGCCAGGCCCTCTAAGTGTCCCACTAAGTTGTGGGGGGCCTCGCTGAGTTGCTGAGGCTGGCCGCGAACTTGAGAAGAACTTGTTTCAAAATAATAATAAGCAAGCCGGGCGCGGTGGCGCGCACGCTCGTCATCCCCGCGCTTGGGAGGCGGAGACGGGAGGATCGCGCGGGTTCGAAGCCAGCCTCGGCGACTTAGCGAGGCTCTCGGCAACTTAGTGAGACCCTGTTTCCAAATAAAATAGAAAATAGGTCTGGGGGTAGAGCCCGGAGGTAGAAAGCCTCTGGGTTCCACCTCCAGTACCACCAAAAAAAGAAAATAATAATAATAATAATAATAATAATAATAAGCAAAGAAAGCCAGGCATGGTGGCGCACGCTTGTAATCCCAGTACTTGGGAAGCTGAGACAGGAGGATCCGGGTTTGTGGCCAGCCTCAGCTGCTTAGCAAGGCCCTCTGCAACGCAGTGAGACTGTCTTTCAAAGTAAAAGAATAAAAGTAGCGCTGGGGGTGTAGCTCAGAGGTAGGATGCCCCCGGTTCAGTCTCTGGAACCTCCGCACACATTCCTTCAGGAGCTCAAGACATACCGAGCACAGATCCTGGCATATAGTACGTGGTCAATAAATACTGGTATCGTTATTGCTAGAATCAGCATTATTATGACCTACTTATTTATTTTTGGCACCAGGGATTGAACCCAGGGGCGTTCTACCTCTGAGCTACACTCCAGCCCTATTTTATTATTTTTTTAAATTTTGAAACAGGGTCTCACTAAGTTGCCGAGGGCCTTGCTACGTTGCTGAGACTGGCCACGCGGCCGAGACCCTCCTGTCTCAGCCTCCCAAGCGTGCGCCGCCACGCCCGGCCGTCTTTGATCTGAGACGTGGGCTCTGGCCGCCTTTGGCACCGGACTTGTTTGGAACCAAATAGTCACTCAATGAAATGTTCCAAGGTGCGGCCTCTTGCTGCGTGGAGACGCGCAAGGTGTTGTGGGGCGGGTCTGTGGGTGCTGAACGCCACAGGCCACGCGCGGCCTCCCCGCCATCGGGCCTGGCCTTGCACGACTGCGTAGGCGCCCCGCTTCTGGCTCCCTCGAAATGTC